>NW_027187256.1:3820465-4083081 GCF_028583685.1 Petaurus breviceps papuanus | reverse complement strand
TATATATATATATATATATATATATATATATATATATATATATATTTCTATTCCCTTCAAGTACTGAGAAAGGTTTCATAAGTTACAATTATTGTTTTCCATGTAGTAATGTTAATAGTTCAACTTTGATAAGTTCCTTATGATTTCTTTCCCCTGTTTACCTTCTCATGCTTCTCTTGCTTCTTGTATCTGAATGCCAAATTTTCTATTCAACTCTGGTTTTTTCAGCAAGAATTCTTGAAAGTCCTCTATTCCACTGAATGACCATATTTTCCCCTGAAACATGATACTCAGTTTTTCTGGGTAGGTGACTCTTGGTTTTAATCCAAGCTCCTTTGACCTCTGGAATACCATATTCCAAGCCCTTCGATCCCTCAGTGTAGAAGCTGCCAGATCCTGGGTTATCCTGATTTTGTTTCCACATTATTCAAATTGTTTCTTCTTGGCTGCTTGTAATATTTTGTCCTTAATCTGGGAGTTCCAGAACCTGGCTATAACATTCCTAGGAGTCTTCTTTTTGGGATCTTTTTCAGGAGGTGATAGGTGGATTCTTTCAACCTCTATTTTACCCTCTGACTCTAAAACATCAGGGAAATTTTCTTTGAGAACTTACTGAAGGATGATTTCTAGGTTCTTACTTTGATCATGGTTTTCAGGTAGTCCAATAATTTTTAAATTCTCTCTCTTGGATCTATTTTCCAGGTCAGTGGTTTTTCCCATGAGATATTTCACATTGCCTTCTATTCTTTCATTTGTTTAGATTTGTTTAACAGCATCTTGATTTCTCATAAAGTCATTAGCTTCCATTTGCTCCAATCTAATTCTGAAGCAATGATTCTTTTCATTGAGCTTTTGAGATTCTTTTTCCATCTGGAAAATTCAGCTTTTTTAAGGCATTCTTTTCCTCATTGCCTTTTTGAGCCTCTTTTGCCATTTGAGTTAACCTATTTTTTAAGGTAGTATTTTCCTCAGTCAGGTTGTTGACTCTCATTTTGTAATTTTCTTGCATTGTTCTCATTTCTCATCCTATTTTTTTCCTCCAGTTCTCTTATCTGCTTCTTAAGGTCCTCTATGACCTGTAACCAGGTCATATTTTCCTTTGACGCTTTGGTGCAGGAGTTCTGACTTCACTGTCTTCCTCGTGTTCCATGCTTTGCTCCTTTTTGTCCCCAAAATAGAAGTCTAATGTTGAAATCTTCTATCTGCTTTGTTTCCTTTGCCTGGTAATGTTGCCCTCAGTCACTTGCCCCCTGGGCTTTTTGCCACAGTAGGACTCTGCCACCAGACAGGGGAGCTTCCTCCCAATCACTGGGGCTTTCTCAGTTGCTGGAGGTATTAGATGGGTGCCCTCTCTGAGGTCTCCACACACTCTGGCAAGCTGCACACACCCCAGGACCTAGGTGGCCTAGACTGCAATCCAGATCCAAGCAGGTTAAAGCAAGAGCGATTACCCCTCAGACTGGTTCTTGGTCCCCCTACACTCTGCAGGCCAGGAGCTGAAGCTGCCACGTGGCACTGGTTGGCTGTGCCCAAGGCTCAGCAGCTTCTTGCCCCGGCCTCAAAAGCCATGCACTCCCACTTACTGGGTCCCAAAGTCGAGACTGCACTGACCTCTCACTTTGTCCTTCACATCTATGTGTTGATAAATCTGGAAACAGCCACTGCTGCTGCTGATCTGGAGTACCTCGGGCAGGCAGCTGGTCAGGCCCACCCTGGGGCTAAAGCCTCGGTGTGGGGTTGGGCTCAGCTACCAGAGCATTGTGCTGGCTGCTTGCTGCTGGCCTGCTGGGCTGTCCTCAGTGGTAGCTTAGCTTCTCTGTGTCATTTTGTGGGTTCTGCATCTCCAAAGTTTGTTTAGAGTCCTTTTTACATGGATTGGGGAAGGTGGAAGTAGGAGCCCAGCGGAGGTCCTGCTTCTACTCTGCCCTCTTGACTCCACCCCCATTTGCTCTATTCTGATTTCTTCTTTTTTTTTTGCTTTTTGGAGAGCAATTGGGGTTAAGTAACTTGCCCAAGGTCACATGGCTAGTTTTGTTTTAAGTATCTGAGGCTGGATTTAAATTCAGGGCCTTCTGCCTCCAGGGCCAGTGCTCTACTCACTGAGCCACCTCTCTGCCCCCAATAAGAGTGAAGTTATTGGTAGACTTCACTTTTCTCCTCTCTCCATGTATTAGATTTTTCTTATCTTTCTTTCTTTCAATTCTAATTTCTAAGGAATTATTTTCTTCAGTGAGTCTTTGTACTTCCTTTTCCATTAGGCTACTTATTGTTTTGAAGGAGTTTTTTTTTCCTTCAGTGAATTTTTGTGCCTCTTTTTCCATTTGACCAATTCTGCTTTTTGAGACATTCTTCAATGAGCTTTTGGACTTCCTTTTCCATTTGACCAATACTGCTTTTTAAGGCATTTTCTCCTCATTGGCTTTTTGAACCTATCTTATCATTTGGCTTAGACTGTTTTAAGGTTCTATTTTCTTTAGTATTTTTGTGTCTCTTTTACCAAGCTGTTGGTTAATTTTTTGTGATTTTCTTGTATCACTCTCATTTATTTTCCCTAGTTTTCTTCTGTCTTTCTTACTTGATTTTCAATATCCTTTCTGAGCTCTTCCATGGTTTGAAACCAATTCACATTTTTCTTGGAGACTTTGGATGTAGGATCTTTGACTTTGTTATCTTCTTTTGAGTATGTGTTTTGGTCTTCCTTGTCACCATAGTAACTTTCTCTGGGTAGAATTTTCTATTTTTCCCTCATTTTCTCATCCTTTTACTTGACTTCTAACTCTTTGTTAACATGGGTTCTTTTTCTAGGGTGAAGGCACACTCTCCCAACCTTCAAGGGTATTGTGCAGCTATTTTCAGAGATACTTCTAAGTACCTGTAAGTTTTCAGTTCTTCCAAGGTGGTGCAATCAAAGGAGAAGTGTGTTTAGTACTCTCCTGGCTTGCGTTCTGGGCTGTGAGCAACCATAAGCACTCTTTTCTTCCTTGTAACTGTAAGGAGGGCCACAAGCTCTGGGAGTATTGACATTTGACTACAATATTGCTGGGAATTATAATTTTTTGATCTATTTCAGGAGGTGATTGATATACTCTTTTAATGTCTATTTTACCGTCTGCTTTTATCATATCAGGATAGTTTCTCGATAATTGTTTGAAGGATGATGTCTAGGCTCTTTTTCTTTTTGATAATGATTTTCAAGTAGTCCAATAATTCTTACACTATTTCTCCTCTATTTTCCAGGTCAGTTGTTTTTTAATGAGATTTTTATATTTTCTTCTAATTTTTGCATCTTTTATCTTTGTATTATTCCAACAGCATGACAGAAAACTGAATTGCTTCCATTTGAATTGTCTCAGGAAGATTCTTGAAGATTACTTGGCAGAATAAAGTACCAGACATTGAGGTCCTTTATTGAACTAAACAGCCAAGCATTCAAACTCTACCACAGACAGAAAAATCTGATGGATGCCCATGTTGTTTGAACGCCAAACATACTCTTGCCAAAAAGACTATTTTATAAAGAATTCACAAAGGTCAAGAATTCACATGGTAGGGGCGGCTAGGTGGCACACTGAATAGAGCACCAGCCCTGGAGTCAGGAGGACCTGAGTTCCAATCCGGCCTCAGACACTTAACACAATTACTAGCCGTGTGACTATGGGCAAGTCACTTAACCCCAATTGCCCTCCAAAAAGCAAAAAAAAAAAAAAAGAATTCACATGATAGTCAGAAGTTATAAAAGAATACTTTCAAGGCTTCTCTTAAGAGCTTTGAAATTGACATGAATATCATGAAATTCTTGCACAAGATTGCCCAGCATGGTGTTCCCTCATCAGAGAAGGTGCTATACTTTATGAGCAAAACAAAATTGAAAGTAACTAAAAAAAATGAGATGGGCAAATTTAGAGAATCCATCCCAAAGGTTCACATTTGTGTCTAACTAGTGGTAGAGCATTCTGAACTTATGATGGTCTGATCAGTCACAGTCTGATACAGTGTAACTTCACTCTAATGTTACGATGTCACTTTGGTCCTCTTCCAGAATGAAAGGCAACTACAAACCATTGTTTCTTGATATTTCATGGAATCACTATGTTCCACTGGGCCAACTGTAATTTTTAAGGATTTATTTAATTCAGTGAGCTTTTTTCCATTTGGTCAATTTTGCTTTTAAAGGAGTTTTTATATATATAAAGGAGTTCTGGATTTTTATACCTCTTTTACCCTTTGGCCTATTCTGTTTTTTAAGGTATTATTTTCTTCAGTGTTTTCTGTGCTTCCTTTACTAAGATGTTGATTCTTTCTTCATTATTTTTCTTGTATCACTGTCATTTATTTTCCCAATTTTTCCTCTCCCTGTCTTATTTGATTTTTTAAATTGTTTTTGTATTCTTCCAGGAATTATTTTTGGGTCTGAGATCAATTCCAATTTTCCTTTGAGATTTTAGAAGTGGCAGATTTGACTTTTCTGTTTTCTTCTGAATTTGTGTTTTGATCTTCTCTGTCACCATAATAATATTCTATGGTTACATTCTTTTCTTGATGTTTATTCATTTTTTTTAGCCTTTTTCTTAACATTTAACTTTATGTTACAGTTGTATAGTGCTCCTGGTGTGGATGGGATGTGCCCAAATGTCAGGTTGTTGTTGTTGTTGTTGAGCTGTTTTTAGGTATAATCCTGGGTCTATGTAAGTTTTCAGTTCTTCCAAGGTAGTATGCTCTAATAAGACATGTGATCACTGCTCTTTTGGTCTGTACTCTGGTTTGTGAGTGACCACAAGTGCTCTTTTCTGCTTTGGCTTTGTGACCAGGGTTCTCCCTCCCCTGTAGCTACAAGTCCTATCCACTAGTGCTCCTCCTTGCCCTGGAATTGTGATGCAGGATTTCAACCTGAATCTACATATGGGCAATGCAACAGAGTCCTGCACCTAGTGTCAGAAAGAAACCCCTGCCACTTTCTTCTGATCCATCATCTGACCCCATTACTGTCTATAGGCTGAGAGCTACAGAAGTTGTTGTGGCTGATTCAGTTGCCCCCAAGTCTTGCTGTTTGTCTGCTTTGGTGCTTGAGTGCTCCCTGTTATCTTGCAGGGGTATTGCCTCTTCTTGTATGAGCTCCATTCTCACCCCGTTATTACATATTCTTCCTGCTGACCTTCTAAGTTGTCTTGGGATGGAGAATTGATGCACCACATACTTTTGTGAGTTATATCACTCTAGAATTTGTTTTGAGACATAATTTTAAAGTTGTTTAGAAAGGAATTGGGGGGCAGCTAGGTGGTGCAGTGAGTAAAGGGCTGGCGCCAGAGTCAGAAGTACCCGAGTTCAGTTCCAACCTCAGACACTTAACACCCCCCCCACACACACACACTCAATAGCCTTGTAACCTTGGGCAAGTTACTTAACCCCAGTTGCCCTCCAAAAAGGAAAAAAAATAAAGAAAGGAATTGAGAAAAGTTCAGGAGAGGCTCTGCCTTGTCTCCACCATCTTGACTTTGCCCACTCAAATATTGCCAGTTTGTGGAGAAATTCCTTTAAGAATCCTTTTTTAGCTGGATTCACACAATGGATAGAAGACTGCAAGTAGAGGCAGAAAGACCCACATTCAAATCTGGCCTCAGACACTTTTGTGTGACCTTGGGAAAGTTGTATGACCCTGGGCAAGTTACTTTACCTCTATTTGCCTCATTTTCCTCATATGTAAAATAGGGAAAACAATGGCACTTACTTCCCAGCATTGTTGTGAAGATCAAATGAAGTAATATTTCTAAAGTGTTTAATCATAGTTCCTGGCACATAGTAGGTGCTATATAAATATTATTAATTAATTAATTTGAGTACTGTGTGTGTGTGTGTGTGTGTGTGTGTATGTGAAACTTCTACTTTGTATTTGCTTTGGCATAAATAGATGAGTTCCAGCACCAGTCTTGCTCCTTAGTAAGCCAATCTCTTGTACTCCAAAGAGAGGCACCAACCTCTATGGGAGTTGATATCTTTCTACTAACTGGGTGTTTCAGAGCTATACCCTGCCATGCTTTTTTCTACTTTTCAGTGGGAGAGGGCTAAGAAGAAACTTACTCTTTTGTAATCACTTGAGAATTTTAATAGGGAAGGTGACATGAAGCAACATGAGTTTTGTTTTTCATTTCTTTCCTTCTTTGAAATCTAATGATCTTGGAGGAGGCTGAGAAGAGAGCATAACTTTAGAATGAAGGCTCCACTCACTACTCTCTAGTTACTCAGGCCACAAGGGGATATCTTCACACTTGCCCTGCTTCAGAACTTTCCATATTAGCCCCTGAGGAAGAAAGAGGTAAATTTTAGTAACTAGACAGAACTCTTCTGGGGCTTGGAGAGATTCCTGGTGATTAGCTGTGTAGATATACTGTGGGGAGATGGATGTCTCATCACTTCTTTCTCCAACTGTGAATTCCCAGGGTTCTCCTTCTTCTACTTAATCAGTCCCATGGAGTTTAACCTATGAACCCAACAGTCTAACTTTTTAGTACCAGAAGGTACCATAGAAATCATATAATCTGTTCCAAACTCTGACTTTATGGAAATGAATATTGAAAACTAGAGTGGTTAATGAGGTCCCAAGTGTGAGGGCCAGGATTAGAACGTGGGTCTCTTGACTCTCTATCCAAATTTCTTTCCACCTTACTACCCAGTTTCTTTCTGTTAATTTCTTAGACTCCAGGGAGAAAGGGGAAGCTAGAATCTAGGGAGTCATATTTGGAAGGTGTGGCTGTTGCTGTTTTAGGGGATACTGATTGTGCTGTCAGGGGATAAGGGAACTTGCGATAACAGTTTGTGTATCCTAGGGAAAGAGTCTCCCAAGATCATCCATGTGTCACAGAAAGAGCAAACCTTCTAGATGAATATTTCTCTAAAAGTAAAGAGAACAGACTCAGTCTCTGCTCCACTCTTCTCTCATACCACCCTAAGGATATGTGGAAGGATTATATAAATCTTCCTTCCCTCAGCTTTGGCCAACATGTCCTACTGAGAGTCTGTGTGAGACCCTTCTTTGAACAAAGGTAGGGAAGCATATTGAGTGAGATGGATAGCTTTGCTGAGGATAAGTTAAAATACTGTTGGGGTGCATTGGACCCTTGTCCCTCAAGAGAGCACTTAGAGTTATAGATGAAGATTTTCAAAGGGCCTTAGGGCATCTAGTCCAAAGCTTTTATGATATAGATGGGGAAGCTACAGCTGAGAGGTGAGGTAATTTGTTCAGTATCACATAAATGGAGAGGAGATCTAGGTTTCAAACATAGTTTTTTTTTTAATTCTAACTCCAATACTTTGTAAATATAGGTTCCCTAGAGAAATATTTGGAGACCCACATAAAGAATAGAAATCACAGTGTAAGAAGGAATGGGATTCTATTAAATAAAGAGGACTGGTGATAATCTTACTTTTCTCAAGTGAAAATAATATGAGAATTTTGGACTAGACGACCCTCTTAGCTCTGAGAATTTGATATATGATTCACATAGAACAATTAGCAGTCAAAACAACTTTGAGAAAGTCATTTTCCCTTTGAGTTTCAGTTTCTTCAGTCACACAGTGAAGGTGCTAGAGTAAGTGGTAGAGTTTTATAACCTTATAAAGTTGGCCAAATATACTAATTCTTTAACCCATGCCACATATCTCTATGTGGGAAGGAATCTTGAAAGCAATTAAAAGTAACTTTCTACTTTTTCTCCTAGGAATCTTCCCTTCCCAATACCCACAAATTTCTTCCCCTGATCACACTCTTCCAGACTTTTTGAATACTTTCATTGATGGGAAGCACATTCTCACAGGGTGACTCCTCTTCATTATTAGATATAACTATTTATTAGAAGAAATAATTCCTTATAGGGAACTGAAAAATCATCCCCCATAACTTGCCCCATTGGAACTATTTCTGCCTTCTAGAGCTGAAAAGGGAGAACAAGGTGATCTATCTTTAGATGTCTGAAAGGGTAAGGATAATCCATGTAGGCTAGAGAAGTGATGACAATAGTCAGGGGGACAATATGATTAGTTCCAGTTATTGGTCTATGTGTTGGTAAAGGTGTTCTGCCCATGAGAGTCTTTAGACTTTGCTCACAGAATTGTCTGCCTTATCTTTCCACTTTTTTCAATGACATTTACATTGACCACGATGAAAAAGATCTCTCACAGACTTTACTTCTGCTTTACTCAGTGACAAGCACCTTGACAATGCCAACTCCAGACTGGTATAGTTAGTAGGGTCCATTTCAAAATAAAAAAAATGGCACACCAAGCACATGGGAGGCAAATAAGGGAGGAATGGGATAGGTGTTATAGAATGAGTCAAAGTCACCAAAGCAGCTTGAGAGGAAGGTGCTTTGTTTACCTCTGGATCTGGAGGAAAAAGATCTCTGTTTGAGTCCCTGGTACATCATTTTGGCTGTGTGAATCTGAGCAAGACATTTAATCTCACAGAGTCTTAGTATGTCCATTGGGAAAATTAAGAAACTAGTATTTTCATGACCCAATTTATGGGTTTGTTGTGAGGAATGAGAAATGTAGCTGATACAGTACAGACTTGGAGTCAGGAAGACCAATATTCAAATAACTACTTCTTATGCTTACTAGTTATGTGACATTTGCAAATCACATAACCACTCTGAACTTTAGTTTATTTATTGGTAAAATGAGAAAGTTGGGCTCAATGTCATTCAAGATCCCTTCCAGCTCTCAATCTATGATCCTATGAAAGTGCTTTTATATTACACTTTATAACTTACAATGTACCCTTGTGTTATTATCAATGAATGTCTTTAAATGGACTCTATTTTCGAGAAACATACAAATGGTGAAACTTAAAAATTTTAGGTCTATAGGTTTGCCTTCATCCCTGCTTCCTTTATAAATGTTCTAACTTGTTGACTTTAGGATCATACTATTGAATTTGCTGTGAAATAAGGGGTTAACATTTGGTAAAAATTCTCTACTTGGGTTCAAATGACCAACTGGCCGAGGTAGAGGATGGGCTAGGCATGGCACGACATACCCAGGGGAAAACAATTTAGAAATTTTAGGGGAATTTGAGGTCCATGTAAGTTAATTATTTGATATGATAGCCAAAAAAAAAAAGGATCTCAGACTTCACTGAGAGCGTCATAACGTCCAGCAGGAAGGAAATGATGATCTCATAGTGGGCTTGAGCAAATCATATTTGTCGTATTGTTTCCATTCTGAGCTACTCATTATACAAAGACTCTTGACAAGCCAACATATACTCAGAGATTGTTAATCAGTTTAACCCAAGGATTTTAAAAAATTGGTTGAGAGAACTGGATTGGTTAGTCCACAATAAAGATAATGTAGGGAGGATAATGATTGTTGTTCATTCACTTCAGTCATTTTTGACTCTTTATGAACCCATTTGGGATTTTCCAGGCAAAGGTACTGAGGTGCTTTGGTATTTCCTCTTCCATCTCATTTTATAGATGAAGAAACTGAGGTAAAGAGGGTCAAGTGGACTTGTCCAGGGTTTTAGCTACCCAGGGAGGACATGACAGATGTCTCTGAATGTGTGAAGTGTTGTTGTGGATAAGAGGGATTAGATTTGTTATGACTGGTCCTAGTGGTAGAAATAGGGTAATGACTTGATGATGGATTTTGTTCACATAAGAAAAAAACTCTTTTTAGTAACTGAAAATATCTAAAAGTAAAATGAAATGTGTCATGAAGTAAGCGGTTCCCATTTACTGAAAGTTTTCAGGATGAAGCTGGATGACAACTTGTCAAAACTGTCTTTATAAGAAGGACTCATTCCAAAACAAGTTGAATTTGGCTAGAGATGCTATGATTCTCAGAGCTGCTAAACCCTTCATATAGGGACAAGGGATTTGATAGTGGTATATCTATTCCCCATTGCATTAAGAGCCTAGGGTATTTCATATTTCTCCCCAGCCACTCCATGGTTCTATCTATGCAGGAAATGTGATATAGTGAGTGGATAGAGTGATTAATTTGGAGTCAGGAAGACCTGAGTTTGAATTCTTCCTCAGACATTTTCTAACTTTGTAACCCTGGACAAGTCACTGAACCTATTTTTCCTTATCTGTAGAATGGGGATAATAATAGCACTTACCTCAAAAGGCCACTGTGAAGATCAAAAGTAACAAAAGTGCTTTGCAAAACTTAAGATGCTACATAAGGTGAACGCATATCTTATCTGTCTTTTACTCTCCATCCTCATTGTCATGTTTCAGGTCTTTATTAACTCTCACTGTTGCACTATTGTAATACCTTTCTTCCTGATGACTTTGTCTCTAATTTCTCTTTCTTCAAAACTTTCTCAGAAACATGTATTTACTCAGTGACAGAGTAAAGTGTAATGGAAGAAGAGATATGTAATTGAACCATGAAAGCAATGTGAAAGAAACAGATGTTTTGTTTCACTTCCTCTATCTTGTATGTATAAATCTGATTTCTTGAGCCCAAACATGAGTTTAAATTCATTATTATTATATTTCATTTTAATAGTATTAGGATCCAAGGAAATATGGGAAGGCTGGAATGTTGGACTAAGTTTGTCATTCTATAGGGTAATTTTCCATCATATGATTTTTTTTTTTGCTTTTTAGAGGGGGGAAGGCAGGGCAATTGGGGTTAAGTGACTTGCCCAAGGTCACACAGCCAGTAAGTAAGTCTGAGGCCAAATTTGAACTCAAGACCTCCTGACTCCAGAGCCAGTGCTCTATTCACTACACCACCTAGCCACCTCTAGGTTTTTATCATTGGCAAGTTTGGGGAAAAAAAAGAAATCATGTATACCTTAGAAGAGAAAATGCTTAATATTGTAGGACCCAGTTATAGGGCCCTGAAGCACTCCATTATAGATATCTTTCCATGTTAACTTGTAACCACTAACAACATATCTTTGAGATCGGACTTACAATCACTTCCAAATACATCTAATCAACCTATCATATAATATCTTTGCATCTCTTTCCATGAGAATCTGATTAAAATATTTTTGCTAAAATCTAGGTACCATAAAATATCTCCAAAGTTTCACTAATTAGGTTGCTACATTAAAAAAAAAATGGAAATAAGGTTGTTAGACTGTCATGAACTGTTCTTCCTGAAGTTTTCTTGACTCTAGTTATTTTTTTTTAAATTGCTGCTACCTTTTCTAGATATTCACTATCTCTTTATTACCATTGAAAAATTTGTCAAGAATCAAAGGTAAGTTCATTGGTCTCTGATTTGAAGATTTGATTCTATCCTCTGTTTTTGGAAATTGATTTATTTGTTTATCTTCCATTCTGTGGTATCTCTCTTTTGCTCCATGGTTCTTTAAATTTCATTGATGATGGATCAGCCTTCCCCTTTGACAATCCATTCAGCACCTAAGAATCTAATACACCTGGTTCAAGTAACTTAATTTTATTAAGGGCAACTAAGTACTCTTAAACATCTTTAAAAATTTGTCATCTTTTATGCCAGGTCTCTATTAGTAATTTTTTTGTGCTCTTCTTTTTAAATCAAGGGCAATTTCTCTTGGCAGAGAAAAGGAAATCCAGTTGAGAATTGAGCATATTACTATATTCTTCTATCAAAGGTTAGTGTACTGACATAATTGGCTAAAAACATTCATTTTTCTCCACCATCTTATTCTTCCAAGTCTGTGATCTGCATGATATGAGGTTTAATTTGATGGCATGGATGATAAGTTCCTTGAGGGAAGATGAGAGAGACTTTTGAAAAAAAAAATATTTGCGTACTCATCACTGAAGACAGTGACTTAGACATAGGAGGTCAGAAATACTTATTTCATTTGTTATTTGTTGAAATCACTGGAATAAAATGCCTTGAAACAAAATTTTAGAGGAAGTTAATAGTGAGTTTTTTTTGAAAATGGTGAAATTTTTTTTCTGACTTCAGAGATGGATGCTGAGATGGAGGACTGAGGAATTATGTAAGAAGCATCCATCAGAATGGTTTAAGAGAGGACCTTGGAAACAATAAGCTAAGAAATCTATTCCTTTGTGGGTGTTATTACTTTATCTTCTTGCTGTAGGATTTTAGTGTTGACTAATCAACCAGATCATAACTCATCTTATTCTAGGAAAACTCCTCTTTCCCCTTTGGCTCTAGTATGTTCTGTACTATGTCAGTTTCTAGAAATAGCTAGAATAAACATACAATCAATTAATAAAACATGGTGAGCCAGAGGATTCAGTGAGGATTTTTATCAATTCTTTCTTGCCCATTGCTACAAACTCTGGTCTTGCTCTTCCAACCTTACCCACATTTCACCAGTCAAACCTCCAAGGGTGGATAGGAAGGGATGAGTAAAACAAGAGCTCAGGTCATCCACTTGCCTCCTCTTTATAGAAGATATGTCATTGGCTTGGTCTGAGAAACATTTTTTTTGATGCATCACATTAATTGGATTTGCCTTGACTTCCAGTCAAACTCTGCTGTGAAATGGTCTCTAAACCACTTGCTGCCCTGCTTCCTGATCATTGCCTACTTCTTGCACATATTACTGAATCCATTTCCCATACCTTCATCAGGGTCATATCAAAAAGAGTGCATGGACTTGTTATTAATGTCTTAGCAGAAATAAGTGCATGAAGGGCATAGGCAAATTGACTTTTCAAAGGTAAATAGAAAGAGAGAAATATGACAATTAAGGTAAACAAAATGCTCATGTCTCCTGTTATCGTTATTCCAGTCAGTATTTGTCTGACAAAAGAAATTCATGTCAACTGTTCCTCTACTCATGTGATTAACAAGATGAATTGCTATCTAGTCATGGAGAATCATCTCAATTTCAGAGTACAATGTGCATATCAATACATGATGCATTATTATTATCAAGAAAAATTCATATTTATATAGTGCTTTGATGTCTGCAAAATACTTAACAAACATTATCTCACTAGTCCTCATAGCAATCTGGGGAGGTAAGCACTATTATTATTCCAGTTTTACAGATAAGGAAATTGAGGATAAGAGAATTGAACTTTCCTATGATCACATAAAAAATGAGTATCTGCAACAATGTTTGAAGTCAGATCTTTCTGACTCTTCATCTAACACTCTATTTACTGTGCCACCTACTGTGTTAAAATTTTGTGAAACTAGCACTGCACACAGAAAACATAATTCATTGGACATAACAATAGCATGTGATAAAAGTATTCAAATTAGACTAAGATGCCAAATCACATGTAACATATAACATTAGAAGTGGTGTGCTATCATGGATAGCATCTGGTCTCAAGGATAAGCAGATGTGAGTTCAAGTCCTGACTCTGAAAAATATTGCTAATGTGACTCTGAGCAAAGAACCCTGCTCCTTCTAGGTAATAGAAGTTGCAGAGAAAGTTCAAGCCTGTATAAGTAGAGGATCTCCTCACTCCAGAGTTCACTATTGCAATGGCATATGATGCTATATTGTACAGGAACAAGAGATTATCTGTCATTTCAGACTTGTACACAGTGATTCTATATGCAAAAAGTATTCCACATGTAGAAACACAGTAAATGTGCATATAATAACAGTACCTACATAAGGATGAATTCTAGTACATATATAGTGATAATATATATATATGATAATATAGCAAGATAAAAGTCATACATATTATAGAGAATATGCTACAGTTACATGCTAAACACTCATTATTCTTACTTCCAAAAAGGGCATCATCTGACTATGTAGATAAATATTTATTTCTTTTCTCCTCAAGCATTGTAAGTGTTCATTCGCTAGACAGATAGTTCAAGTGCTTCTGTAATGATCACCTCATCTGAATCATTGTTCTCTGAGCTGTTATTTATCTCATAATTTGCATGTAAACAATGTAAAGATTCTTCATCTTAGAATACACTTGGCTAACTTTACATTGCTTCTTTCTTGCTGCTCACTAAGCACAACTAACCTTCCAACAGGTGGAAGTGTAAATGTGACCAGTGATTACAATGTATTATCTTAGCAGGTTCCCCATTTACTAGTCAATTTGCCAACCTAGAAAATAATCCCAATCTTTCTCTTATATAATATTGGATGGGTTTCTATTGGTATATAAATTTACATATTCCTAAGACATCTTGGGGGTAATTTATTCCTTTAGAGAATACATTTCTATTACAACTGTTTCAATTTGATACCATAGCCAGGTGATTGGTCTCCTTCAGCTAACTGATATACTTGTCTTCGAGTTTCTAATTCTTTTTCAACTTGTTAGACTCCAAAGTCATTCAATAGGCAAATAAGTTGGTTATACACATGTCAGCAGACATGGTAACAGTCTATAACATCACTTCTTTTTTTAAATGCTTTATTAGCTTCTGATTTACATCATTTCTGCCAGATTTTGAGTTACAAATTTTCTCCCCGTTTTTCCCTTACCCACAGCCCCAAAACAGCAGTCCCACAGGATATCCCCTCCTCCAATCTGCTCTCTCTCATATTTTCTCCCATGCCCTTTTAGACTTTTCCAGTGGATCTCTATGCCTCAGTACCTGTATATCTTATTTCCCAATTACATGTATTAATGTAATACATATTAATGCATAGTATTAATAATAGTATATATATGTATGTTTAAAGATTTAATTTTAAAACTTTGAATTCCAGATTTGTTCCCTTCCTCCCTTTTCACCCACCCTTACTGGGAAGATTAACAGTTCAGTGTAGGTTGTACATGTGTGGCTAATGCAAAACAATAACATAGTAGATATATTGTAAAAGACTGACTACATTTCCCTCCCTCCTATCCCACCTCCTACTTATTCTATCCTCTACTTTGATCCTGTCCCTTTTGAACAGTGGGTGCTTCCAACTTCCCTCCCCCCCAGCCTGCCCTCCCTTCCATCATTGCCCCTCTCATCCCCTTCTCCCCCTACTCTCCTGTAGGGTGAGATACCCTATTTAGTGTGCATTTCATTCCCTCTTCAAGCCAAATTCAATGGGAATAAGGTTGACCCATTCCCTTTTGCCTTCCTATTCTTCCCCTCCATTGTGACCATTTTCCCTTGCCTCTTCTATATGAGATAGCTTACCTCATTCTGTCTCTCCCCGTCTCCTCTCATTATATTCCTCTCTCACCTCTTAATTTCACCTTTTAAGTATCATCCCTTCCTGTTAAATTGGTTCTGTGCCTTCTATCTATGTATTCCTGTAAACATATGCCCATATACACTCATATATAGACATTCAACTACTGAGAAAGGTTTCATAATTTACAACTATTGTTTTTCCATGTAGTAATATTAATAGTTCAACTTTGATAAATTCCTTATGATTTCTTTTCCCTGTTTACCTACTCATGCTTCTCTTGTGTCTTGTATCTGAATGTCAAAATTTCTATTCAACTCTGGTTTTTTCAACAAGAATGCTTGAAAGTCCTCTATTCCACTGAATGACCATATTTTCCCCTGAAACATGATACTCAGCTGTGATAGTAATGGCAATTAAAGATTCCCCTGTATTGGCTTGGTTTTCAAATTGATTGTGTTAAAACCCAGAGTTTGCTAATCCCACCTGTGGGATGGGCTTGTTGATGTGAAAAGAAAGTCCTGAACTGGGAGGAGCTGGTGAGGTAGATTTGGAGAGACACTAGAGGGAAGCGGAAGATCTTTTTGGAAGCAGCACCTTGTGGAGAGAGAGAGAGACTAAGAGAATTGCTGGTGGCCGCTTTGAATTGCCCTGGACTTTTGAGACCTTCCCCCTGAGCTGCCAAGGACTGAGGAGACATGGCTGTTTTGCTGGTACTTTGTCTGTCTGTTTTGATGTTGTTTTGCCAGATTTGTTCACTGGTGAAAGACAGTCCTTTTGTTGAAGAAGTCCTGGAACCTGGCATTTGGTTAAGAAGCCCTGAGACTGTCCTGCAGACAGAGAGTGAATACTGTCCACTGGTGAGGGACAGTACTGTTGTTGCAGGGGTCTGGAGACTGTCCTGCAGACAGAGTGAATACTGTCCACTGGTGAAGGACAGTGCTGTTGTTGCAGGGGTCTGGGAACCTTTCTGTTGGTTCGGAAGCCCTGAAGAAGGATTTTCTTGTTGGATGTTTACAGAAATCCTGGGAGAGGGCTTTGCTAATGTGTTCAGGGGTTCTAGGACTGTTCTACAGACAGAGGATAAATTCATGAAGGGACTGGCAATGTATCTTATGGCCTTGCTAAGCCTTGTCTCCCCAGGAACTAAGATTGCTGAGAACTTGCCTCATGTCAAGATGAAGAAAAGACCTCCATTTGGGTATTAAGTGCTGTGTTTAAACTTGATGTAACTCTGGGGTAGATTCAATTGTGATCCAGGGGTGGGGAACTTTTGACCTTATTGTGCTCTGTGATTGACAAATGAAGGTACTTTACTTATGTTTGGAAACTAATCTCCATTTGAGAAGAGGGGTTTTGTGGTGGACCAAATGAAGGTATAGCCTAGGGGTGGAGAAGTATTTAGAACAGGGACTTTGTAATTGATTGAATGATTGGAAGGTCCTGGGGTGGGGTAGTACTTGGAGATTATTTAATCACACTTAGTAAATGCTGTATTTTGAATGATGTCATGTTTTGATCTTCTCTGTTCTTGGTTTGTCACTGAATAAAATAGAGAGCACCTATGCTGGTATTTTGAACCTGGGAAGTTGCCTTTCCTTGGCATTACATTACATCAGCTTTGCTGGGTAGGTGACTCTTGGTTTTAATCCCTGCTCCTTTGCCCTCCGGAATATCATATTCCAAGCCCTTTGATCCCTCGGTGTAGAAGCTGCCAGATCCTGGGTTATCCTGATTGTGTTTCCATAATATTCAAATTATTTCTTCCTGGCTGCTTGTAATATTCTCTCCTTAATCTTGGAATTCCAGAACCTGGCTATAACATTCCTGGGAGTTTTCTTTTTGGGATCTTTTTCAGAAGGTGCTTGGTGGATTCTTTCAACCTCTATTGTGCCCTCTGGTTCTAAAACACCAGGGCAGTTTTCTTTGAGAACTTCCTGGAGGATGATTTCTAGGTTCTTATTGTGATCATGGCTTTCAGGTAGTCCAATAATTTTTAAATTATCTCTCCTGGATCTATTTTCCAGGGTAGTGGTTTTTCCCATGAGATATTTCACATTGCCTTCTATTCTTTCATTTGTTTAGATCTGTTTAACAGCATCTTGATTTCTCATAAAATCATTAGCTTCCATTTGCTCCAGTCTAATTCTGAAGCAATGATTCTCCTCAGTGAGCTTGTGAGATTCTTTTTCCATCTGGCAAATTTGGCTTTTTAAGGCATTCTTCTCCTCATTGCCTTTTTGAGTCTCTTTTTCCACTTGAGTTAATCTATTTTTAAGGTGTTATTTTCCTCAGTCAGGCTGTTGACTCTCATTTCATAATCTTCTTGCATTGTTCTCATTTCTTTTCCCAATTTTTCCTCCACTTCTCTTATCTGCTTCTTAAGTTCCTCTGTGGCCTGTAACCAGCTTGTGTTTTCCTTTGCAGTTTTTGGTGCAGGAGTTCTGACTTCACTGTCTTCCTCCTGTTCCATGCTTTGCTCCTTTTTGTTCCCAAAATGGGAGTCAAATGTTGGAATCTTCTGTCTGCTTTGTTTCCTGTGCTTGGTCATGTCACTCCTCAGTCACCTGACCCCTGGGCTTTTTGCCACATTAGGACTCTGCCACCAGACAGGGGAGCTTCCTCCCAATCACTGGGGCTTTCTCAGCTGCTGGAGGTATTTGATAGGTGCCCTCTCTGAGGCCTCCACATGCTCTGGCAAGCTGGACACACACCCCAGGACCTCCACCCTAGACTGCAATCCAGATCCAAGAAGATTACAGCAAGAGCGATTACTCCTCAGACTGGTACTTGGTCCCTCTACACTCTGCAGGCCAGAAGCTGAAGCTGCCACGTGGCCCCGGCTGGCTGTGCCAGCGTCTCAGAGTCTTCTCGCCCTGCGGGCAAAAGCCACTCTTTCCCACTTAGTCCCAAAGTCCAGACTGCACTGACCTCTACTTTGTCCTTTGCATCTATGTATTGATAAATCTGGAAACGACTGCAGCTGCTGCTGATCTGGAGTCCCTCTGGTGGGCGGCTTGTCAGGCCCACCCTGGGGCTAAAGCCTAGGCATGGGGCTGGGCTCGGCTCCCAGAGCACTGTGCTGGCCGCTTGCTGCTGGCCTGCTGGGCTGTCTTCAGTGGGAGGTTAGCTTCTCTGTGTCATTTTGTGGGTTCTGCAGCTCCAAAGTTTGTTCAGAGTTCCCTTTTTACATGGATTGGGAAAGGTGGAAGCTGGAGCCATAGGGAGGTCCTGCTTCTACTCTGCCATCTTGACCTATAACATCACTTCTGGTGGCATTGTATGTAAGAGTAGAATTTCTGAGTTTTCACTCCATGGCTTTTTGTTTAGGCCTCAGTATGTCTATACTACATATTCACCAGTGTGCAGTTGAAACAGTCTTTAGGTATTCCTGCAGGTGTTAAAATTTGGCTATAGATTTCTTCATTGCTTCAATAGTTGTCATATACTTCTATTCTTTGCTTATAAATCTCTGACTTGATCAGCTTTAATCCTGTTAGGGAATTCATGTACAAGGACGTATGTCTCCCATCACATTTTTTCAGCTAGGGGATCCTTCTATTTCTTGTCTGCTTATGCTTGTGCAGATTTCATGAAATGCTCTGTTAAAACTAGAATATTGCTTATGTTTTTCCTATTTCCTTCCAGAGATAATATATCAACAAGGATTTTTTTAAGCATCTGCTATGTGTGAGGTACTGATGTAAGACTTGAAGATTTAAAGACAGATGTGAAACAGGTCTTGACTTCAAGGAACTTAAATGTTAATAGAGATAATAACCAGGGCATATATATGTATATACAAGATACATGAAAAAATAGTAACAATGATAATGTTAACCAGTATTCATATAGTGTTTCAAAGTGTGCAAAGTACCTTGCACATGTTAATTCTTTGGATCCTCATAATTACACGGGAAGTAGGTGCTATTATAATCCTAATTGTACAGATGAAAACATTGGGAAAGGTTTGCCTAAGCTTACAAAGCTACTAAGTGTCTTAGGCAGGATTTGAATTCAGGTTTTGCTAAATCCATACCCAATGTCCTATACATCTGTGTCCAGATATAAGGTAACCTTAGAGGAGAAGACATTAGCAGCTTGAGGATGGAAATGGGATGAGGAAAGGTCTCTTGCAGGAATTGGCTTTTGAGCTGAATATTGAAGGAAACCAGTTATTCCAAGAGATGGAGTGAATTCCAGGTAAACGGAACAAAGGTACAGAGAAGGGAGATAAAATAAATATCACATGTGAAGAATGATAAGCAGGCCGGTATAACTAGATTGTGGAGTCCATGGAGAGGAGTAATGTGTCAGAAGACAAAAGAAGTAAGAAAAGGCCAGCTACTAAAAATGCTTTGCATGACAAATAATTATAAATTTTATCTTAAATGTGATATGATAGGGAGCCATTGGAGTTTACTGAATGTGTGTGTGTGTGTGTGTGTGTGTGTGTGTGTAGAAGAGAAAGTTTGACACAGATCATTTCTAAAGGAACATCAACTTGGAGGGGTAGAGCCAAGATGGTGGAGTAGAAGCACAGACTTCGTGTGGGCTCCCCTGTAATCACTTCAAATACATGTAAAAAAAATTACTCCAAACAAACTTTAGAGCTACAGAATCCACAAAGAGACAAAGAGAAACAAATATCTCTCTGAAAGAAGCCTGACAAGCCAACAGGAAGGATCTATTGCACTAGTCTGGGAGCTGAGTGCAGCCCCATGTGAGTCACATGATTCCTGGCCCCAGAGTACCCTGACCATCAGCAAGCCTGGAGCAGACTGCAGGAGAGAGAATCACCAGCAGCTGGGGCATTTTCCAGAATTATCAACTCATAAATACCAAAAAGAAAGTAAAAGGTCAGTGTTGAATTTTGTGGGAACAGGGGAACTGAGAGTGTGGTCTGGCTCCTGCCCCCAGGGCGAGAAGTGGTAGAGGTGCAGCGGCAGCACAGCCACCATTGTCTGGGTGTCTCAGGAGCTCCTGGGTTGCAGCTTGCAGGGGGACCAAGTGACAATTCAGAGAATAATTGCTCTTTCTTTAACCTGCTTGGATCTGGACCGTGGTTTTGGGTGTTGGTCCTAGTGTGTGAGCCTTGAGCCAGAGCTTGTGGTGTTGTGGTTGGGCACCCAACTGATAGCTCCAGTAGCTATGAAAACCCCAGTGATTTGGGATGAAGCTCTCTCCATTCTGGAAGCAGAGTTCTACTGTGGCAAAGTGCTCAAAAGTCAAGAAATTGGCTGGCAAGATGAGCAAGCCCAAGAAACATAATCAAATCACGGATTACTTTTTTTATGGACAAAAAGGATCAAGTCATGGAGCAGGAGGAAGACAGTGAAGTCAGAACTCCTGCATCAAAAGCCTCCAAGAAAAATATTAACTGGTTATAGGCCATGGAGGAGCTTCAGAAGGATCTTGAAAATCAATTAAAAGAAGTGGAGGAAAAATTGGGAAGAGAAATGGGAATGATGCAAGAAAATCATGGAGTCATCAGCCTGCTAAAGAGGACCCCAAAATATACTGAAGATGATAACACCTTAAAAAATAGACTAACTAAAATGGCAAAAGAGGCTCAAAAAATCAGAAAGGAGAACTCCTTAAAAAGCCAAATTTGCCAGATGGAAAAGGAATTTCAACAACTCACTAAAGAGAATAACTCCTTCAAAATAAAATTGGAGACATTGGAAATCTGATGATTTTATGACAAATCAAGATACTATAAAACATATCCATACATAAAAAGGAACCTTAACTTGGTAATTGTGTGGAGGGTAGAATGGAGAAGGGAGACACTTAAGAAAGGAGATCAGCTAAGAGTCCATTTGAGAGGCAATGAGTATGTGGACTAGGATAGTGGCTATGCCAGTAGAGAGAAAGGGACTGACTATATTAGAGATGTTATGGAGCTAGAAATAAGATTTGGCAACTGAAAGAAAAAAAATGTTTCCATTTCCAAACCCTAATATGGATAGATTTTGTCACCCAACTCATAGAAGCCTAGCTCTTTTATTTTCTCCAGTAGCATCTTTGGCAAATTTTCACAAAATGAGTAGAAGATAATTATAACTTGGGATCCAGCTCAGCTAGAACTTTGGCATCTTTGATCCTTACTCTAATTGCATCAAGTAGCCTTGTAGGTTCAAGGAAAAGGTAAGTTTATGGGAACTAAATTAGTATCTTTAAGGTCTTTGGCTGTCCTCCCATCCTTCTGACTGACCCCATCTTGATTTTCTGAAACTGTTCTGATCCCATTCAACTTTTGAGTAATTAACACTGGATGTTGTCTAGCAGACTCTTTACATGGGTTCCCATTTAGAACTCCTTTGTATAATAAGATAAATTTTCCTCTTCTATTCCTGATGCTTAGGTATTGGGCTACAGTAATCTCCATTTCTAGGACTTTTTGTCTTTTCACAAACAGTTCTACCACAGATCTTTTTCTCAGGAGATTCCCTATCAACTTTGGAAAAATAAGGGCAGGATGGGGTGGTATGGGAGAGGAAGTAAGGTTGTTTTCTGAAGCCCATAAATGAGAACATATTTTGGAAGACAGCTTTCCCTATGTAGAACTCTGTTCTTGCAATCTGTTTAATCATCAAATAATATTATTATATCTAGTAAATCATTATGGCTAATCTGTTGTTTAATCATTTCAAATGCATTCAGGTTTGTTTGGAACTGCCCATTAACTAGCAGCCCAGGGCTTACTTCTGGGAGAATCTATCTCAGTATATGCTGTTAAAATATTAACAGTCTGCTCTCCAAAAAGGAGACACACTTGAAAGCTTGATTTGCATTATTAATCCTTTGTAAGTTTAGACAATCAACAAAATAATGATCAAGTCCTGATTTGTAGCCTTCATTGATTTTTGAGATGTAAATGTTCACATTGAAAATTTAACAATCACCGGTGATAAGAGTTGGCTTCAGAATAACTAAATCTATCCATATTTCCTTGTGTTGACTTTTTTCCCATAGATGAATTTTTCACCATTTGAACATCCTTGCTTTGAAAGAGAGTTTTAGGCATTATTTTAATTTCTGCTTCTTTGGTAGTGGGGAAGTAGAGCTAGTGACAAGATTACAGGTATACTCCTTAACTTTCGTGGTCTTATGGTGCTTGGAATTCAGATAACTTAAAGACCATATACAAGCCTCTGTCTGCCTCTTCATAATGTTAAGAAAGTACTTCAGATTCCTCAAGTTATTCAAAGTGCCAGGAGAAGTGACCTTAATGTCTTTGTTCTCAGCAGGTAGGTATATATAATATTACAATTTCCTTGTGAAGAAACAGTTCTAAAATTTAGTGCCACTGTTCCAAAAAGTTAATATCCATCCTGTTAATTTTAATTTGTTACAATAACGATGTGCACAGCAAATTTATAGTTATCAATTCTAAGGCACACAATCATGTAAGACTTCAATTTATGTAGGCATACAGAGGAAGAATGGAGAGAGCTTTATTGTCAGCATCTGCTTTCGTCCAATCACTAGTACCAAGTATATTAATCTATTTAATTTCTTGGGGCTTCCTTTGGGATTGCTGATTTAAAGGTTTCACCATGGATATTGCTGTATCTATACATTTAGGCTGTTAGAAGATCTTTCTCAATATGCTACAAGCCCTGCTTCCCAATGCAAAAAGAAAACACAATGTAATAAAGTCAAGTCTGGATTACTATAAATAATGAATCCCATGAAGTGGTCACATATTTAGAATGCATACTATTTGAAGTTTTAATTATTTATAAAATATGATAATTCATTCTAATATAAAGGAAATATGTAATGGATATTTCAATAATGCGACTACTTCCTGGAAATTATCATTTGCACTAATTAGAGTTTGGATATACAACTCCTAACTGCACCTCTGGTAAAAAAAAAAAAAAACACAACCTCCCTTTCTCCCCCCCCAAAAAAAACACTTCAATTTTGTGTCTAAGGTAAAGAAGTTTGCTATGATTCCCAAGTACCTTTCCCAGGCCCCAGACTGACTAACCTAAAGTATTTCAAAATGTCAACTATAGGCTAGTCACCAGGAAATACAAAAACTAGACTACTAAGACTACTAAATATCTACTAAGGTATTGGATTTCCATTGGATCTTACATGTGTCTGTAAGGAAGACCACATCGTATAATGTCCTTGCTTGGAATTAATTTTTATTACATTGAAAAGGTTTCATTCGTCTTCTACTTTTTCTTTATGAACTATTTTCGCTCCCTAGAAGAGTTTCCCTTGCTGATCAATGAGTGTCTTATGTAGTCACATTCATCTTTTTAGATAACTTCACTTTTCTTTCCCACTCTAATAATTTGCTTTTGTGTTGAAATAACTTCGTTTTGAGTTTCTATTTTCTCTTACACTGACCTCATTTGAAAACATTTAGATTATGGGATTTTTCCTCTATGTTTTTTATGGATTTGATATGAAGTACAGGCACAGTCTGAAATCCCCAAATTTAAGGGATAAACTTGTGTATAGTGTTCTAGCATAGATATTTACCCTTTCAGTAATAAGACAGAATATGTATAGTAGTAGTAAAGGAAGGTTTATTTCCTTACATTATTTCTCTAGGTATAATTTATTTCTATGGCTTTATTAATAGGAAAGAAGTTTCCTCAATGATGTTACAATTACACTCCAACCACACATCATTACCTCCTGCCACTTTCTTCCTCATGGGTGTCCCAGGATTCGAGGAGACTCACATCTGGCTAGCAGTCCTCTTCAGTGTCATGTATAGTATGGTCCTTGTGGGGAACAGCCTCATCATGACTGTGATCTGGGTGGATCCTGCACTGCATGAGCCCATGTATTATTTCCTATGTGTCTTGGCTGGTGTGGACATCATCATGGCAACATCTGTGGTCCCAAAGATGTTGAGTGTCTTTTGGTCAGGTAATGGTATCATTGGCTTCACTGCCTGCTTCACCCAGATGTACATTGTCCATACAGCCACAGTCATGGAATCAGGGCTTCTGCTAGCCATGGCTTTTGACCGCTATGTGGCCATCTGCAAACCTTTGCACTATAATACCATCCTTACACCATGGAAAATTCTGGGCATCAATGTGGCAATTGTGATAAGAGCTACCATTGGTTTGATCCCACTGAGCTGGATGGTGAGCCATTTACCATATTGTGGCTCACATGCTGTCCCTCATTCTTATTGTGAACACATGGCTGTGGCCAATTTGGCATGTTCTGACCACACAATTAGTAATCTCTATACACTGATAGGATCCTCTGCTGTTGTAGGCCTTGATGTGACATTCATCTCTGCCTCCTACAGTCTAATTCTTCAGGCAGTATTTAATCTTTCCTCTAAGAATGCTAGGCACAAGGCACTTAGTACATGTGGTTCCCATGTGGGGGTCATGACACTTTTTTATCTACCTGGGTTGATATCTGTCTATGTGTATAGGTGGGGTCAGGATATAGTTCCCGTGCATACTCAGGTTCTACTCGCTGACTTATACCTTGTCATTCCACCCACTCTGAATCCCCTTATCTATGGACTGAGGTCTAAGAAGATCTGGCAGGGGGTATGGAACACAATGGTCACCAGTCTCCCGTGTCACCCTGTGTGAACTCTAAAAAGGAAAGAAGAGTTAAGCAAGAGTTTGTTATGGGTGACATAAGATTTATATGGGAGATTTGACTATGGGGTAAGTAGGAATATTAAAATTATGTCATTCCTGATATAAAAAAAATTGTCACTGAAACTGAGCTGGTATACTAAGGTATAGTCAGTATAGATTCAGCATTGCTGCAAAGGGCTGTCTCATTTTCTAACATATTTCCTGAAATTCCAACATTAAATATGAATGAAAAAAGCATTTAGCAAGCATCGTGGCTGGTGTGGACATCATCATGGATATTAATGTTAAATGCTATAATATGCAAATGTAAATGAACAGAAATCCCTGCCCTCAAGGAGCTAACATTCAAATGTTGGGCTGGTCAGCAGTTCTAGTTCTTATGAGTGTGATTAAGCTGCTGTGTTGTTGTCATCCCATGTAAGCTGCAGAGAAGGCATAGATACTGCTTCTCGACTCCTCATAAAAAAGAGAAGGGACTTTTTGTCTGGGTGTGCTGACACAAGGCATTAGACAAATGATTGAGATGTCTTTCCTGCCTGTCTACATTAGGATAAGGAGTGCTGTAAGCATCTGAGGTGTAGAGAGAGGCCTCAGGCTTTTTTCTGACCTCCCTTGTTGCCTCCACATAACCTATGTGCTCTGTGTCTATTTTACTTTTTTTAAATTCTTAGGTGAAGTATTGAATTGAGCTGTGCTTTTCAGATCCTTGACGTTAGAAAAAGTGATCTGCTAAGGCTATGTGATGTGGAATCCATGTCAGATTGAACATACAGCTCAGCCTGGTAAGGATTGAAGTGTCCTGCTTGACACAGCATTGAAATGGATCAAAAGTGGCCAAGAGGGAATCATGGATTTTCCGATCTGCTCTACCACACTCAGAAGTACTGTGAATGTTAGATAGGAACTGTTATAAAGTTCAGTCCATTCTCCCCAGGGAATGAAGTGGTATGGATGAAAGCATATTCCTTCAGGTATTGGGGGGGAAATGTTTGTATACTTCTCTTCTTCCTATGTCTTTTCAGTAAATATCCATTTGCAAAAAAAAAAAAAATTGATGTTAGATTACTTGAAACTGAGGTGCTAATCACTTGCACTTGATATTGGGGAAAACATTGGAATCTTCATAATATTCTGTGGTATCCTCCTTATCCTTCCTTCAGAACTATCCCGCAAAATAAATAGCATTTTAAAGACAAAAATGAAGAAAAAAATCAACACAACCAATCAACACAGTGAAAAAGTATAATATATATGCAATGCACAATACCTGTGTATGCCCCACTTCCATAAAGAGGTCTATTAAGAGCATCATATCGTTTTTTTCAAGTCATGCTTTAATCTTTATTATCTTTACTATTTTTCTATGTTCACATTTGATTTGAGTATGGAGTACAAGTGTGTTGCTCTTTCCATTCACATTGTTATACTTGTTGTGTATGTGTTTTCTTGGCTCTGGTTACTTCACTTTGTATCAGTCCATTTATATCATTCAATGCTTCTCTGTGTTTATTCCATTCATCATTTCTTACAGCACACTCATATTCAATGACATTCATATATCACAATTTGTACACCATTCCTCAGTCTATGTCTGTCTACTAATTTCCCAATTTTTGCCACCACAAAAAGTGCTGCTATAAATACCTCTGTGTTTATGAGCACTTTTTTTCTTGTCAGTGGATTCCTTGAGATATAAATACATCTTACTCTTTCTTCTTTGAAAACAAGGTTAGTGTAGACTTTCATGGAATTAATTTTGGTATTTTTTGGCATTGTTTTTCTTTCCATTTATCTTGCTATAATCGGGTGTTGCTTTTCTCATCCTATTTACTTCAATGTTTCAGCAGTTCATTAAATGTTCTTATGATACAGTGCATTCTTCATAGTCATGATTTCATGGAATGCAGGAATACTTCCTTACATTTAGGTAGTATGAGAAGCATCATGATGGATAGAGGATCTGAGTTCAATTTCCTCTGCATACTGACCGTGTGATCTCAGACAAGTTATTTAATGTCTTAGAGATTTGTCTAGATCACTAAAAGGTTAAGTGGCAGAGAACATTACTACAAAAGGATGTTTTCTCACTAAAAGGAATCTGTATCAGTGAAAACACAGGTCTAGTCCCTAGCTCTCAATCCTCTCCATGTAGTACAGTTTAGTCTCACAAGTATTCAATAAGTGCATCAACAATTACTTATCAAGCACTTAGTATGCACCAGGCACTGAGTTAAACACCAGGTATAGAAAGAAAGGCCAAAATTATCCTTATTTTCAAGTAGTTTATATTTCAGTGAGGGAAAGAAACATAAATATAACTAGGTGGCTACAAAATATATACAGAATAGATAAAAATTAAGCTCTTAAGGGAACATATTAACAACTGAAGAGACAAGAAAGGCCTTTTGCAGAAGGCAGGTTTTGAGCTGAATTGTTACAGAAGCCAGTGAAGCCAGAAGCTAGAGGAAGAGCAATTTAGGTGTCGGGGATAGCCTGTGCCAAGTAATTGGTGACTAGAGACAAAATGTCTTTTTTGTGGAATGGCAAGTAGGCCGATAGAATGCATGAAGGGAGTACAGTATAAAAAACTGGAAACTCAAGAAAGAACCATGTTGTGAAGAGCTTTAAATACTAAATAAGGGAATTTATCTAACTGATCCTAGATATAATGAGTAACCACTGGAATTTGAGTAGGTGGATGACAAGATCAAATATACACTTAAGGAAAATCATTTTGACAGTTGAATGGATGACCTGGAATGAAGAAAGCCATGAGGCAGAGAAACCAATTAGAAGGCAATTATGATATTCCAGGAGTGATGAGGGCCTGAACTGAAGTGATACTCATGACTGGATAGAAAAGAAAAAAAATAATAAGTTCTTTGAAGGTAGAAATGACAAATGTCACCAGATTCTGTGTGTAGGGTGAATGGGAATAAGAGATGAACATTTGGAGAAGGAAGAGGACAAGTTCTCTTTTGGACCACTTCTATTATCCTCTTTGGGATGCCTGATCCATAGTTATTAAACATGATTTCATCTAAGGTCTTTTACTTTCTCAATTCTTCCTGCCTTTTGTTCTTAATGAAGACTAGCTCTCATGTGATGACAGCTTCCTTAGACAGCCTCTCCAGCATTTTTCCTCATACCCCCTGACTCACTGGTCAAGATGGAGGAGGTGCAATATTCCTTGATCCTCATTGCCATTTCCAGACTCTCCCTCTACAACTATTACTCAGTATCTTCTCCTTTATGGTTTACTCAATCCATATTTAAAACATAATCAAGATGCTGGTAGCTGTTATCTACCAATCCCCAGGACATTCTTCTTAGCTCAACATGTTTATTTCATGGTGCAATCTTTCTCTTCTCCCCAATTCTTGTTCTAAATGTACATATTGAGATACTTCTTCAAATACCCTAAAATACCAATTCATCAGTTTACTATGACCTACTTCTTCACTCAACCAACTTCTGCCTCAGCCACATAGAGGTGATCATACCTTTGATTTTACCATTACCTAAAAGAATTCCATTTCCCATGTTCGTGAACTCTGAAATTTTCTTTTCTGATCAGTCTATTTTTATTTTATCTCTCCTTCTGCCTTGCAACCATAAAATCCTTTTCTTTGTCTTCACCATGATCAGCAATACCTCAACCCCTTGGTTCTTTTCCTGGACATCAACTCACTTTTCCCCTCTCAATCTTTTCCCCTTAGTGAAAGAATTCAACTCTATTATCTCTTCTCTTAAGTGTCTTACTCCCTTATCCCATTGACAGTCTTGTCCTACCAAATCTCTACTTTGAATTACCATCAATACCTATTGCCTTTGCTTCAGTTTATAGTTGAAGAAACCAGAGAAAATCATAAAACCACTGTATACACTACAAATTTGTTCATAATCTCAGTGAGCCTTCACTTCAGCATGGCAATACTTACACAGACTTAATTGACTCACTATCCCACTTCCCACAGTACCATTTACATATTTTTTCTTTCTTTCTCAAATCTCTCATCACTTCCCTTTCCTCTATCTTTTCAGCTAGAAACCATGGCCAGTAACTCTCGGTGTTCCCTAAGGCAAGTTCCCCTTCATTCTTCCTTGGGCTGCCAATAAGAAAAGTATTTCCATATACTCCCAAAATATTTATAGTAAGACTTTTTAATTATAGCTAAGAATTGTTCTATGTCCTACATTTTGGTAATAATTAAACAAATTTTGGTACATGAATGTAATTGAATACTACTGTGCTCTAAGTAATTATGCATGTGATGAAGATAGAGAAACATGGAAAGATCGATATGAATTGAGGCTGAATAAAGTAAGCTGAACCAAGAAAAAAATATACACAATAACTAAAGCAATGTAAATGGAAAAACCACACACACACAAACACACATCAAAAGCAAATGCAACAAAATTATAAAGACTAAGTTGGGATTTGAATGAAGAGATATGAGAAGAAACCCATAACCTGCCAGTCCACAAGCGTTACACATTGTAGATGTTTTTCAGACATTATCAATATATCCTTCATTTGTGCTGATTTTTTATTTCTCTCTTAAAGATACTATTTGTATATGTCATGACTCTTGGAGAGGGATACATTCAATACTGTTATGATATAAGAAACATAAAACATTAATAACATGTGTATTTTTTTAAATAGTCTTTTCCGGGTTCCATTGCTGACTTATCTACATAAGACTTTGTCTACTATGCCTTAGAATCTTCTTCACTCTTGAAGCTCACTCCACTCTTGGGCTAATTCTCCACGTGGAAGTACTTTCTTCCTGAGAAGGCTTACCTTCTGATAGATTTGTTTCTCCTAAAATTTCCAATTTGAGGAGGAGACCCAGTTTAACAGTCTCATCATTCTTCTCTAGGCTGTACTGATAGTTCATCTCTATAAAACTAGTGGCTTATGTACTATGGTCATGAGCATGGACAAGAAAAGTATATATTTGTACTGAGTAAGGAACATGTTCTAGAAGTGAACTAGCCATGTGACTCTGATTCCGGGAGAACAGGATCCCACTTAACAACTCCAGCTCAGCATGGGAGCCTGCAGTGGAATGACCAGGGCAGGAGGCCCATACCCAAAGTGAGCTTATGGTTCAGTTGCTCTGAAGTTATTGAGCATTCCAGTGGGCTAATATGGCAGCAACATTACCGCAATTGTCTCTTGAAACTCACAGACACCATCAAGTCAAAAGACCCAAACTTGGGTGAGAACTTGCTGAACTCTGATCAGGAGACCAGTAAGAAATTATTATGCTGAATAACATCACTTTGGGAGAACTGAAAGCTTGCAGGTAAGCAGCCTCAGTTGTAAAAATAGTAAAAAAACAAACAAAAAAAGCCTTAAGAGGACAGAAGTTCAGGCTAGCTTCCCCCAACAAAATAAACAGAGCCCATGATTAATAAACTGGGTTTACCTTTCCCCTTTCCCTCCATCCTACCCCTGCCTTTTAGCTCCCTTTTATGTATTATCTTCCCCTGTTAGAATGTAAGTTCCTTGAGGGCAGGGGCTATCTATTTCTGCTTGCATTACTACCTGCTGTGCTTAGCACAGTGCCTGGTACATAGTGAGACATTAATAAATGCTTGTTTATTGACTATTGATTTGGTCCTTGTAATAGTAATGGAATTTAAAGATCTCCCTGTATTGGCTTGGTTTTCAGGTTGAGTGTTAAAACTCAGAGCTTGTGAATCCCACTTGTGGGATGGATTTATTGGTGTGAAAAGAGAGGGCTGAACTGGGAGGAGCTGGTGATTTAGAAAGGCACAAGCAGAAGAAGAGAAGCAGAAGAATTTTTGGAAGCAGCATTGCAGAGTGAAAGAGAGAGAGAGAGAGAGAGAGAGAGAGAGAGAGAGAGAGAGGATTGCTGAGGGCCAGTTTGAGCTGCCCAGGACTTTTGAGAGCTGCCACCCAGAGCTGCCAACGACTGAGGAGATATAGCTGTGATGCCGGTACTTTGTCGGTTTTGATGTTGTTTTGCTAGATTCATCCATTGGTGAAGGACAGTGCTGTTGTTGCAGAGGTCCTGGAACCTTGCTGTTGGTTCAGAAGCACTGAAGAAGGATTTTCTTGTTGTATGTTTACAGAAATCCTGGAAGAGGGTCTTGCTGATGTTTTCAGGGATCCTAGGACTGTTCTGCAGACAGAGAATGAATTAATGAGGACACTGGCAATGTATTTTGTGGCCTTGTTAAGCTTTGTCTCCCCAGGAACAGAGATTGCTGAGAACTTGCCTTGGGTCAAGATGAAGAAAAGACCTCTCTTTGGGTATTAAATGCTGTGATGATATCTTAACTTTGTTGTAACTCAGGGGTAGATGGCCTTTGTGCTCTCTACTGCCCCTTTTGAGAAGATGCTTGGTTTTAACTGATGATAATTGTAATTCAGTTGTAATCCAGGGGTGAGAAACTTTGGACTTTTTGTGCTCTGTGACTGACCAAATGAATGTACTTAGTTTATGATTGGAAACTAATCTCCATTTGAGGAGAGGGACTTTGTGATTGACTAAATGAATGTATTTTACAGGGGTGGAGTAGTGCTTGGAAATTATTAAATTATACTTGGTGAATGCTGTATTTTGAATTATGCTGTATTTTGATGTCCCTGTTCTTAATTTGTCACTGAATAAAATTGAGGGCTGCTATGCTGGTATTTTGAACCTTGGAAGTTGCCTTTGATTGGCATTACATTCCTCCAGTCTTTTTCACTTCTCTCTCAATACTATTTCTCTTGGTGATCTTTTAGCTCCCATAAATTCAATTGTCTCTATATTGATGATTCCCAGATACACTTTTCTAGCCTTAATTTCTCTCCTGATTTCCTGTGTCACATCCTCAACTAACTATTCAGAATCTTATATTGATTTTCTGTTAACATTTTAAACTCAACATATATAGAACTGAACTTATTATCTTTTCTCCCAAGCTCTCTACTCTTCCTAATTTTTGTATTTCTGTTGAGGGCACCACTGTTCACCCAGTCACCCGGGTTCACAACCTATTTATCCTTAGTGCTTAGCATGATTTGCTAAGCATGCTTAGTGTGAAATGCTTTAGCATTTCCTAGAGCATGATAATCACACTATAAATATTTCCTAACAGACTGAATGGACACATTGAACTTGATATGTCTATGAGACATCCATTTTGACTCATCTAAAAGCTATTTGGGTATGTGGGATCCCGTACATTAGGGGACAGGCTAACGCTGGAGATATTTCCTCAGACTTTCTCCTGAGTTATGCAGTATAGATAGATTTCTATGTAGAACTATATGCATAGAGGTGATAACTTGCAAAATTTGGTTAGTCATTCCCTAATTAATGAGCACTTACTTTCCATTTCTATGCTACGGTAAATGTGTTACTATAAATCTTGTTTCTCAAAAGCAGTTTCCTAGGAACCCTTCTTTGCCTACTGATATCAATTTTTAATTAATTAATTTAATATTTAATCTTAGGATTAGTTAGTCTTTAAATGTTTGATAGAATTCACTTGTTAATCTACCTTGTCCTGGTTCTTATTTTTTAGGAAATTAATTTATGACCTGTTCAATTTCTTATTTCTAAAAGAGGTTTGTTTAGATATTTTGTTTCTTCTTGTGTTAAGGCAGTTTATTTATTTGTAAATATTGTTCTATTTCATTTAAATTGTTAAATTTATAGACATATTATTGGGCAAAATAACTTCTTACAATTGCTTTGGTTTCATTTTTGTTAGTGGTGTATCCATCCTTTTCATTTCTAATACTAGTAATTTGATTTTTTTAAATCAAAATTTGCAATGGATTATCTGTTTTATAGTTTTTTTCACAAGACCAAATCCTAGTTTTATTTATTACGTCAATGTTTATTTCACTCAATTTTATTAAATTCACCTTTAATTTTTAGGTTTTCCAATTTAGTATTTAACTGGCAATTTTTAGTTTGTTCTTTTTCTAGTTATTTTTTTTAAATGCATACCCAATTCATTGGTCTCTATTTCTATTTCATTCTCTATTTTATTAAGGTAAGCATTTAAAGATACATATTTTCCTCATCTGTTTTTAAAGGTACAATGAACTGCTGAAAAAAAGGTGTATTCTGTTTCATTACAATTCAGTTCTCTCCAGATATCTATCACATCTAGCTCATCTAAAATTTTATTCACTTTCTTGACTTCTTATGTTTTTTTGGTTAGATTTATTAAAGTCCCCCATTATTATAGTATAACTTTTTATTTCCACCTGTAATTAATTTAACTTTTCTTTTAAAATTTTAGATGCTTCCTCCTCCCTCAGTCTCCCTCTCTCACTCCTTCCCCCAACCCCCATCACCCTGGCCTACGTGACACCTCAGAATCCCTACTGTCCCAGCCCCGATATGGCTTGTGGACAGCAGATGATTCAGTCTCAGCATAAAAATGCCAAAAAAAACAAGCTATATGGAAAAAGAAACAAGGACATGATCAGAAGTCTGCTGCTAAGGCTTCATTGATATATACCTGCACTGTCTGTAGGACAAATGCTGGACTCCAAGACCTTTAAACAGCACTTTGAGAGCAAACATCCTAAAACTTCACTTCCTCCAGAATTGGCTGATATTTAGGTATAAAGCTGTTTACAGGTGAATTCATGGCAGCTATTGACTCTTCTACCATCTCAAACCTTAGGTAACAAACCTGTAGCTGCTTTTCTAACAAACTATTGATCAGCAAAAATAAGGGGGCTATAGAAACACTTATTTTTATGGTATTCCCTGTTGGGCTTCATGCGCAGATAATTCTGTGTAATTGTACAGTACAATAATTCCCAATTAGGAAATCCTGAAAATCAGTCTATCCTTGTTACACACACACACACACACACACACATATATATATATATGTGTGTGTGTGTGTGTGTGTGTGTGTGTATTTATAATTATAATTATATTGATGTTCATATTGTATAAAATAACTCATTTAATAAAGTACTACTTTAATTTTACAACAAAAAAGAAGCTATATGATATGTTGCATATAGGTTTAGTATTAATATTGTTTATGTTACTTTCTTTGTCTATGGCATCTTTTGTCAAAATGCAGTTACATTGTTTTACTCTTTTAATTAAATCTATTGGGGTGGCCAGGTGGCTCAGCGAGTAAGAGCACCGGCTCCAGTGTTGAGATGACCTGGGGATCAAATCCGGGCTCAGATACTTAGCACCACACCCAGAAATAACTGGCCATGTAACCTTGAGCAAGTTATTTAACCCCAATTGCTTTAAAAAAATTAAATCTATTTTATCTTCTTTATCTGGTATAATGATTGCTAATCCTGTTGTAGTATTGTTGTTTTACATTAGCTGAAGCACAATAAATTCTACTACAGCCCTCTATTTTAATTATGTTCATATCTCACATTTTTAAATGTTATTTTTTTCTTGTAAACAAGATATTGTTGGATTCTGATTCTTAATCTACTTCACTATTTGTTTCAATTTTATGGGTGTTCATTCCATTTTTATTCGAAGTTATAATTACTATTTTTGCATTTCCTTCCATTCTATTTTTTCCTCACTATTGTCCTTCTCAAACTCTCTTTTTGCCCTATCCCCTCCTCACACATCTAGTTTACTTCTAACCCAGTACCTCCAAAATTAAAACTTTTTAAAAAAAGAATCCCTTCCTTATCCTCTTCCCTTACTCTTCTATTGCTTTTTCTGCCCACTCCTTTAAGAGTTCCCTCCTTTTTCCTCTCCTCCCACTTCTTAAATCTTTTCTTTTTCTTTTTGCTTTTTGGCAGGGCAATTGGGGTTAGATGACTTGCCCAAGGTCACATGACTTGCCCAAGGTCACACAAGTGTTAAGTCTCTGCGGTCAGATTTGAACTCAGGTCCTCCTGACTTCAGGGCTGGTGCTCTATTCACTGTGCCACCTAGCAACTCCTACACTCCTAAATTTTAATCATCAGACCCTAGATTACTATCAATTTTTTAGCATATATTGGACATTTCTTTTTGTAATAGATATACTTGGGGTATATGTCTACCAGTGGATCTCTGAGGCAATGGATTTGGATGTTTTGGTCAATTTCCCAGTATATTTTCAAATTGCTTGCTGGAACACTTGGAACAATTTATACTTTCATTGACATTTTGTTTTTAGTAAACTTGTCATAGCATCATAGATTGAAAGCTGGAACAGACTTTAGAATTTATCAATCTCTTATTTTACAAAAGAAATTGAGACCTAATAAAGTTGTGACTTGCCCAGGCTAACACAGCTAATATGTCTAATGTAGGATTTAAAGCCAGCTCTTGTACCTCCAAATTCCAAATCATGACAATTCTGATCTTTTTTTTTTATTAACTTAACTAATTTGGTGGTGTGGCAAAACCTCTGAGCAATAAGTTCTTTTTAAATGGAGTGCTTTGTATGTTTTTCCCTTGTATTAGCTTATGGTTTTAAATATATATATATATATATATATATATTTATATATATACTTCCCAATCATTTTGGAAAAAATAAATTCTATCTCTATCTATCTATCTATCTATCTATCTATCTATCTATCTATCTATCTTCATTTCAAAATAAATGAGTACTTTATTTTATTACTCATTTAGTTTTTCTTTTTTATCTTATTAATGAATTTTATTATCTAATAATATATTATATTGATCATTTCCCTTCTATTAAGGACCATGGAATCATAAGTTTCGGCTTGGAAGGAATTTCAGACGTCATCTAGTTCAACCCTTTCACTTTACAGATAAGGAAACTGGGTCCTGGGGAAATTGAGCAACATCCTCCAAGGTCACACAAGTAGTTCCTATGTTCCATTCACAAATCCTGTTTAGTTATGATAGATAATGTGTTGAATAGTCTTTTATTTAACATTTTAATATTAACATTCCTTAATATATCATTCTATTTCTCAGATTTACAGTTGTTCATTTTTTGAATTTAAAATATTTTTATTTTTAACTTTAGAAAGGATTGGATAAACTGATTGTCTTTTTATTTCATTTGTAAATCTGTCTGGGCCTGATGTCTCTTCACAGAATCAGAATTTGAAAGTAGGAAAGTGATCCCAATTATAATACACCTGACAAGTGGTTTTGCAGATTCTACTTGAAGACTTTCAAGAAAGGAAAACCCACCACTTCTGGATATAAGGGATCTAAATGAACCTATTCCACTTTGGGTCACCTCTAATTGTTAGAGAGTTTCTCCAGCTATTAAGGCTGAATTGGCTTGTTTGTAATTTGCCCTCATTTCACCTGGTTCTGCCCTTTCAGGGTAAACTTAACAAGTCTAATTGCTCCTCCACATGATAGCCCTTCAAACACCTGAAGACAGCTATCATATCCTTCCTTCATTTTCTCTTCTCCAATTTAACCATATCCAATTCCTTCAACCTCACTTCAGAAGACATGAACTGAAGGACTTTCAGTTTGACTTTTGTTTGACTTCATTTCCACACTCTCCAGCTTACTGATTTCCTTCTTAAATGGTTGTGCTCAGATCTGAACAGTTACTTCATATGAGATCTGACCAAGGCAGAGTACACTCAGAATATCTCTTCCCTATTCCTTTAATTCCCTACTTTTGCTCACATTGAAGTCTTTTTGACTCCTATATTACACTGTTGACTCATATTGAAATTGACATTGACTAAAATCCCCAGATTTTTTTAGAACTGTTGTTTAACCAGGCCTCACCTATGGTTTTATTTTAAATATCTATAAGGAATCAGTGAGGAAGAGGCAGAACTCTAGGATGAAGGTATCTGACCTAACAATTCAATGGCATAGGTCTTAGAAATCTTTCTGTTGTCTCAGCAGCATCAATGCAAACATTTCCCAAAGAGGCCTTAGGACAGAGGAGAGATGCTTCCAGTTAATAGAGCTGCCTCATTGGGAACATAAGAGGACCTTGGGGCCAGAAAGATATAACCTTATTATTGGTAACTCTGACATGTGCCAAGGCAGAAGCCCTATCACCCTTTACCTTTACTCTTAATACTCAAAGCTCTTTTTCCTTAACTTAATCAGTCCCAATGAGAGCAGTCTAGGATCCCCGCATTATGGGAACTTTGGGGCAGAGGGTCCCTTAGAGACCATCTAGTCCAACTCCCTCATTTTTCAGATGAGGAATGGGGCCCAAAGCAGGAAGGGTACTTGACTAATGTCAATGACAGAGCTGGGCAGGAGTTTCAGTTCTTTACTATGTACCATGCCACTTCTAATGTTTGTTTCTTGGTCAACAGTGAGAGAAGGATGAGTCTAGGGTAAGTTCCAGCTTTTGTAAGCCATGGGTAGTGTTTGGGTTGTAATGGATAGTAATTGGTCTTTTGGGGAATAAGGGTAGATGGGAGAAGTGGGCAGGATGCCATAGGGACAAAGGAAGGACAAAGTACAAGGTGGGGGATAAGATCAGGGAAACATTATGTAAATGCTCCAAATTATCTCTCCTCCATTTTCTCTTCCTCCCCTCTTCCTACCTGCCATGTACCCTGTAAAACCTTAATCTCCTTCCCTTAGACCAGAGTGGAAAGTTTGTATCTGTGTCATGGAGTGTCTGTGAGGGGTTGCTTTGGAGAACTTGTGAAGGTTGCCCAAGAAAGTAGGTTGCTGGACTAGCACATAGAGCTAATGTGGATCCTGGGTTTAGGGATCCTCAGAGAGGAGAGGTGGAATTTCCAGTTGTCTTCTCATAGAGTTCAGAAGTCCAGGGGCAGGAGGGCAAGTTCCCATGTAGAAGAGCAAGGGTTCTTCTGATATAGCAAGGGAGATTCAGGTTAGAAAACTATGGCATTATCAGAATTTAAAAATGGAAGGTGGTCATAGGTATCATTTTATCCATTCTCTCACTTTGCTTTATAAGATGTAATCTTTTTAAGAGACAGAGAGACACATTTAGTTATAGACATAGCATTTTAGAGACAGGTGGGACCTTAGCCATGTTGCAGAGGCGATTCCCATATTGCGTTAGAAGTGGGACTAGCTAACCCTTGAATAGCAATCATTCTGCTTTTATCTGAATACTTCTTGTAAGGGGCAATTCATTTTCCTTCTAGGAAATGCCTTAAATTATAATACATAAATGGGGATGCTTCAACTGTGTAGTTTTAACCTATCTATACCTCATCTTGTAAAAATCCAATAAATTTTGCATAGTGTGTCAGCTTTCAATACTGAAAACTTCCTTCTGCCTTTTAAAATTATGCATCAGTGCTGGCCAAGGACTGCCTATCTATTACCCTTCCCTCACAATAAATAACTCATCCACCCCATTTTTTTCAGATCATTACCCAAAAACTCTATCTCCTATCAGGAAGGACTTCTTGAACTGAAATCTCTCTCCCCTCACCCTTTCAAACGCTACCTTGGCCTACTAAACATAAGGCTAGCCCCTGTGCTACATAGAAAAATCTTGTTAATAGATTCTTAGTCATCTCATCTTCAGAATTCCATATGTGATCGATTAGACTTACTTTTCCAATTCCTGTTAATACCCTATACATTAGGAAGGGTCCTAGTTATTAGGGTCCCTAGACCTTGGATCATCTTATCTAGGAGGGTTGAGACTTTGAAGAGAATAATGACTATTTCCTGTGTCTTTGATTTTTCCTTTAAGATAAAGGATTCTGTTTAGACATCATTTTCTCTACTGCTTTTGTTCACCTGAGTACTTATATGATGATGCTGGCTGTGAAATAAGACAGTGGGAAATGTCCATCTGGGTGAGTAAAAAGATAGAGTGGGCACAATGTTGGCATATAATAAGTGGAACCTGGGGCAGCCAGGTGGCTCAGCGAGTAAGAGCACTGGCCCCAGTGTCATGATGACCTGGGGATCGAATCCGGGCTCAGATACTTAGCACCACACCCAGAAATAACTGGCCGTGTAACCTTGAGCAAGTTACTTAACCCCAATTGCTTAAAAAAAATTAGTGGAACCAGTTGGGTGGGGGGCAAAATTTCATAGAGAAATAAATATGAGGTTTGCAAAGCAATTGGGGAAAAAAAAAGAAGTGATCTATTTTGAGTCTGTGTTCTAGTCAAGACCCTTCTCTGATCGAATTTGACATATGGCAAATCAAGCAACTGAATCCTAGGTACATGCAGTGACTTGTTGCAGTATGCTCAGCCAATATGTAGCTGTCAGATGACTTAAAACTAGGAATTTAGATCCCCTAGTTAAGGTTCCTTTCTACTGATCTGTGCTACCTTCCTCCACACTCAGCAGTGATTTGAAAGCTTACTCATAAAACCATTTTTTTCCCTGCTTTGAGGGTAGATGCTGACTATTGTGCCAAGTTCCTAGCAGGCAGGGCCTACAACCAGTTCCTGATCTTCTACCACATAAAAGTTGATGCTATATTGATTCTGTGTGCAAATACTGCTATGTGGATAGGAGAGATTTTGACAAAATCGGAGTTAGAAAAGAGATCAGTTATTATTTTTTTGTTATTGTGTTGTTTCAGTTGTGACCAACTCTCCATGACTCTATTTGGGGTTTTCTTGGCAAAAATACTGGAGTGATTTGCCATGTCCTTCTTCAGCTCATTTTAAAGATGAGGAACTGAGATGAACAAAGTTAAGTGACTTGCTCAGGGTCACATGGCTAGCTAGACTAGCTCATAACCAAATCCCTTATGCAACATGCTTGAGAAGTGGTCATTCACCTTCTGCTTGATGATCTGCAGTGAGGGGGAACCCAGCTCCTCCTGAAGCAACACTTTCCACCTTGTGATGGCTGTTACCAGGGGAAATCCGTTTTTTTCCTTTTGAGCCCCCATCTGTTTTACTTTAACCTCTTCTCATTCTCAGTTCTTCTCTCTGGAACTCATGGAATAACTCATTGAGGTGAGCTGGGTGGTGATTGTAGTAGATTCTCTATCCAAGTTAGTGCCAGAGTGTGTCCACAATGCCCTTAGTTTGTCACTTTTTCATGGAGTCTTTGCCTTTTGATATTTTTCCAAGAAGAAGATGATGGAAGAAGTTCACGACAATAGTTTTGAAAGTCTAAACAAAAGTTTCTGAGGAGGCAAATAAGGTCATATATGGGATAGGCAGGGGAGAACAGTGCAATGAGTATAATATACTTGATTAGATGATATTTCTCCTTGTTTGAGCTTGCTTGGTGGCACTCAGACTGGAGTCAGGAAGATTTGAATTCAAATCATTCATCAGCTTCTTCCTAGCTCTGTGACTCCGAGTCACTCAACCTCTGCCTCAGCTTCCCCACCTGAAAAATGGGAATCACATACCTTCCACAGTTATTATGAAGATCAAATATTTGAAGAACACTTTGCAAACTTTAAAGTGCTTTAAAATGCTACTTAACTGTTGTTATTACTATTGCTTTCCTTACTATATCCAGTGAATGGTTTCTAGACATTTTTTGTCATGCTAACTTAATATTAAAAATTCTACTTGCCTTCCTATGATTAAAGTGAGACTCAGTAGTTAGTCACCTCCCAGACTCCTGTCATGCAATAGGCACCATTCCATAGCACTAGTGCCTTATTAACATGATCCCTATTGAAATGAAGAGTTTCTATTTGTTTTTATTTTTGGTGAGGCAATTGGGATTAAGTGAATTGCTTAGTCAGTGAATAAGACTAAGGTTGGATTTGAACTCAGGTCCTCCTGATTCCATGGCCAATGTGCTATGCACTGCATCATCTAACTTCCCCAAGAGTTTCTTTATCTACTATCAGGTTTTGTATATTGATGGTCACTCAGTTCCTGACTTGATCACATAGGCTGAATGACTTTTCCAGGACTAACTCCATTCTCTTCTCTCTCTCTCTCTCTCTCTCTCTCTCTCTCTCTCTCTCTTTCTCTCTCTCTCTCTCTCTCTCTGTTTCTCTCTTTCTATCTCTGTCTGTCTGTCTGTCTGTCTCTTTCTATCTTTCAATAAATATTCACGAAATTTATGTATAGAGCTTTGTGTAAGGTAGTGGAGCAGAAACAAAGATCAGATCATATAAAGATCCTGGTCTCATTGTGTTCAAGGTCCAGCAAGTTAATAAGTGAATGTACCATGTTTTGCACCTCTCCAATTACTTTAGCATCTAATGGAGTATCTATCATCTGAGGTAGGAAGCTCTGATATTTGAGCTGGGCTTTATAGGATGAGTAGGTTGAAGAGAGGGAGGAAATATATCTTTTTTTAAAGCAATTGAGGTTAAGTAAACTTGCTCAAGGTTACATGGCCAGTTATTATTGTTTTGTGTGTGGGTGCCAGGTATCTGAGGGTGGAACTGATCCCGGGTCTCCTGGCTCCGGGGCCGGCACTCTTACTCACTGTGCCACCTGGCCTCCCCTCACAGCATATATCTTTAGCTACAGAGAGCTGACCAGTTTGTTTAGGGAAAAGAGAGAAGGATGAGCAGTAAAGGAGAGACAGTACACAAACTGGGTTGTGTTTTGGGAGTGGGGGAATTAATATGAGATAATAGCAAGAAGAAGAACTCTAAAATTTGAGGAAGATGGGGAGCAGAATCCTCGATGCCTAATATCATATCTGTTCTTTTTTATATTGTTTTATAAAAGCAATAGGGGTTAAATAACTTGCTCAAGGTTACACAGCCAGTTATTTCTAGGTGTGGTGCTGAGTATCTGAGCCCAGATTTGATCCCCAGGTCATCCCGACACTGGAGCCGGTGCTCTTACTCGCTGAGCCACCTGGCTGCCCCGCTCTATCATATCTGTTCTGATCCAGTTGAGATGTTAGATTCAACATTCTGCCCCTGGAGCTTCTGACTCATTTGCTGATGGACACGAGAGGAAGAATTTATTTATTCCCTTCTCTGGGTACTGAAAGCCATTCCTCTTATAACAGGGCTATCCGACATAGAATTTCATATTTCCCAAATTATCCAAATGATATTATGTAAATTGATGATGATAATAAGAGATGTATGGAATAATGGCCAGGCTCCTCACCTTGGACCCAGGAAGATTGAATTTCAACTCTCATCTCTCATAGTTATTAGCTTCCATTTAGCCAGATAAGTCACTGAACATCTCTTTGATTCAAACTGCTTCCTGATATTTATCTACTAAGTCATAGATGGTTTTCTACCTGCTCTGGTGGAAGGAGGGCCACTCAATCCAGCCAGTTTTCTTCTGTTTTGTGATGATTACCACAACTTGTGTCAAGCACTTTGAGGCTTTCAATGCCCTTTACATGTATTACCTTACTTAATAATCAGGATGCTCTTTGAGATATACTGTAAACTATAGGTATGTGTACCCATTTCCCATGTCAGAAAACTGGCTCATATAAAATAATAACCTTGTCTATTATCACATGGTTATATGGGTAGCTGAGGCCAGATTTCAATGAAACAATTCCTCTCCTCATTCTATGTCCGAAGTCCTCTCTGAAAAAAAATGAAGACATATGTATAAGAAATGGTAAAGAAAATGCTAATACCTGTTGTCATTTCCTCATCAATCTATGAAATGAGAGTGTGGATTTTATATGGCTAGACCACAGTTGGGACAAAAAACATCTAGTAATCTTAGTGGACTTCAAGCTCTATATTCTTCAACAGTATTAAGTAGCTACTTTAGATTTCATTGATAGAATCAAGTCTTCCAGAAGAAAAATATACTTTCCTCATGAGAGACAACAGAAGGATATTGTACAAAGCAAACTCACTGTTTACAATATATGGTAAAAGTCTCTAAAAAGATTTTATTTTGTCCATAATTCCAAGTCAAGTAAGAGAAAAGTACAAATTTGCAAATAGAGAAAGGTACTTATATGGGACTTCTGAACATGAAACATTTCCCAACTGCACTTAACATACACAGCAACCATTAGTCATTTTGAGTGCAAAATGAGTCAGCTACTAGTCTTGGGAGGCAGTTTATTGTGTTTTGTTGAGGTAGGGTGGGTAGAGACTGCTTAGTCTGCTATTTAATCATTGGCTTTAGAGTTCAAGAAAGCATGATCTCTGTCTCTGGTTGTCTTGTGTTAGGACTGGGGCAAAGGAAGGCAAAAATTTGAGATTGAACTATGTAAATTGCCTATGTAAATTGAAATAGTCTTATTGTGAAATGTACTTACTAATTTCAAGAGAGGGAAAATCTCTCTTTATAGGTATTGAAATATGGAAATTGCAATTATAGGTATTGAAATCTGGAAATTGCAATTTGAGAAAATGTATTAAAAAACCAATGCATATATATAGAATTTCAAGCTGTGTGGGAAGGGTAATTAATATTATGTCATATGAGGAATATTAAAAGGAACCAGGAAAGTTTATCTTGAAGAAGAAAATATTTATAATAGATAGAATGATTATTTTAGAATGTCTGAAGGGATGTAATGTGAAAAAAATTGCTAAGCCAAACAATAAAAGCAGGACTGCTAAGTACCAGATGCAAAGCGTCATATTTTAGCTTCTTTTAAAGATCAAAATTCATAATGATTACAACTTTTCATCTTTAGAATGTGCGGTCTCACAAGGTGCTAAGTTTCCCTTCTTTGGAAGTCTTCAAACAGGGTCTAAGTTTTCAGTGATGCTATAAAGAGTATTGATTTCTCTTTGTATATGATTTCCATTACATGGACTCTGACAGTCCATCTCTGAGACCTTATTATCATCACCAGCTGTTTTAAGTTGTTCCTATAACGTCACCGAGATGTGTTCTGCCCCATCCTGCCAAAAATCTCACACATTTTGTAGTCCTTTGTTTTAAGGTTAACTCAATCTTTGTTTTAAGGTTAACTCAATACTAATTCCTCCCTCACTACTATCTAAATCTTTGGCAAGGTAAAGATGCCATTGTCTCTTTAGATTAACATGACTTTATGGAAAGAAACCTACATGAAAATGTCTGTTACAAGGCATTTAGCTCCAGTGATCTAACTTCTATCTTCTTTTTAGATTGATGCTAATGGTGACCTCAGAGAATTCTTACAGTCAAAGGAATATGAAGGAAAAATTGTAGGACTCTTTGTGTAAATGGTTTTTACAGGTGAATGTCCTCTAGTACTTTGTCTAATATCTATTTAATTATGCTCCATGTTAGTGGAAAGTGTTCCCTGTTCTGACAAAATCATAGTTCCTTCACGAATTCGCATATATGACACATAGCCTCTGTCAGGAAATCAGGACTAAGTAATCTATTTGATTTCAGTGTAATATTGTGACATGGATCCTGGGGAACCAGTGTTGGTAGCCTTTGTATTTTAAAAAAATCTTTATTAAGATTAAATATTTAAATGCCTTTTTTTTGCATGTGAAATCACTATGAAGCCATGTGGGACAATTCAGGTGTGTTTCTTGTGTTTTCTGAGGATAAAAAACTGTGTCAACAATGTTCTGTTCCATGCAATGATGTTTTTCTTCTTCAGTCCCTGAGGACATTTTATAACACTTTAAGTTTTTTTTAACAGGTTGTAGCATATGTTATATGAAGTAGTACACAAGTAGTGTACTCAAGTCAGGTCTGGTATTATTGGAGAACTCAAAGGGAAGAGGCATGTAATGGAATGGTGAAAAGGTGATCAGTAGCCTTTTCACGTAGACAAGTGTCAGGCAGTATATTGATAAAATATTACAGATGATGCCTAAAATTGCTTATTTTGAGCTCTTAAAGTTTCTGAGACAACTCTCCAAGATTATATGCTATAGAGTAGGTGCTATTTGCATTGGTAGACAAAATTTCTTCCCTGGGGTTTCCCTATATCATTAAAATTACAGGTCTTCTGTCTCTAGTTACCTGCTTCTTGCAAAATGTGTCACTTACTATGCTAGATTCTGAGAACACAAGGACAAAAATGAACAAGAGTAACTGCCCTCAAGGAAGTTCAGTAAAACCTAGTAAAGTGAGGAGAATGATGTATATACAGACTGGAAAATATTTATGTATATGCTAATCAAATTACCTAGTGGATAAGGCAATAGAAACTGCTTTGTAAGGTTAGCAAGCTGGAAATTCACTACATGGGAAATAACAATTACAGAGATTTTTGCTGTTGGGTGCAAAAGGCTTGACCATTCACCCTTTCCATTTCCTCCTCTCAACTTTATCAAAGCTCTGGAGAGAGGAAATAGAAAACAGGAAACTCGAAAGAGAAGTATAACCTTTTTCCAATTTAATTTTACTCCACTCAGTTTAAAAAAATGTCTATTATTAAGAATCACTTTTCCCTCTTAGTTTTTCTTGATTCCTGCCCCTCCCCACTATATTATCTCATTGCCTCTAATCCACAGCAGATGCAGATATTCCACTTGAAAATTTTCTAATCCTGATTTTCTCTGTCCCTTTGCACAAAGGATTAAGGAGAACTGAGAGGGTCCAGGAATGAAACACAAAACAGAGATATGCTTCCCTATTTGACTGAAAGTACATCATTAAAATTTTATTTGAGCATCTTCAAGAGTTATCTCAAAAAATGTTGATAACTGGGGGGGGATACAGACAGAGCTAAAAGAGATTTTAGAGATGATTTCTCCAAAGTTTTCATTTTACAGATGTTTAAAATGAAGTCCAAAAAGTAATTTGTTCAAGGGATACAGAAATAGGAAGCAAGCAGCAGAGGACATATTTGAAGCCAGGTCATTTGATTTCAAATATAGAATTCTTTTCACTATACTGTGGGGCCCACATAGAGTTTTATCACAAAATACATGAAGAACAATGAAATGAAAGGAGATTTTAATGGTAGGAAGAGACCAAGTTGTGAAGTTTTAAATTCCAAATGCTGGACTTTAAATTTGATGCAGGAGGAAATAAGGACCCACCAATATTCATTGAGTTGAGAGGAGACATGGTCAGACTTATACTTGGTGAAAATCACTTGGCAGCCATATGAAGGATAGTTGTGAATGGAGAAAGAAATGACAGGAAGACCAATTAGAAGACTATTACAGTTGTTCAGGCAAGAAGTGATAATGGCCTGAACTAGGAGGGTGTAGTTTGAGAAGAGAGTAAGTGGCATATAGGAGAGATACTGTGAAGGGGAAAATGACAAGATTTGGCAATCACTTGAATTTGTGAAGAGAGAGGAATTAAGGATGACACTGTGGTTTGGCACTTGGGTGACTTATAATTATGGAATTTTCAACAGTAATAGGGAAGTTAGTAATGCAGACAGAGTTTGGGGAGAAAGATAATGAGTTCCTTTTTGGATATGTAGAGTTTGAGATGTCAATGAATCATCCAGTTCAAGATATTGAATTAATAGTTGGTGATGTGTACCTGGTGCTCAGGAAAGACAATAAAGGTAGGGACATAAATCTGGGCAATCGTATGCTTATATGTGTATATATGTACATATATGTAAATACATACTTATAATATCTTTATCATATGTGTGGTCTAATCAGTTACCAAATTACCAAATGAGATAGTGTAAGGGAAAAGAGAAGAGCACCAATGACAACCTTGGGAGACACTTGCAGTTCGCAGGAATAACATAGATTTGATTTCAGCAAAAGTGAATAAAGGTGGCAAGAGAGGTAGGAGGAGAACCAATGCAAAGCATTGTCACAAAAACACAAAACAGGGGCACATAGGTGGCGCAGTGAATAGAGCACCAGCCCTGGAGTCAGGAGGACCTGAGTTCAAATTTGACCTCAGACACTTAACACTTACTAGCCATGTGACCTTGGGCAAGTCACTCAACCCCAATTGCTTTGCCTTTCCCCTCCAAAAAGCAACAAAAAAACAAACAAACAAACAAACAAACTAAAGAAAGAATATCCAGAATAAGTTCATTAGAAACATCAAATGCTTAGAGATAAGTTAAAAAAGGTTGAGGATTGAGAAAAGGCCATGATATCTGGCAATTAAGAGATCATTGACAAGCAGAATGATTTCAGAAAAACCTGGAAAGACTTACATGAGCTGATGAATAGTGAAATGAACAGAACCAGGAGAATGTTGTACACAGTAACAGCAATGTTGTTCAATGAAGAACTGTGAATGATTTAGCTATTCTCAGTGATTCCAAGATAATCCCAAAGCACTAATGAAGCATACTATTTGCCTCCAGAGAAAGAACTGTTTATTGACTGAATACAGACTGAAGTATGATCCTTTTCACTTTCTTTCTTTCTTCTTTTACTTGAGTCTTCTTGTACAAAATGACTAAAAAGAAATGTTTTACATAATTGCATATGTATAACCTATCTGATTGCTTACCATCTCAGGGACAAAGGAAGGGAGGAGTAGAATCTAGAACTCAAAACTTTAAATAAAAATGTTTTTTAAAAAAAGAGATCATTGGCAACTTTGGATAGAGCAGTTTCAGCAGAATTAATGAGGTCAGAAGTCATCCTGCAGAGAGTTTGGAAGTAGATGATGCAAAAAATATTACTGGCAACACTTTAGAAAGAAAGCAAAATCCTGAGGGGATGGAATAGTGATTGGTTAGGTGCTCTGGAGTGTAGAAAGGTATATGTAGAAGGTACACTTCCCATCTCCCTCTTTCTCTGACTCCACCAGGTAGCTTTGCAGGAGAGCTGAGCTAGAAAATGGAACATGCTTTATTCAATGGTACTTATGGAGGGGCAGGAGTCCTGAGCTATTCTTATTCTTAGACCACCTACATGGGCCAGGGTCCCAGAGTAACCAGAAGGAAGTTAGGCAAAATTGCATGGTTATAGAGAGGATCTATGCTATTTCCCAAGACTACATTCAAACTGTTGTCTCTTGCTTTTAATCTTTGATGAACTTTGTCTTTTTAGCCACAGTAAAAAATTCTCTCCTATGATGCTGGGCTGTGCCTCCAACCACACATCACCAAATGCTGCCACTTTCATCCTTGTGGGTGTCCCAGGATTGGAGGCAATTCACCTTTGGCTGGCAGTTCCACTGAGTGTCATGTACACTGTGGCCCTACTAGGGAATATCCTCATCGTGACTGTGATCTGGGCAGACCCAGGCCTGCATGAGCCCATGTACTATTTCTTATGTGTCTTAGCTGCTGTGGATATTATCATGTCAACCTCTGTGGCCCCCAAAATGCTGACTATTTTCTTCTCAGGCAATGGTGCCATTGGTTTTGCTGCCTGCTTCATTCAGATGTACATCGTCCATGCAGCGACGGCTGTGGAGACAGGGTTGCTTCTGTCGATGGCCTTTGATCGCTATGTGGCCATCTGCAAACCCTTACACTACCAGACCATCCTCACGCCCCGGACAATGCTAGGCATTGGTATGGCCATTATGGCAAGAGCAATTACAGTCATGACCCCACTGAGCTGGTTGGTAGTCCATTTGCCATATTGCAGTTCCCATGTAGTCCTTCATTCCTACTGTGAGCACATGGCTGTAGCCAAATTAGCATGTGCTGACCATATGCCCAGCAGTCTCTATAGCTTGATTGCTTCCTTTATCATTGTAGGCTTTGATGTGACTTTTATAGCTACTTCCTACAGTCTTATCCTCCGGGCAGTGTTCAATCTGTCCTCCCAGGATGCTCGGTTCAAGGCACTCAGTACATGTGGCTCCCATGTGAGTGTCATGGTCCTTTACTACCTACCTGCTATGGTATCCATCTACATGGCTTGGTTGGGGCAGGACATGGTGCCCCTGAATGCTCAGGTGCTGTTGGCTGATTTTTACCTGGTTATCCCTCCCATGCTGAATCCTCTCATCTATGGCCTGAAGACAAAGAGGATCCGGGAGCGGGTATGGAACACAGCGACCATTACCCTCACAGGTTCTAATTGTCTGAATCCCAAGAAACAGAAAAAACCTAAGCAGGTGTTTGCTATAGAACATGCTGGATCCACATCTGGAGCACAGGCACAAAAGTAAGTTTGAATGCTGAAATGTTGCCTTAATGTCTGATATCCACATTCTTTTCCAACTGAATCCAAATAAGTATTACGATGGTTCCTAAGCCCTTTTTTCCATGCTAATGACATTTCAGACACTGAGACAACTAGATTTATTGTTTTGGATGTTGAATGCTTTTTAGTTTTCAAGCATCTACTGCTAGTCCCTTTTGAATCACAAATATTCCTAGAAGATGCTTTAGTAACTATTGTCTATAACTCCTATGTTTTACTTCCTAGAACTTTCACAGGAAGCTTGCCTGGGGTCCATTTAAATTGTTACTTAATCATAAGGTGTCACAGATTTCAAAATTAGGTTAAAATTAGTCTTTAATGGTTCATTTTATGCCCATAACTTAGGGAATAGACAAATAAATTTTGGTGTATAATTATAATAGAATATTGTATTTTAACTATGCATGAATTTGAGGAAATGAGAGAAGTGTGGGAAGATTCATATTAACTGATGTAGGATAAATATACATAATGTTTATAGTATTTAAGCAGAAAAAACAACAAAATAAATTAAGTAATGCCTAAGCTTGGCCCTGGCTAAAAGTTGAGAAAGCATACCCTCCATTCTCTGCAGAGGTGGGAGCAGCATGGATGTGGAATCTGAAATGTTCTATTGGATATGATGGAGATATTGACTGGTTTCTTTGAACAACCTTTACACCCCCCACCCCCTTTTAAAAATCTTTGTTACATAAGATGATCCTCAGTGCAAGGAGGAAGGAGAAAAGAATATATTCAGAAATGAAAAATGATGCAAAAATGACACAAAAGCAAAAGATATCATTAATACTTAAAAATATGAGGTCCATCCCATAACTCCTACAGTAAAAAATAAGAGTTAATTGCAGAAATTAGTAAAAAAACAAAACTAAGGGGAGGCTAGGTGGCACAGTGAGTAAAGCACCAGCCCCAGAGTCAGGAGGACCCTAGTTCAGTTCCAGCCTCAGACACTTAACACCCACACCCACACACACACACACACACACACACACACACACACACACACACACACAAACTAGCCATGTAACCTTGGGCAAGTTACTTAACCCCAATTGCCCTTTAAAAGGCAAAACAAAACAAAACTAGAAGATTTAAAGTATTTGAAGTACTGAAATATTGACAGGAATCAACAATATGTTATGGCAATAAAAAAAATAATATAATCTTAGGCTCTAATGAGGGAGACATTCTGTCCAGGTCAAGGTGGTTGACAGACCCACTATACTTGGTCCTGATCAGACCCCATTTAGATGATTGTGTTAAGGATTAGCCACCATTTAGGATAAATGATAAGCTGGAGAGGAGGAAAAACAAGGATGCTGAAGTCCTGCTATATGAGCAATGATGGTAGAAACTGGAAATATTTAGCTTAGAGTAGAGACAGAATAGTTGTTGCAAATATTTTTTTTCAGAATTTTATTTTAAAGTTTCTGTGTGATAGGCTAATTAGAAAAGACTGGGATGGATAGCTTTGGAGCTAATGGATTAAAGAAAACCAAATACAGAGCTGCTTCTTGTATGACTGAAGATGAGGCATCAAATCAGTGGCACATGTGAAAACATAGCCTCTTGTATACATCTCCCAGCCTGATATTTCAAGATAGGCACAATTAAATGCATATGTAGAAAGGGAATGGGAAATAAGGGAGAAAGTACATGTACAGCAATTTATATAATAGTAAATACCATGTTCCTTTTCACTGGAAATCTTTGAGCAGAGGCTGGATGGTCATTTACGGTATATACTATAGAAGAGATTGTTGTGCAAATATATTTCGGTGAGATAGCCTCTGAGGTTCTTTTCAAAACTAAAATTCTGTGATTGTGTGGAATTAATCTTCTGCCAATCAACAAGCATTTATTTAATGTTTTCTATTTGCCAGTCACTGTATTAAGTGATAGGGATGCAAAGAAAGGCAAAGACAGTCGCTGCCCTCGGAGAGTTTACATTTTAATGGGAGAAGACAACATGTAAGTAAATAGTTGCATAAAAGACATGTACAGAATTGATGGAAAATAGCATTTGAGGGAAATTCTATAGCATCTAAAGGAACCAGGAAAGGTCTCTTGCTGAGGGTGGCTTTTACTTAGCGTTTTGAAGGAGGCTAAGAATTTTAAGAGGTAAAGATGAGAAGGCAGAGATTTCCAGACATCCACTTTTAGATCAGAGGCTTCTTGAGGGCAAGGATTTAAAGAAACCTGTCTGGATATTTTCTCTGTTCTTTTCACATTCTGCCTTTTATTATAGTTCATCTCCATTATCAACAAGCACTTATTAAACACTTGATATATGCCTAAATTGGTGCTAAGCACTGGAGATACGGAGAAAAGTAAAAACAGTGCCGGTTCTCAAGTGAATTACATTCTAACAGAGAAGACAACAGGCAAATAAATATGAATGTATAAAATCCATACTGTGCAAATGGGAGGCCCTAACAAGGAAGGACTAGGAAAGGATTCTTGCCAAGGTGGGACTTGAGCTGTCTTGAGGGAAGCCAAGGAAGCCAGGAAAGGATAAAGGAAAACATTCCAGGCATGGAAATTTAGTCTATGAAAAGGCACAGAGTTGGGAGATGGAGTTTTGTGTTTGAGGAGCAGCAAGAAAGCTAGTGTTGCTGGACTGAATAGTACTCAGAGAGAAGAAAAGTTTAAATTGATTTGTATGCAGGAGAATTTGAGGGAGAGGCCAATTTTAGTTGATCAGGGTAATCAATGAAAGTTTCATGGTGGAAGGGGCCTGTTCTCTGAGCCCTGAAGGAAGATAGCAGCACAGTACATTGGAAAGAGTCCTCCAGCAGTTAGAGGACCTGGGTTCAAATCCTTTCTCTGATGTTTACTACTTGTATGACCTTGAAAGAGTCATTTAACCTCCAATGGGCCTTAATTACCTCAAGTGTAAAATGGGATGGTTGGACTAGATGGTTTCTGTGGGTCTCTTATATCTCTAGATCCAGGACCATACATCGATTTCTACTGATGAATTTTGCATTAGTGCTCCACAAGCAATAGATTCTTTAAAAATGTCCATTGTTTTGGATGATCTCTGGAAATGATTAATAGCAAATGAAGACACAATAAGATTAAGGAACAACTAGTAGTTCAGTTTGGATAGAAAATAGGATGCATGAAGGAGGAAGAGGGTAAAAAGGCTAGAAAGGGAAGCTGAAGGCAAATTATGGAAGATTCTTCAAATGCCTGGCTGACTAAGGAGTTTGTATCATATCACAATAGTGAGCCAATGAAGGTTTCTGAGCCAGAGAATGCTGTAGTCAGTCATGTATTAGGAAGAGTATTTGGAAGTTATGTGAAGAGTGATAGAGAAGGAAGAGACCAACTGTAGGAAGGCCAGTTAGGAGACATTATATTGCCTCTTCTTGAGTTCAGGCCTTTGGGTTATTTTGAGTAGAGAGACATTCAGCCATTGGTTTTTTCTCACCTAGTTGACAAGATCAGTTGCATCTAAGGTGACTGAGAGAGCTTTCAAACCTAGGGGAAGTGGGAGTTTGGTTGTAACAGGAATAGATCAACAAAAATAAGAAGTTGGGAGAAGGGACAGGTTTTGAGTGGAAGATAAGATTTTTTGAGGTATCAGTGGAACATCAGGTGGAGAAATCTAGTAGGTGTCTGGATATGAAAGCAAGATACATTGTTTGATTTATGTTGTATACCCTTTACTAGTGCTGGTCTTTGGTATCAATCAAACCTTTTACAGAAAATTTGGACTGATGTATTGAAGTCTAGAAAAAATGTGAAATCCTTCAGGGATCACTGAGGCTTCAAAAAGGGGCCTAGGTGTCATATGAGCATGGTAGTGGAGAGGATAGGAGAGAACTAATAGCAATGGACAAAATGAATTTCATCTCCCTGTGAGGAAGTTTTCTTTTTTTCTATCATCTTACCAACAGGAGAATGCATTACTGAGGAGGTAGTGAGTTTACCATGATATTCAAGTAGTAAAAATTACTGGTCATAGATGTTGTAAAGGGGATTTCTCTTCAGGTAGAGTTTGGATTCTCTTCCCTCTGAGGCCTTTTCCAGTGGAATTTTTTTTTGATTCTGTGATATATATATATATATCAGTGTAATGACCAGGTACTCAAGAAAACCCTCTTGCCTTCTTTCCTTCTGCCTCCCTTCTCTCCCCATCTTGGCCCCCACTCCTAATGTTCTCTTTTCTCTTTGTTTATTCCATTTAAGGTAGAAAGATGAAGGAATTGAGGACTATCTAAGCACTTTGTACCAGGAAGGACATACTGTAATGCAGGGAGGAAGGAATGGTAAAGGAATGAGGGAGCAGAGCTAATATTATATAGCATTAGTCTTCTAATGCATAAATGTCACTTTGGAATAATATTAGTAATAATAAAAATGATACTAGTTATAATAATTATATAGATAATAGTATTTGCCTTTGAAAAGTAAAAAGTATAGAACACTGTACTTTCAAAGCCACTATTTCACTGATTCTTCATAACATCCATCCCACTGCCCCAAATAAATAATATTCTCATTTTATAGAAAAGGAAAAGCGTGAGAAAGATTCAATAAACAACTCATATGTTTCCTTAGAAAGCATGAATCCTGCCCATAGTGAACTTATAATTAGATTGAAGAGACGGGGGGGGGATATCTGTGTAGAAAATAGAACTCTTTTTTTTTTTTTGGCCTTCTGTGAACCTTGTAGTAGCACATAGGCACGAACATACAGGTGGTGGGCTGACTTGTCCAATGCCAATGTGTAACATATCCCCCTTTACAGATACAAACATATACAATCCCCTTTTCACTGATCCCAATTATCTTGCCCCTCATTCACTCACTTAGTAATTGTCCCAAGATGCAGCAGAAGAATTAGAATGTCTAATTGTCTTTAGATATGGTAGATACATCTTCAATGTGAACTTCTCATTCAGTTGTCCTGCCCTTCTACTCTCCCCTCAGGACCTAGGTGTTATACTCTCTACTGTCTTTCCAGGATCTAAGCTTCCTGACTTATGATCTTGGGAGGCGAAGCATGTTTGGGTTTTAGGAGGAAATTTGGGTTAAGGTATTTGGATGACAGAAGAGTAACCGTGCCTTCAACACTTCCTTCCACCTCACTGATCTGATACATCTGGGCCCTGACTGGAGAAAAAAAAATACCCAGACTTTCTCTGGATATTCATTCCATCTTGACCATACTGTGCTTGATCTTGAACTTGGAGCATGACATCAAATATTGTCATTCTGTCTCTGGATCCTACTTATCTGTCAAAGCGACCAGCCAAACACCAATAATCATGAAACAAATATAGTGAACACAAGACTACCCTAAATATATGACAAGAGGAGGCCTCCTTACATTTAAATGTTTGGAGATCAGATATAGGAAAGAACTTCTCAAGGATATTCTCTGTTTATCAACATTCATTGGAAAGTATGAGATGCAGTATGAAGAGAGAGAAAAAGAGAGAGAGTACTTCAGTCACTCCCAGACTCAAGGTGACCCCTCGAGGTCCCTTCCAAGCGTCTGAGATGTTTAAAAATGAAAAATAGGTTGATTTTGAGGACTTGACAATGCGATTGTGTTTTTTCTGCCTCTTATTCCTTTATTAAAAAAAGATGTCATATATTCATGTCTCCCAACATGTAGTTACTACAAGAAGTTCCCCTTGATTCTCTTCAGACAATCAAGCTGTTTAAGGTTATATGCTTCCCTATCTGTTTTGGCTCTGTCCTCCTTAGGAGGTCTCAACTCTCTTCTGCCAGAAGCGTCGCAAAAGACCTTGTCGGATCTGCTTGGACTTGATGCAATAGATAATGGGGTTCATGAAGGGTGGGACCAAGAAATGTAGGTTAGCCATGAGTACAGCCAGAGCAGGGTAGGTGTGTTTCTCAACACGGTGCAGTATGGATAATCCCAGCTTGGGCATGTAGAAAATAAGCACAATGCAGAGGTGTGAGACACATGTGTTGAGTGCCTTCAATCTCTCTTCAGGAGATGCGATGCCCAGCACCGTGCGGAGGATCAGCACATAGGAAACTACAATGAGGGTGGAGTCAATACCCAAGGAAAGAAGGATGGAGACCAGGCCAAAGAAGCTGTTGATTTTGGTGTCAGAACAGGCTAGGCCCACTAGGTCACAGTGTAGGCAATAGCAATGAGAGAGGACACTGATAGGAGGAAAAGCCAACCTCCTGAGCAGGACAGGACCTGGGATGTTGAGAATAACTGCCCTTGCAAGAATTCCAGCCCCTATCTTAGCCATAGTTGAGTGAGTGAGAACTGAAGCATAGTGTAATGGATCTTTGATGGCAACAAAGCGGTCAAAGGCCATCGCCAGGAGTACACCTGACTCCACATAGGTGAAAGCATGGATAAAGAACATCTGGGCTGCACATAAGTCAAAGGGAAGCTCCCGGGCACCTAGCCAGAAGAGCTGAACCATGGTGGGAAAGGTAGAGGCACAGAGACCTAGGTCAGAGGCTGCCAACACGGAAAGAAAGATGAACATGGGCTCATGGAGGCTAGGGTCTGTGTGGATCAGGAAGAGGATGGTGCTGTTGCCCAGGATAGATATTATGCAGATCAGGTTGATGGGGATGGACACCCAGTGGTGAGAGGCCTCTAGGCCTGGGAAACCTGTCAGCAAGAAGGTTGGGTTATCATAACTGCTGGCATTGCAGGAGAAGATGGAAGGATCCATGTTCGGAGATATCTTGCTCCCCTAGGGGCAAGAGGGACGAGATTAGCCAGAGGGATAAGGGGATGTAATGTATTGGGATCAATGAGACCCACAGGTTCTAGAACTCAGCACAAGGCCTTATATCTAGGAACCCCTCACCCAAGTTCTCAACCTGTAATATGAGTTCACACCCACAATCACCCCATAGACATAGCTTAACACAAGCTGTCTCTTCCTCATTCTAACCACTGCCCAAAGTACCCTTTCTGCCATTAGGTCTCCTTAAAAATAGCCTTTTATTAGAGAGGATATTTTTTTGGGGGGAGGAGCAGTTAAGAGACTTTGTCAAAGTCATATAAATAGTAAACAGCATACACATGTTTGGAATCCAGAGCCCCTGACTTCAAACATATTTCTCTGCCTATTCTACCATACTACCTCAAGATGAATGCTAGAATTCATAATGTTAAGTTGTGGAGCTTGGAGTGGAGGGATTTTTTTAATATGGCATTAAAAATAAGCCTTCAAACCTATACAGTTTGACATTTCCCATATCTCTTTTATTAATCAAGCTTTCTACCTATGTAAATAAGCTAAAAATTGATATTATGCTGCTAGGAAGAGTTAAGAAGTAACTTGGCCAGTTAAGAAGAGACGTACCTAGTTATTCATTCAGTTTTAAATTTATTCAGGCATTAATTTATTTATATTAATTCATTTGTTCATTCATTCATTTATGTGTTTCTTTATTTGTTTATTCATTTATTTATTTGTTTATTTGGTCATTCTCTAATTTAGTTTGCCATAGGTTATTTTATTTTATTTTATTTTATTTTATTTTATTTTATTTTATTTTATTTTATTGTATCACCAGCAATTAGTACAATGCCTTTTTGGACAGTTACTTCCAAGGAGATTAAGCCAGATTTTTCACTGATCACTTCAGTGAATTGGGATAGGGAATGAAAAGAACTAGGAAAAAGTCTAAACAGTATGAATCAGAGTATCCATATCAGTCCAGAGCAGTGTTTCTTAAACATTTTCATGTCACAGACCTTTTTGGTAGCCTAGGGGAAACCTATGCGAACCTTCTCAGAATAGTTTTTAAAGAATCTTAATTGAAGGACATTTTAAATTTCAATTAGATTTTAGGAAAACAAAGATGTACTTTTTTTCTCCATCCAAATTTCTCTATGTTTCCAAGTATTATAGATCCTATGCTCAGCATAGATCCCCTGGAAAAAATGCTTTATTAGATCTCTCTCTAGATTTGGTGTGCATAGAGAGAATTTCAGAAGAGAAACAACTTGAAGGAGAGGAATATATTACTTTCACAAATTCCTAATTTACTCTTAGCTATTAGATAGATGTAGAGGGGCATAGTCAATGAAGCTGCAGATTGCCCTTCTCTAATGAGATTGGATATGGTAATGGAAGTTGTAGAGTGTTACCTTGAAGCTATCTATTTATTCCAAAATAATGGTAATTAGTGAGAAAGAGTCATATTTGGAAATAAATAGGTAGGTTCTGGAAAACACCCTTTTTGTCTTTCCTTCTCCAATATCTTGTCTTTATGTGTACTCTCATGGCCAGTTTTCAAGTTTTTTTTTTTTAGCAGGCCTTCTAAGTGTAGGAATTGAATGGCTAAGCTTGGTACCTTGTGAATTACCCTCTAAAGAATCTTTTCTATTGAACATACCTGTGTAATAAGTACAGTCGAGGCAGAAGTTGTAATGCCAAAATGCAATCACCTACATTTGGGAACAGAAATAAAGACTGAAACATAATTTATTGACTATATTTCACCCTATTATGGATATGGAATTCTGGGCTAGCCAGATGGTACAGTGTACAAAATGTTGGACCTAGAGTCAGGAAGACCTGAGTTCATAATCCATCCTCACACACTTATTACCTGAGTGACCCTGGGTAAGTCATTTGACTTTTTTCAGACTTAGTTTCCTCAACTATAAAATATAGATAATAATAGCACCCACCTCCCAGAGTTGATAATATCAAATGAGATAATATTTGTAAAACACTCTGCAAACCTTAAAATGGTTTATTATAATGATAATAATAACTAGCATTTATATAACACTTTAAAATTTGTAACATGATTGACATGTTATCTCATTTCATCTTCACAATAACCCTAAGAAGGGAAGTGCTATTATTATCTCTTGTTTAAAAATGAAGAAAATAAGGCTGAGATAGGTAAAGTGACTTGTCCAGGGTCACACAGCTAGTAAAGCCATTATTATTGTTGTTGTTATTACTGTTACTATTGTTATTGTTATTCTTACTCTTTTCTAGCTAGGGAATGTCTTTCCTCTCCAGGTATCTTATGCTATATTTGTCCCTACTTTCTGACTTTTAGAGGATAATTTTGTTAACTGGCTATGGACAGAGGTATTAATAAGTTAATCTTTATTAATTTTGTTAATATGAACAGTTGTTTATTAATAATAAACAGATCCTTTATTAATAAGTATTAATAAGTTAATCTTCACCTTTGTATGAATTTCAATTCCATACTTCAGGTGCCTGCCCTTTCCCTCTGTACGTCTATGCTTTGTGAAGAACTAGAAGACAAGGTAGGGAGTAGGGGGTTGGCATGGGCCCCACAAACTGAACTTGAGCTTGTCCTGAATGCCAAATTCGCTCTCAGTGTGAATTCACAAGCCTCAGAGGGCTCAGATACTTACTAGAGTCCTGGATCATGTGCTGAGCTCCACCATGTAAGAGGGATATGAACAACCTGTAATGCCATCCAGAGAAATGTCATGAACACAACCTGTAGGAAAAAAGGTGTGAGCTGAGGCTGGAAATGCAATGCATCATAAATATGATGCTGAATTGGAGTCAGGAAGATAAGAGTTCAAATCTGGCTCCAGTCACACGTGTGACTCTAGCCATGCTTTAATTTCCTCATCTGTAAAATGCACCTCCCAGGGCTATTGGGATTATAAAATGAGATAATAATTATGAGTGTTTAGCACAGTGCCTTGCACATAGTAAGCACTATATAAATGTTAGCTATTATTATATTAGTGAGGCATTTTGTAAATGTCAAAGCACTATATGAATGCACGCTATTATTGTTGTTTACGATGATGATAGCACAACTTGCTGTTGCCATGGATACGGTGCTGGGCCAGAAGTCAGGAAGATTCATCTTTGTGAGCTGAAATTTAGCCTCAGACACTAATTAGCTTTGCAATCCTGGGCAAGTCATTTAGTCCTGTTTGCCTGTTTCCTCAGCTGTGAAACGACCTGGAAAACGAAATGGCAAGCCACTTCAGTATCTTTGCCAAGAAAATTCAAAATGGGATCACAAAAAGTGAACAAAATTTTACAAATGAGAAATCTGAGTCACATAAAACTGAAATGACTTGCCCATGACATTAAGAAGTACCAGAAGTGGTGATTGGATTTCTAATATATTTAGTGCTTTTTCTACTACACCAAGATATCTCTCCATTTATAACATAAGAGGAAGAGTTTCTTCATCCTTATAATTAAAATCTCGACTTGTTTTAATAATAAAACATAGAAGTTTTCCCTGACTCTTCTCTGGGGGGCCAGAGAAAGATAGAAAAATACCTGTCACTGTGCCACATCTATCATTATGACACAGGTAGGGTTGGGGGTGGGGAACAAGAATAGCATATGTCCAGAGGCTCTGCTGAGATTCTGTGATGGGAGGGGTGGTAGATGAGGGAGTTGGAATATAGGGAAGGCTTTCCTTTGCTGAAAGAACCTCAGAGGTATGTTTGTGGAAGACCTGAAACAGATCCTACTCTCCCCTCCCCTCAGTCTCTTCCTACCGTTGATATCATTCTTGGCCACTATCCTAATATGCCTTTGTGAGTATGGTAGGGCTGAGGTGGGGAGGCAGAGTTAGTGTTTAAAGAATATTAGTGGCTAAGGATCGTGTTTTCACAACAAACCAGGCCTTTGATTTCCTATTCACCCATCTCTCCATACCCCTTTTTGTCTTCTACCTTTCCAGAATAACTCAAGCTTTAGGAACTCTTGACCTCAGGAAAAGACTAGACTTATCTCTCAACCAATCCAGGATATCCACACTGAGTTCATATAGGGAAATTAGCCTGTACAGCTCAAATTAGTCATGCCTTTGAGTTTCCATGGTAACAGACTCCAGCTTCCCTTATTCAGGTGAGATTATTTCCCTAGGAGAATTCGAGGACTTAAGCCTCACTCATTATTTACCATCTGTGTCCTGAAACTAGTGGATAACCCTGCCCATCAGTAACGTTGGATGTTTGGGCACTTCTGAGTAAATGGAGAGGTTATGTGTCTGCCAAGAGCTTAGCAGCACAACAGGAGAAGACAGTTGGTGCAATCTATGCCTATTACAGGATCATGAGATGATTTGGAAGGGGGATGCCAAGGCCTAAGGAATCCTTTATTAATACATTACCTTAGAGCTGCCATAATCTCCATTCTCCAAGCTGTCTTCTGTCCTGAGGCCTGGGGGATGGGGGTATTTTTGCCTGGAATTCTCTGCATTGCATTGCTAGGACACTGAGTTTGTCAGGGTCCTATAGAGTCCTTAGAATATCTCATAAGACAGAGAGGTATTGAAGACAAATCTCACTGACTTCCTTTTACTGTGCCTCTGTCCCACATACTGCCACCCCATCTCCCCTAAGGGACCGTCAGATCATTTCATTTGTTGGAAGGATTGCCCAATCAACTGATTGGAGGGACTGCTTCTTTTCTGCTCATGGGCAGGGTGCTTGACTGAGTTCCTAAGATCATAACTGAAAAATAAGAGATTAGTTTTCTGATTCCCCCCCAGCCCTAAATACTATAATTCTGAGGTCCAGAGAGGGGAAGCGATTTGCCTTAGGCAATACAGATTGTGAAAGGACCACAATTGGAACTTAGAATATTTAAGAGTCGGACAAGTGCAATGAAAAGAACATTTGCTGGGAAGGCAAAAGGTCTGAATTCAAATCCTATCTGTCACTTATCATATGTATGACACATACATTTTGGGGGGCCCCAGTTTCTTTATCTTTAAAAAAGTAGGAGAAAACCTAGATGGACATCTAAATCTAGGATCTTTTGATTTTAAATCCAATAATTTCCCCACCATGTCATAAACTTTTTATATAGGAAACTGCTGATATGAAGAGTCAAGGAGGTGTGTTTCCAGTGCCTGAGATCTTTTCACCCCTCATCTAGGCTCCTCTATAAGCTTACTTCCACACTCACCATGGCTCTGGGTGTCTTGTTCTCTCTCTGTTGGTTAGCCAGAAGTATGTCTTACTGACATCAGGCATAGATGAGTCTTTATATCTTCTCCTTAGTTAGAGTTGAAGTAATAGGGGTGGTGAACTGGGTCAGCTGGGATCTGGGTACAAATCCAGGAGATTTTCTTTAAGCCCATGAGTACTAGGGAGAGTGACTCTGAGGCTAAAGTTGTGTCCAGGGGCCAAGAAGGCCCAGAAGATGATGGGGGTAGAAGAAGAAGGCATCAAGGGAGGACTGGGTTTAACTTTAGCACCTGTTGCTTTTTCTTTGGGAGCCCCTAAGTGGCCCAGCCCTAGACATGCTCCTCCTGAAAGAACCAGGGCCCCTCCCCTCAACTTAATGGCTGTTTGGGAGGGGGTGGTAGAAGAGGGAGTTGAGATATAGGTGAGAATCTTAATTGGAGGAAAGTCAGAAGTGAGAATGTGGAAAACCTAAAACTGAGTCTTCCCTCCTTCTCTTCAGTTTCCCCCTTCTGTTGATAGTATCCTAAGATCCAATCCACGGTTTTGACAGCAGAGTGAGGCCAAAGGTGGTGTTGAGGGGGGTGGAATTAAAGTTTGGGAATTAACAGTGGATGAGGAGCATGATTTGGTTACCAACAAGGGCCAAGATTTCTGATAGACAATGAAGAATCTCTCATTTTCCTACTCCCTAGATTTCTCAGTGACCCAATAGTTAGGCAAATGTTTAAATGCTCAAATAATACCCTGGAACTCATTCATGACAGTGAAATGGCTGGGGACTCAAATGTCTCACACACTTAGATAAATAATTCTAGTAAAAGTATACCAAATTATCTGAGAAATCCAGGCAAAGTGACTCCCTGGCTTAATCCCAGGCTAACTCTGCTCAGGGTTACATAGATGACAGACAACACTCCCAATCAAAGCTTCTTGCCTCTGAGCTGAAGTTCTTTCCTCAGGCACTTTGGTCACTTATCCCTTACCCTGGGATATCCTGGATTGGGTCCCTCCACATTTCTTCTTCCTCTTCCCAAAGGGAAAAGCACTTTGGCATGAGACAGTAGTATAACATGACAGCCCCTAAAGCTATCAAGTCCTTAATCTGCATCGAGAGCTATAATCTCCAGAACTAGGGCAATAATAGTCCTTGTGCCTTCTGCCCTAGTCAGATCACATGTGGAATTTTGTGTTTGTAATAATATGAAGTAAATCCAGAGGACTGGGAGAGCTTTGGAGTTCATGACATAGGGGAGGTGTTCATGGAACTGTGGATATTTAATTTGAGAAAGGAAAGTTTAGGATAGCTATAATCAAGTTTCAAAGGCTACCACTCAGAAGATGACTTTTGAGATCCCTTCTGAGTCTTTCTGTGATATTTATAAGTATGCCAATTTGGACTTCTTTAGAGGGGCCATAATGGAAATCCAATGTGGATTTCCTCTTGGGTCTTAGAAGCAGAATCAGAGGCAATGGCTAGAAATTAGGGAGAATAAGGTTATAAGGATAAACTTACCAACAATGAGATATTCCACAAAATGGAATGAGCTGTATCAAGAGTATAGTTTTAGAGCTGGAAGGAACTTTAGATTTCATGTAGCCTATTCCCCTCATTTTACATATGAGAAAACTGAGACTTAGGGAAATGAATCAATTTGTTCAAGGCAACACAAATACCAAATGGTAGAGGTGGTGTTTTAATTGAAGTTTTCTGTATCCAAATCCAGGGCTCTTTGCATATAACATCATGAGACTTCCCAGGAAGCTATACTAATCACTGAGTCATAATGCTTCTACCACTAGAAGTCTTCACATAGAGACACTAGAGAACCACTTGTGAAGTACATTATACAGCAGATTTCTACTCAGGTATCACTTGGACTAGGTGACTGCTGACATACTTTTCAATTCTCCTTGTGATGTTTCAAAGTGAAAAATTCTGATTTTTGTGGAGAGACTTCAGATTTCAATGAGGAACACCATCATAATGACTCAGATGTATATTATGCTCTAATACTTATAAAACTCTTTCCACTCTATACCCAGGTAATTGGGTAATAAGAGAATTATTATCCCAATTTCATATGTAAGAAATTCAATCCAACTGAACAAACATTTATTAAGCTCCAACTCTAGGGTTAGCTATCCAGGAGGTAACATTATATAGGAGATAGAATCCCTGATCAAGGTTTGAATTACTTGAGTTTTAATCCTCATTTTTCAACTCTTACTATGTGACCTTAGGGAAATCACTTCATTTCTCCTGACCTGTTCTTAAATTACATGAATTTTTTTTCAGTTGATTAATATGTCTTCTCTATCTCTCAGCTTCTCCTCCAAACCCAGTGAGGGAAAAAATCAAAATGAACTCCATTAAGGGAAAAATAACATCAAAAAGAACCCATGTTACCAACTTTCTCATCCGTAAAATGAGGAGCAAGGATTAAATGAGCTCTGAGATACCTTACAGGTCTGAATCTATATTTCTATTAAATAAGAGAGAATAAATGATCTACTCACGGTTATACAGCTAGGAAGTACCAAAGAAAGAATTAGTTCACATTTTCCTGATACCAAGATCAGTACTTTCCTATGACACTAGCAGGGGTTGCGAACTTGTGGCCTTGAGGTCACATGTGACTTTCTAGGTCCTTGGGTGCGGTCTTTTGACAGAGTCCAAGTTTTACAGAAAAATAATTTTACTCAGGGGATTTGTTCTGTGGAATTTGGATTAAGTCAAATAGTCACTCATGAGGATCTAGATGGCCATATGTGGCCTCAGGGCTATAGGTTTCCCACCCCTGTAAAAGTGTCTTTGTGTTGTATCCAGAGAATTCAAGTGAAAAATTATGATCATGGATTTATATATATAGGTTTACAATCTTTTAAGCAATTCCTACTTTCAGTCATTTAACCATTATTCTTACTGAAGAAACAGCTTAAGTCAATCAGTTGATTAACAAGCATTTATTATACACCTACTATGTGCCACGTTCTATGGTTATTAAGCTTCATCTTCATGGAGATTGACCTGGTGAGATGATGTGTTTCTGCTGTTGAGAGATTTCTAGTCCAGAACATCTCATCAGAATCTGCAGTTTTATATGCCCTCCATAACTGGGAGAGCTTGGGTAAGTTTTATAAGTACAGTAGATAGAGTCCTGGGAGGGAGGGAGGGTACTGGATTTGAGGACACCTAGGCTACTAATTCACTAAATAAATTTGTGTATCTTACTTTATCTCTCTAGGTTTCATATCATTGCCTGAATATGCTAAGGATCCAAGATGTTACTACTGTGGACTCCTTACTCTACTTGTTTCCTCCTCTCCTGTAATGTGGGGTATCACAGAACCAATCCAAAATGGTAATAGAGAGATGGAGAACAGAAAGACATGCTATGCCCAGAGGACCCCTACTCCCCTTGAACCTCACCCCTTGTTTCCTTTCCTGATCTCTAGCTGTCCCAGAAATTATCATCTCAGCCAATTAGGAGATGGCTGACCATCACTCAAGGCACTTTCCCAATTTATTCTCTTGCATAGCTGCTCTCAAGTCTTGCATGAGATAGAAGTTAAAACTCCATTCCTGGGGAAGAGCCAAATTAGAGTAAAAGCAGGGTCTTGCTTGAGCCCTCCCCCAAACCCCTCAAAATACTCATAAAAATGACTAAAATTCTAGAGCAACAGAAGTCACAAAATGACAGACTGAAAAAAATTTCTAGTCCAAGACAATCTGGATGGTTGACAGGAAAGGCCTATTGAACTAGACTGGGAGAGGAACCCAGTCCAGTGTGGGTCACACCAGGACAGACCAAGCTGGAGTAGGCCTTAGGGGACTGAATCACTGGCAGTTGCAGTGGTTTCCAGACTTCTCAACCCACAAATGCCAGGGACAACTTCAAAAGTCAGTGAGAAAGTTTTCTCACCTGGAGAAGAGAGGAGAAGGGTCATACCTCAGGCCAGTCTCAGCCCCTAGGAGGCAACAGTCACTGTCACAGCAGCAGCTGCTTCTGAAACTCTCAGCCTAGAGACATTTGGGGAATCAAGTAGTTGACCAGAGTGGTACTGCAGGGATCTCTTTGATGTCTCTGAGATGGGATTCTCTTGCTTTGCCTATGCTTGGATCTGGGTCATAGTCCTGGGTGGCAGTCCTGAGGTGAGGAGGAGCACTGGCATGGCAGAATTTGTGGCAGCAGTTGAGAGAGAATCCTCCTCACAGTTCCAATGCAGAAAAGAATGCTTGTGGTTGCTCACATACCAGAATACAGGACAGGAGAGGAGAAAACACCTCTCCTTTGATCATACAACCTTGGAAGAACTGAAAATTTAAAGGACCCTTGAAATATCTCTGAAAAGCACATAACCCTTGAAGTTTGGGGACAGTATACCTTCCACTTAACAAAGATCTCAAAAATCAAGTAATTGACTGGGAAAAAGAGCAAACAGTAGGGAAAAAAAAAAACAGACTGTAGGATTTTACTTTCTTAGTGACAATGTGCTTACTTCCTTGGTGATAAGAAAGATCAAAATGTACAAACAGAAGACAAAAAAAAAATCAAAGCTCTTATATCCAATGCCTCCTAGAAAAATATCAATTGGTTGCAGGTCAAAGAAGAGCTTAAAAAGGATTTTGAAAATCAAGGAAGAGAAGTAGAGGAAAAATTGGGAAGAGAAATGAGAGCGATGAAGGAAAATCAAGAAAAAACAAGTCAACAGTTTGGCAAAAGAGACACAAAAATACCAAAAAAAAATTATATCTTAAAAAAAGCAGAGTAAGTCAAATGGTAAAAGAGATCCAAAAAACCAATGAGGAGAAGAATGTCTTAAAAAGAAGAATTGACCAAATGAAAAAGGAGGTCCAGAAGCTCACTGAAGAAAAATAATTTCTTCAAAATTAGAATGGAGCAAATGGAAACTAATGACTTCATGAGAAAACAAGAAATTATAAAATGAAACAAAAGAATGAAAAATAGAAGACAATGTGAAATATCTCATTGGAAAAATAACTAACCCGGAAAATAGATCCAAGAGAGATAATTGGAAAATTGTTGGACTAACTGAAATCCATGATCAAAAAAAGAGCCTAGAAATCATCTTTCAAGAAATTATCCAGGTGGGGCGGGTAGGTGGTGCAGTGAGTAAAGCGCCAGCCCCGGGGTCAGGAGGACCCGAGTTCTGTTCTGGCCTCAGACACTTAACACCCATACAAAGAAACTAGCTGTGTAACCTAGGGCAAATTACTTGACCCCAATTGCCCTCCAAAAAAACAACAACAAAAAAATAAATTATCAAGGAAAACTGCTCAGATATTCTAGAACCATAGGGTAAAATGGAAATTGGAAGAATCTACCAATCCCCTCCTAAAAGAGGTGTCAAAAGGAAAACTTCTAGGAATATTATAGCCAAATTCCAGAGTTCCTAGGTCAAGGAGAAAATATTGCCAGGACCCAGAATGAAACAATTCAAGTATTGTGGAAACACAATCAGGATAACACAAGATTCAGTAGCTTCTACACAAAGGTATCTGAGGGCTTGGAATATGATATTCCAGAGGTCAAAGGAGGTAAGATTAAAACCAATAATCACCTACCCAGCAAAACTGAGTATAATTCTTCAGGGAAAAAATAGAATTTCAATGAAATAAAGAACTTCCAAGCATTCTTGATGAAAAGACCAGAGCTGAATAGAAAATTTGACTTTCAAATACAAGATTCAGGAGAAGCATGAAAAGGTAAATAGGAATGAGGAACCATGAAGGATTTATTAAAGTAGAACTTTACATGGAAAGATGAAATTTGTAACTCATGAGACCTTTCTTAATAGTAGTGTAGTTGGAAGCAACAGGGTGAGCTGAATATGAAGATATGATATCTAAAAAAATAAAATTAAGTGTTGAGAGGAAAATACTGGGGGAAAGGAAAAGGGAGAGGTAGATTGTAGTAAATCATCTCACATAAAAAAAAGCAAAAAAGAACTTTTGCAATGGAGAGGAAAGGGAAAGGTGAGAGGGAGTAAGTGAACCTTACTCTCATCAGATTTGTCTTAAGGAGGGAATAACATACACACTCAATTGGGTAGGGAAATCTAATATAAGAATAATTTTAAGAAAGTAGTGGAGAAGGGGATAAGAGAGAGGGGATAATAGAAGGGATGGCAGATTAGAGAATGTTAGCAGGAAAGGTCTGTCACACCTGGATGAGAGTGGAAAACAATCCAGCACTGAGTGTGCCACCACATCCCTGTTCCCAGCAACAAGGAACTGGTCTTGGGGAGCCATTGAATCAGAAGTGACAGAAGCTGCATCTGGAGCAGTCAGCCCACAGATTACCAGGGAGTCAAGCAATTGGTTAGAAGGAGATTATTGGAGTGACTTTGCTAGCACTAAAACAGGACTCTGTTGCTTTGCCTATACTTTGACCTGGGTCACACTCCTGCATGGCAGTCCCAGAGTGAGGAGCAGCACTAGAACACCAAGACTTGTGGCCACAGTGGATTAGGGACCCTTTTCACAGTTTCAAAACAGAAAAGAGTATTTGTGGTCTCTCACAGACCAAACAGAGGCCAGGAGAGGAGTAAACACTTTTGCTTAGATCATACATTCTTGAAAGAACTGAAAACTAACAGGTCCCTATAAGTATCTCTAAAAACAACTGGATAAAACCCCTGAAGCTTGGGACAGTAGAAGCAGAGCCCTACTTTAACAAAGAGTGAGAAGTTGAGTAATAGACTGGAAAAAGATGAGCAAACAACAAAAAATATCTGACCATTAAAAGTTACTATAGTGACAAGGAAGATCAAAGCACACATTCAGAAGATAAAAAAGTTAGAGCTCCTATATCCAAAGCCTCCAAGAAAAAAATGTGAATTGGTCTCAGGTCATTGAAGAATTCAAAAAGGATTTTGAAAATCAAGAAAGAGAGTTAGAGGAAAAATTGGGAAAAGAAATGAGAGTGATGCAAGAAAATCAGGATAAAGAAACACCTTGATAGAGACACAAAAAATACTGGAGAAAATAAAATCTGAAAAAACAGATGAGGTCAAATGGTAAAAGAGGTGCAAAAAGCCAATGTTGGAGAAGACTGCCTTAAAAAGAAGAATTGGCCAAATGGAAAAAGAGGCACAAAAATTCACTGATTTAAAAAAACCCTTAAAAACTAGAATTGGTCAAATGGAAAAGGAGGTACAAAAGCCCACTGAAGAAAATAATTCCTTTAAAATTAGAAGTGAACAAATGGAAGCTAATGATTTTATGAGAAATAAAGAAAAAAATAAAAACCCAGTAGAATAAAAAAATAGAAGACAATGTAAAATATCTCATTGGAAAATAAACTGACCTGGAACATAGATCCAGAACAGATAATTTAAAAAAATTATTAGACTATCTAAAAGCCATGATCAAAAAAAGAGCTTAGACATCATGTTTCAAGAGATTATCAGGGGAAAATACTCTGATACTCTAGAACCTTAGGGTTAAATAGAAATGGAAAGAATCTATCAACAACCTCCTGAAAAATATACCAAAATAAAAACTCCTGGGAATATTATAGTCAAATTCCAGATTTCCCAGGTCAAGGAGAAAGCATTGCAAAGAGTCAGAAAGTAACAATTCAAGTATTGTGCAGTCAAAGTAAGGATAACACAAGATTTAGCAGCTTCTATGTTAAAAAATCAGAGGGCTTGAAATACAATAATCCAGAGGGAATAGAGCTAGATTACAAGAATCACCTACCCAGGAAAACTAAGTATATTCCTTCATGGGAAAAATGGATATTCAATGTCATAGGGGGCTTTCAAGTATTCTTGATGAAAAAAACCAGAGCTGAGTAGAAATTTTGACTTTCAGATATAAGATTCAAAGCAAAAAAGCTAAATAGGAAAGGAAATCATAAGGGACTCAATAAGGTTAAAATGTTTACATGGGAGATGATATTTGTAATTCATAAGTACTTTCTCAATTTTAAGGTTTGACGGAGTATATATAGACAGCTGGCACAGATGTGAGTTGAATATGAAAAGATATCTAAAAAATAAAATTAAGGGGTGAGAGAGGAATGTCCTGGGAGAAAGGGGGAAGTCAAATGTGGCAAATTATCTCATGTGAAAGAGTCAATAAAAAAAATCGTTTACAGTGTAGTGGAAGAGGGGGGAGGTGAGAGGAAGGAAGTAAGCCTTCCTCCAATAGGATATGTCTTAAGGAAGGAATAACATATACACACAATTGGTCATAGAAACCTATCTCACCCTACAGGAAGATGGGGGGGAAGGGAATAAGAGAAGGGGGAGTGGTGATAGAAGGAAGGGTAGATTGGGGGAGGGGGTAGTCAGAAGCAAAACACTTTGATCTCATTGGTCTTATTTCCAATTTTTAAAAATCCAGATGAAAAGAGTTTTAATACTCTTTTCTAATATAGGTTGAGGATGAAAAGTGTTAGCCCCTTTGTTCTTTTTCAAAAATTTTTAATATTTATTATATATTATTTTCTTTTAATATTCTATATCTTTTGTTTCTTCAGATAAATTTTGTCATGAGTTTGTCTAACTATGTAAAGTATCTTCTTGGGAGATTGGTTAGGATCACAACAAATTTGTAAATTAATTTTGATAGTGTTGTCACTTTCATTGTCAATGAAGTTATATTGGCATGGATCAAATATGAAGACTAAATGTCCCTCCACTATCTATTTGAATTTTCTGTATTTCTTTAAGTAATAATTTGTAATTGTATCACTGCAACTATTAGATATTCCTTATTTAAGTAATTCAGATATTATCCACTTTCCATTTCATAATGCTCTCTGTAGCTTTCTAACACTTTAAGTGCTATGTCATATGAGTGAGGAAATAGAGCAATGTTGCGTTACGCCTGTATTTATGAGGAAGGTATCAAATATGTCCTTCTTACACATAATTCCAACTTTCTGTTTTCAATAGATGCTGTTATTTTAGTAAAATCCTTTTATGTCTATTTTTAAGTAAAAGTCACTGTTAGACTTTATAAAAGACTTTTTTCTGTATCAATTGACATAACTACATGATTTGAATTCTTTGAATTTTTCATATGATTGGTTAAATTATTTGTTTTCCTCATGTTGAAACCATCCTTACATTTCACATATAAATCCATTTTAATCATAGTGAATGACCTGGCTGAGATAAATTGCTATATTTGCGTGGGATTTTATTCAATTTTTAAAAATATTCATTAGTGATGTTAGTCTATATTTTAATTTCTTTGTTTTTTATCCTTCCCTGGTTTAGGTATTGAAATTATGCATCTATGCATCTTAATGTTTTGGCTCTGCTTTTTGTAATAGCAAATGGCTGGGTTTTAGTTGGTCAAATAATAACGAAATGCTTAATACAATTTTCATTACTTTAAATGGCACTTCACTTTCGATCAGCTTCTTCAGGTTTATTTTTTTAATAGTAGTAAACCCACAAAAACATCAGCATTTTTATCTTTTATCATGCTAGTTCATTTACACTGCTATCTTCTCTAATAGTTTCCATGTCTTAATGTATAGAGTGCTGCTCTTTGTATTGTCAGATTGGGTATCTTACTGACCATGCCATCATGGAATCACTTTGGTTCTTTCAGAGCTAATATTAAGGGACATTGTGGTCACTAAGAATTGTGCTCAATGGTGATCCAATACAATAGTTCCCCCTTTACTAGCCCTTGGTAGACAGGATACAAGTGAGCAATGGAGAACCCATCTGATTCATTATAAATGTGCTCCCTATCAAGAAAAATCGTATAACTGTACCCACTAGGTCACTTTCCAAATTTGGGGCTCATGCTGTGGTGTAAGATGGATATTTGTTCTAGGCCTGATACATGCACATACACTCACAAACACATGAGTGTGTGCACATGCACACATGCAAACTCCCATCAAATAACCAAGAGGGCATCGATCCTCTTCCAGAAATTCCTCTATATACAAGTGGGGACCAGGTCTATGACTCAGTTCCTACAGAAGCTGCTGTTGAGGTTACTGGACAAGACCAGGACTCAAAGGCAAACTATGTGACTCCAAATATCAGACTTCCTTGGGGAGGAGAATGCAATGCCCTTTAAGTCTAAAAGCTCTAGATCCAAATCATTGTCTTACAATGAATTCCTGAATGGTCATGAAAAATTCAAAATTTTTTCTCAGCCTCAGGAGGTTCTCTAAGACTATCTTCTAATGATTAATGGATAGCTTTTGATTTTATCTGGAGGAAGCTCCTACACAAATAAAGCAATTATTTGATTCACCAAAATTGTATTCATATAGATGGTCCTGAATTATCAAAAGCTATTTAATTGGAGCTCAAATGTCTTGTTCTCCTAAGCTGGAAAGGTTTCAAGTATGGAACCAGTGACCAATTGTGTGACATCATTCACATGGTAGAGTCATTATTAAGAGTCATCAATCACATGGTAAACTGTGCATGATGATTTTTTTTACCCATAGCAACAGTGCTCAATAATTCAAAAAAGGAGATTCAACGTACAGGTATTGAACTAATGAGTTTTTGATTTTTGTTGAGTCTATAGGATTTTCTTTAAAAAAATGTTCAAATAAAGATTTTTGTTCCCTTTTCCTATATTAAAGGACTCACAGCTGTAAGTTTAAATCCATTGAAATTGAGTTAAACTGTTTCTGATCATCAAGGTTGACAAAGGTAAGAAATAATATTTTCATTTGTGTGACTTAGTATCTAACATAAAGAAGTTTTAAGTTTCTTCTTCACAGCCTCTACCACTCTCTTTTCTGAGCTTCCAGAGCGAAACAAAGCTGAGGCTTCAGGAAGCCTGAATGAAGGTGCCACACCCTGCTATTTTTCACTGGCTATTGTTACATGGATGTCAGCCATGGTTCAGCTCTCAGTTCCCAATGAGACCCTGACAATGGAGGAGCTGATGACACCTGTGAGGAGAAGTTCCTCACTGGCCCCTAGGGAGACTCTAAGGGCCAAGGACGGTGAGCCTCATTAGTTTTGATGTTCCACTGTAGAATTCCAGCACCCCTTTTCTCTCCTTGGAATGCTCAGGGCTCCCTTTGCTCTGCTTAATCAGTCCCAATTCGCTGCTTAGGCTCATAACATCATAGTAACTTGGAATGGAGAAGAACCATAGAAAAAAACCTAGTCCAACGTCTTTCATTCGCAGAGGAGAAAATTTGGCCCACAAAGGATACAGATTTCCAACATATTACTCACTGAGTCATTAACACAGCTGGGATGAGAAATAAAGGCACTCATGCTTTTTTTCTCCTGGTAATTAGGGAGAAGAGAGTATCTAGGCCCCTGAGGAATCACTGTATTTGGAAATGAGGGTGGCATTGGGGCTTAATTGGGTGATTGGTTGGGGTTGGTGTTCTGGATGCCTCAGGGGCAGAAGGTAAAAATGGGTCAAATCTAGAAGATACTTTTTTCCATATAAAGATTTAATTCCATCCCTTATTCAGTTACTTCTCCTTCTGCAACCACACATTTTACCCTAAAGGCACTTCATTGAAGTTCTTGCTCCCTTGGATCAGACCAAGCATGGAGAGGTAATGTGAGAGGCCATTTCTGAGGACGCTGGCAAATGTCAGCCAGTGAGGTGGGTTACTGAGTTGGTGGGTGAGGCTAATGGAGACAAGGGGTTGGGTGTCTCCTCAGAGTGGAGCACTGGATATCACAGTAATTCTCCCAGAGGGAGACCAGGCGTCAAGGTGAAGAAAAAGGTGCAGGAGAAAAATAGAGTTCTGCATCTGGAATAAAAGGACCTCATTTCAAGCCCCTCTTTTGCTTATTGAGTCCCTTTACCTGTCTATAGCTCAGATTGGAAGCTTTTCAAGGGTCCTTCCAGGTATGATTAATTCAATGGCAGCATCCTATGATGCAAGGAGAGAAGAGGAAAAAGAGATTTTGGTCATTAAATCATAGAATCTCTGAACTGCAGGAGCTCTCAGAAGTGATCTCCTCCAACTGACACAATGTAAAGAGGATAAATGAACTTATTTAAAAGTATGGCATATTCATAGTAGGTAAAGAATGATAGGATTTTCGTTTTGGAAGGGATCTTTGTGGTACTGACACCCTTATTAAGAGAATGATGACATTAACTCACACTGATGTAGTATTTTAATGTGTTCAAGTTATATACCTTTTTTCTGTCATTTGATCCTCTCACCTTCCCTATGAAGTACGTTCCATTATCTGTTTCATAAATGAAGAAAATGAGACTAAGAGGGGTTTAATGACTTCCAGGACAATGGACCAATAACAATGTCATGAGTGGAAATAAAAGATTTACAAAATTTAAGACTGGCAAAGTATTTTATATATTTCATCCCATTTGAGCCTCACAACAATGTTGTGAAGTCGGTACCATTATTATCTCCATTTTACAGATGGCGATACCGAGGCTAAGAGAGGTTAAATGATTTTCCCAGAATCACAGAAGTTTAACTAAAGCTTTTCTCGTTACCAATCTGCTGCTCCAGACTAGGTGATACCTGACAGGTATCCTCCTATTTCTTTGATACTTTCAAGGTCTGGAAGCTCAGTCCTTCTAACATCCAGTTCTATAGTTGGAAAATGCAATTATTCTAAAATTATTTCTTCTATTAAATTTAAATTGTCAGTCAAATTCAAAGTATTTATGATCAGCCTCATATCTCTGGAACTACATGGGGAAGGAAGCATACCAGCTTGTTTTAAATTATCTCTTTTCCATGATATCATAGCATAGAGGGATTAGATTGATACCCTTGAAACCTGCTAATGGTCACTATGTTAGGATAGGGGTTTTAGCTCCAAAGCTCTATAGACCTTGGAACATATTATTCAAGGGGATAGGGGAATTGAGTTTGAATGAATAACTACCATAACTATGTCTAAATTTCCTTTAAGAAGGAGGGGGTCAGGGTGGCTAGGTGGCACAGTGAATAGAGCACCAGCCCTGGAGTCAGGAGGACCTGAGTTCAAATCTGGCCTCAGACACTTAACACAAAAACTAGCCATGTGACTTTGGGCAAGTCACTTAACCCCAACTGCCCTCTAAAAAGCAAAAAAAAAAAATTTAAAAATGAGGGGATCAATCCAGTTCCATCCCTCCATGTCTTAATGGTAGCTAGGTGGCACAGTAGATTGAGCACTGTACCTGAAATAAGGAAGACCCTAATTCTAATCCAGCCTCAGACACTTACTCACATGTGACCCTGGACAAATCACTTTACCTCTGTTTACTTCAGCTTCCCCAATTGTAAAATGGCTATATTATCACCTATTTTACAGTGCTATTGCATAGATTAATGAGATAATATTTATAAAGCCTGTAACAGTGCCTGGTATATAGTAGGTTTTTAATAATTGTCCTTTCTTCCTCCCTCCATCCTTTTTTTTTCTTCCTTTCTTCCTTTCATCCTTCCTTCCAACCTTCCTTCCAACATTCCTTGTTTCTTTCTGTCTATTTGCTGGCAACTGTGCTCATCTAAATTGACTTTTTCCAAAGTAATAATTCTAGGAGTAGAGAAGTGAAGTTCAGGGTCAGGTGAGTGAAATTTATTGAAACAACTTCTGCTGAACTTATTCATGGAGGGATGAGAGCTCAGAAAAGAGAGTGAAGGGAACATGGGGCCTAATATGTTAGACTGGATGACTTCTAAGAGCATTCCAGTTCTAACTTCATCATGCTGTCTATGAGGAAAGATAAAATTTATACAATGAAGTGACTTACCCTGAATCACTTAATTTCTCTGTAAGTGGTAGACAAGATTAGAAGCTTGGTGCCTCCTGCTCTTCTGGCCTTGGATTCTACCCTCTGTGTGTCACCCTCCCCTTCTATCATGCATTCCTTCTTCAAGTTTAGAAAACCTTCCCACAACAACATTCTGTCATGCTCTGAGGCCCAGTTATGCACTGTCTGTCTGAAGCTTGCTAAGCCAGACACTCACAGCAGGCAGGGCCCCAAGTCAGAGCATTAGAATACAGTTGAGTCATAGAAAGCCCCCAGTTGAAATTTTTTCCTCCTCATATACTTCTCTAGGGCAGAGGCTTATGTTGTTTGTGTTTTTGTATCCCTACTAGTTTGAACTCTGCCTGTCTGACATTTAGTAAGTCCTCAGTTAATATTGGTTGAATTAATTACACTGAATTTAGCTAAGGTGTTTGGACTGTTCTTTATTTTTGGATTCAGTGCCCTATCTTATGACTAAAAACATATGTCTCTAAAAGGTCATGTGTCCATCTGCCCAGACTCTGGTCTTGTGGGCCCTAACAAGATTCTTGTTTTAGATTCTATAATGAATAATTAACTAAAATGATTTATAAAATCATAATAAAAATTTACAATTATAAAGCTTGTGGTTTCTAAAGGAATTTCATAGAATCATATATTTAGAGCTAAAAGTGACCTTAGAAGTCATCAAATCTAGTCCCTTCGTTTTACAGATGAGGAAACTGAGACCCAGGCAGGAAGAGTGATTTTCCCAAGGTCACACAGGTAATAAGTGATAGAACTAGCATTTGAACTTTCATTCTCTGGGACTACAAATCCTTTGCCTTTTTGGTCTTATCACATTCCATTGTACAACTTTTGTTTGTTAAAAATTAAATTGTAAGAATTTCTCCAAAGTTATACCTAAAGGGAAATTTTCCATAAAACAATCTTTGCAAAGACTATTTAGTCAGTGCATAAGAGCCTTAAATTCTGGGAAATGAATTCTGTCCTGAAGTAGCCTATTTCAATTATATATAATTGTAATTGTTAGAATTTACACACACACACATGCACGCATGCACACACACCTGTTCTTATTGTGATAATCTCCTTTCATTATAACTAAATTTTTTATCTTTGTCCTTCCCTTCAAGGAAGGCAGAACAATCTGCACTCTATTCTGTTACAGTTTTTTTTTCCTTTTTTGGAGGGCAGTTGGAGTTAAGTGAGTTGCCCAAAGTCACAGGACTAGTAAGTGTGTCGAGTGTCTGAGGTCAAATTTGAACTCAGGTGCTCCTGACTCCAGGGCCATGCTCTAGTCACTGCGCCACCTAGCTGGCCCTATGTTACAGTTATTTTTAATTTATATTTTTATCAGGAAAAAAATCCATTTTCTTTCCTTTCAATTCTATATTCACTAACCTCAATTGAAAACAAAAGAAAAACAAAACACTTGTTACAAGCATGTTTAATTAAGGAAAATAAAATTTAACTTTGGACATTTAAAAATAAAATATTACTTTTCTGCACTTTAAGTCCTTCACATTTCTATCAGACAGTAGATAGCTTGTTGCATCATGAGTCCTGTGGAACTATGTTTGACCATTATGCAGATCAGAGTCCCTACTTCTTTCAAATTTGTTTTTAACATATTGTTATTGCATTAATATCTCTCCTAGTTTTATTTACTTCATTATGCATCAATTAATACAATTCTTCTTTGTTTTTCTTTTTTTTTCTCTTTATGGAGGGGGAACGGTAGGGCAATTGGGGTTAAGTGATTTGCCCAAGGTCACATGGCTAGTTTTGTGGTGTCTGAGGCTGGATTTAATCTCTGGTCCTCCTGACTCCAGGACGAGTGCTCTATTCACTGCACCACCTACCCACCCCTCTTCCTGTTTTTCTTAAAACATTCTGCTTATCATTTCTTATAGCACAATAGCAATCCATCACATTAATATGTTATAGTTTCTTCAGTTATTCTTCAATTGTTGTATATACTTAAAGTCAATATTCTTTGACACCTCAAAAATGTTAAAATTCTTTTTGTACATTCTTTTCTTTTTTTTTGCTTTTTTCGAGAGCAATTGTCCAAGGTCACTTGTGTTAAGTGTCTGAGGCTGGATCCAAACCCACATCCTCCTGACTCCAGGGCCGGTGCTCTATTCACTGCACCACCTAGCTGCCCCATTATTAGAGTTTCTTTTGCTAAGCCTTGGAACAGTTCTTTTCTTTACTCTACCATCCCTCTGATTCCACCTTTTCCCCCTTTCCTACTCTCTCCCTGTTGAATGAAATGTATTTTTTTTACTGAACTGTGTGTGTGCGTGTGGGTCTATTCTTTCCATGAGCCAGTTTAGGTTAGAGTGAGGTTCAAGTTTCACATGCTCTTCCCCCTACCTTCTAATTGACTGTATAAAGGTCTTCTTTCCCAAGTTGACTTTGTGAAAGGAAGATGAGAAAGAGATAAGGGGAGAGAAGGAGGAGAGAAAGATAGAGACAGAGATAGAGAGACAGTGAGACACAGGGGCAAACATAGAGACTGAGAACACAAATGAACAAACCTTTGTCAAATACATATGTCCAACTCAAAAAAATCAGGATTGGTGAGTCCTATGTGGGGGATGGTGTTCCTTTATTGACTTAAAGGGTAATGGCTATGTATATGCCCTATTTAAAAAAGAAAGACAGGAACAATCAAATAGAAATTGGTCAGTGTCACCTGGATATGTAACAGAAACACGACTCATCCAAAAACTACATTTAGACTTTGGTCACCCGTTAAAATTGGTAGCCTAGGGTCCCTGGTCTCCAGTCTCTGATCACTTTTATGGATTTATCTGCAGGGAAGAAGTCTCCCCTGTGATGCTGGGCTCTTCCTCCAATCACACATTACCGAACACAGCTACTTTCATCCTTCTGGGTGTCCCAGGGCTGGAGGTAGCCCACCTTTGGCTGGCAGTCCCACTGAGTGCCATGTACTCTGTAGCTCTCTTAGGAAATATGATCATCGTGACTGTGATCTGGACAGACAGTGCCCTGCATGAGCCCATGTATCACTTCCTATGTGTCCTGGCTGTTGTAGACATTGTCATGTCAACATCAGTGATCCCCAAGATGCTGAACATCTTTTGGTCAGGCAATGGCATCATTGGCTTTGCTGCCTGTTTCACCCAGATGTACATTGTCCATGCCACCACAGCTATAGAAACAGGGTTACTCCTGGCCATGGCTTTTGACCGCTATATAGCCATCTGTAAACCTCTGCACTACCAAACCATCCTCACATCACGGACCATGGTAGGGATGGGCATGGCCATCATAGCAAGAGCTGTCACAGCTATGACTCCAATGACCTGGATGGTGGTCCATCTACCATACTGTGCCTCCCATGTGGTCCCCCATTCCTACTGTGAACACATGGCTGTGGCCAAGCTGGCATGTGCTGATCACATGCCCAGCAGTCTTTACAGCTTGATTGTTTCCTTTATCATTGTAGGGATTGATGTGATCTTCATTGCTATTTCTTACAGTCTTATCCTCCAAGCTGTATTCAGTCTCCCCTCTCGAGATGCACGCGTGAAGGCACTCAGCACCTGTGGTTCACATGTGAGTGTCATGGTCCTCTTCTACTTACCAGGCATATTATCCATCTATATGGCCTGGTTAGGGCAGGATTTAGTGCCTTTGCACACCCAGGTGCTGCTGGCTGATTTCTATCTAGTCATCCCTCCTATGCTGAACCCTCTTATTTATGGACTGAAGACAAAGTGTATACGGGAGCGAGTGTGGAATGCAGTGATTTCCAGTCTCCCTGACCATGTCTGCCACAACTCACCAAAACAGAAAAGACCTACTCATGTGTTCATAATGGAATAGAGTGAATCCAGATGGGGGGTACAGGCTCAGAAGTAAATGGGGATACTGAAATCTTGTCTTTATGTCTATCATTCATTCATGGCAAGGTTGGTTTCACATTGGGGATTTTGTAGAACTCCTCAAACTATAATGATAGTCACCTAATTTATCTCCAAACTTACCAAATTTCAGACACTGGCATTTATATTTCTTATCTTGGGTGCTCAATCAAAAAGTATTTATTGAGTTTGATGGTCAGTCAGTAAGTGAACAAGTAATTATAGCAACTTCTATGTGCCAATCACTATGTTAACCACTGGGGATACAAATAAAGGCAAAAACACAAACAACGCTGAAGGAGTTTATAGAGTGATATCATAGGTGTAAGATATATAGAAAGAAAATGGAAGCTAATCACAGAAAGGAAGCAGTAGAATTTCAAGGGATTGGCAAAGCCATCATATAGAAGACAGAATTTGAACTGAGACTTAAAGGTAGTCACATCTTGAAGGCATTTTTGTCTTCCCATAGTCATTGATATAATCCATTAAAATAGAGGATGTTTCATTTATCAAATCATTGTTCACTTTCTCATTTGTACTGGGCATTATATCCTACACTGGTTTCACCTCAGGATACTTGAGATTCCTCATAAGGACATCATAGGTGCAAATACAAGAGAAGCTGGTTGTAATTAATCCAGGAACAAAACTGTTCTCCAGGATTAAAGCATCTTTCTCTGACTCATGCATTAGGCTTCACTGAGCACTGATAACACAATATCTCTATTTAAACACTTTATTTTGTTAACACTTGGGACAGCTTTCCATCTATTACAAAACATTTAGAATACTTTAAAAAATGGAAGTCTTTGAACCAACACAGGTTATGAAAGTATAGCGGACCTATAGATGTATTTGTCAATAACAGAATCTTCAAATATAGAGTATTAGAGCTGGAAAGGACCTTAGTTATTATTTATCCCAATTTATTCTTGATCAGTAATCCTTTCTGTTATAAGAGTTTTTAACTTATAGGGATGGGGTGGATGGTTGTATATGTTTTGGTATTCTGCTAAAACCTATGGACCCTTTCGCAAAATAACATTTTGGAAAAATCATAACTAATAGAACTGCTAAATTTCAGTTAAATATGAATCAAAATAAACTTGGAATTTTCTCGTTCATAAGAATTGGAAGTGCTTGAAAAAATCTGTTGCCTCAGAATGCAAAGAAAATCTACACCCATTTAAAAAAACTTTTCCAAAATAATACTTTTGGTCTCTTTCTGCTCATCCTCTTTTATAGACTGAAGAGGAGCTGCATGTTGAAAGGACAGGGGGAGTATTGACTCCTAAGTGGACTGGGATTGACATGGGACTATATTTTTTTTTTAACACTTCAGGTTTTATCCTTACCGTTCAATAAATGAGATGATTGACTCTAAGGATTGAAGTATTCTCTGAATGAAGATAGAAGAGAAACTATGTAATTTTGTTAATTGGTGGCATATTTCAAATCATAGATTTTACTCTCAATCAGACCTATTTACCAATTCACTTTCCTCCTTCACTTAAGAAAGTTCATGCACACTGAGAGAAGGGAATATGCTACTCCTATTAGTTGTGATGCCATCTCATGGAAAAAAATAATGTCCTTAAATGATGCCCTTTTAAAATTAATTAACATATAATGTGAAAGCTGGTTAGTCTATAATTTCAGAAAGCAGGGAATTGAGCTACTTGTGGGTAGCTCTGGCACTGGCCACTATTTTGCATGCCTCAACACGTAACATCTATAAGACATTACATCATAGTAACAAATCATTCTGTTCTTGAGCATAAAAATGCCTTTCAGACTTGCATTTTAGGTATATAATATGGCTGTTCAACTGAATGTTAATTAGAGAGTGGGGAGACAAAGTGTCAAAATCAGGAAGAATTTCATTCTGGGAGATCAGCTGGGAGGTGAGGAAAGTCTGAATCTGGGCAGTCACTATTGTAATAGAGATAATAGCATGAATGGTAGAAATATTATAGAATTAGGATCAAGGGAACTTGTAATTAATTGACTTTTCTTTCTTTCTAATCTCCCATGTCCAATGATGACTGAGGCCACTGCTTTGATTAATTAGGAGAAAATGTTACAAAAGGAAAATGAAAGTTGGGAGAAAGCCTGTTTTCTGAGGAAAATGTTCAATTTCTAAAATGTTGAAATTAGGTGTTAACCACTCTTTTATATAACAAATGTTTATTAGGCGTTTACACTACATACCTTTGAAGTGTGGGTATGCCCTAAAGGGCTTTCCTTGGCCATATTCTCTCTATATGCATTATCCTTTAATGATTCCATCTACTATTTAATTATAACTTTCATACAAATGGCTTTCATATCCATAGCTTCATCCATCCACCTCTCCCTAAGATTCCATTCTCTATTTCTAGTTACATGATGCAAGACATAGATATAAGCACAGACATTTGAATGTCTCCAAAATCAAGATGTTCTGATCAGGAGCTATCAATTTCTCTTCAGAACCTGCCCTCTTTACTTTCCCATTCTACTAAATTCACCAGAATACTTCTATTTGCCAATACTCATAAACTCAGTTTCATCTTGGATTGTTCTCTCTCCCTCATCCAAGATATTTAAAAGTGTCTTTTTAGATACATGGATAAGTTGAGATGTAATCCCTCACATCCTATGAAGTGCTATTTAAATGCTGAGTGGAAAGGGATCAGAGAAAGTTTTGTGGAGTAGGTGAGGAGCATTGGAGAATATGTAGGAAATGAAGAAGGTGAGGGGATGACCGTTTTTGAATAGTTAGGGGAGAAGTCTCTAACTCCAGTCAGAGAGAGTGAGGTGCAGAGAATTTTGAGGAGGTATATTTTTAACTTTAACAAGGCAATACTAATTATCATTCTTTTATCTTAAATTAATCATTACTATTTAATATTATAATTGTTAAACATTATCTTTGAATCTTTTGCCTTATTCTGTATCACTTCATTTAAGTCTTTTTATTTCCTTCAATTTTTTTCTGCTTGTTGTCATCATGATGCAATTATGTTATATTGTGTGTAACACAGAGCCATGAAGTCAATAGATGCTTCATAAATGCTTGTTGAAGGATGGATTGATCTGGAATAATTCATTCAGTAGGACTTCTATCATTGGACACATGGTTTGCTTCTGTTTTTTTTCTATTCCACTTAGTAATGCTATAAAAATATTTTTTACAGAAAGGTCTTACTCTCCTCTTCTGCCAAAGAATCCTTTAGTATAGGCTTTCAAGGTATGAATAAGTGAGCAATTCTAAATTCCAAAATTATCAGACGAATTAGCAACCCTGACAACAGTGAATTATCATTTCTGTTCCCTCATAGTGCCATCTAAACGTATTTTTTTTCCAATTTGGAAAGAACTTGATGTTAAGAACACTTGGATTTAAGTTTTTCCCCTTATACCTACTGATTTTGGACACTTTACAAGTCACCTAACCACTCATTTCCCCAGGAAATTGTAGAAAAGTTCCCAGTCTGTATCACAATACATATTGATCTTTACTGGGAATTTCCTTCACTGATAAAATTACAAATCAAACTTTATCTCCAAAAGTGATCATTTACAGTTACTTTGATTTGCATTTATGCAGCCATTCGTGTCTTTGAACACTTTTTTTCCAGATGGCTAGTGATAATTCTAGTCTTTCCTTAAAAAATAGTATCCCTTTATTTATTTTGATAATTTGCCTTTTAGGAAGTGTCTCTTAATCTGACAGATGTTAAAACACACATAGATTTTATATTTCAGTCTTTTACCAGAGATGTTTAAAGCAAAGATTTTTTTCACAATATGAATCTATTGTTCTAAGGAAAGCTACAATGCTTATTTGTACAAATGCTTTGTTTTTTTATCTGCCAAAATTCATATTATCATTTTGAACTTTGTTCATAGAAAGAAGCCATTTCTTTTCTATCAGGAAAGCAGGACAGTAGTGATAAATGTCTTCCAGTCCCTCATTTGGGGATAATTTGTAATGACAAGTATGATTGGAGATGAATGGAATTTTGATACCTTAACTGAAATAAGAGAGTAAATTCAAGGAGTAACAATGGACACAAAAGGACCATAAGACCCTTTTCACTGGTTTGCTGTGGTTTTGGGTTTAACACAATTGTGCTGAAATATCTCTTGAGACTATGTACTAAAAAAGTCATTTTTTTAATATGGAAAGATGTTTGACAACTGCTATACAGCATATTTGGAGGTAGTGACAGAGGCAAGGCACTAGCATTCAGGGGTATTGAGAAAGACTTTTTTTTTCACTTGTTCCTGTCTTTCTTTTTTTCTTTTCTTTTTTATTAATTTGTTTGTTTAGTTTTAGTTTACAAGATTCAATTTCACAATTCCTTGAGTTTCAAATTCTGTTCCCCTTCCTTCCCCCCTCCCCATGGTAGCACACAGTCAAGTACAGGATCTGAAAATACTTTCACATTAGACATTAGTTAGGTTATAAAGATGGATTGTATCAGATGGAATGAAAAATGGTAAAGAGGAAATAAAACCAAACAAGAAAAAGAAAAAGACCAGGTAGTTTGCTTCAATCTGGATACAAACTCAGTTCTTTCTAGTTTTTTCCCTGGATATAGACATCTCTCCCCATCATGAGTCTTCTGGGATTGACTTATATCACTGCTTTGCTGAGAAGAGTCCAGTCTATCAAAGTTGGTCATCACACATACGTTGTGTCTGTAATTGTGTACAAATTTCTCCTGGTTCTATTCTTCTCACTCAGCATCGGTTCATATAAGCCTCTCCAGGTAAATATGAAGTCCATCTGCTCCTCGTTCCTTTTGCCATAATAGTATTCCATAACATGCATATGGCACAACTTGTTCAGCCATTCCCCAATTGATGGGCATCCCCTTAATTTCCAATTCTTTGCTACCACAAAAAGAGCTGCTATAAATATTTTTGTACATATGAGTCTTTCTCCTACTTCTATGATCTCTTTGGGATATAACCCTATAAGTGGTATTGCTGGGTCAAAGGGTATGAGATTATTTAAAGCCCTTTGGGCATAATTCCAGATTGTGCTCCAGAAAGGTTGGATCAGTTCACAGCTCCAGCAGCAATGCATTAGTGTTCCAATTTGCCCACATCCTCTCCAGCATTTGTCATTTTCCTGTTTTGTCATCTTAGCCAATCTGACTGGTGAGATGTGGTACTTGAGAAAGACTTCTTGCAGAAAAAAAGGATTTTAGCTAAGGAATCAAGAAAGCCAGAGTGTGGAGACAAGGGGAGGGACCATTGTGGGCCTGGGGGATACAGAGTGAAAAAGCATGAGAAATGAAGTGTCTTGGGCAAGGAACAGCAAGGAGGCCAGTGATTAGATTACAGAGTATGTGGAGGGATGTGAGGGATCAAAAGACTGGAAAGACAGGAAAAGGATAGGTAATGAAAGGTTTTAAAAGCTAAACAGAGAGTTTTATAACTGGCCCTTCAGGTAATAGGGAATCATCAGAATTTATTTTTTTAAGAAAGTCAAAGGCAGGTAAGTGGAGAACGGAGGAAAGTCAGAAGAAATGAAGCAGGGACTCCTATTCGCAGCTATTGTAATTGTAGTGTAATAATGTGCTTATGAGGGCTTCCACCAGGTGGAGGCAGTGTCAGAGGAGAGAAGGAGGGTATATATGAGAAAGTCTATTGAGGTCAAGTGGAAAGAACTCGACAATGTATTGGATATGATGGTTTAGAATGAGCATTTGAGGATGAAACCTATTTTTAAAGCCTGGGCAGCTGGAGGATGGTGGTGTCCTCAAAAGGAAGAGGGAAATTAGGAAGAGTTAGGGTTTGAGAAGGAAGACAGTATGTTCTGTTTTGCACTTGTTGATTTTAAGACTTTTCTGTTACATTCAGTTCAAGATGTTTGATAAACAGTTGGAGATGCAAATCTAGAAGTCAGGAGAGAAGAGTGTGATTAACAATGTCAAAAGCTGCAAAGATAAGCTATCTTTCTATCAGGGCTAATTAAGAAAATAAGAGCTTATGAACCAAAATATCCTTTAAATGTCCACAATAGAAAGTACGAGAATTCTTTCTAGACTTAAATCTATATCTAAGTTTTGCATTGGATAAGGAAGCTGGATTTCTTGTCCTCACAACTCACAGTCTGATGCCATCCATAGTTTTACCTATTTGCTTTGTGCATAGTTCATGGGGATTACTTTCAGAAGGATCCCTGGGAAAGAGGATGCTGGAAAGATTGTACAGTAGGTCAGAAATTTTCAAACTCTCAAGATTTTCCTCCAGAAAAGAGATAAAATCTCACTTCTGGGTGAAAATAGAGCGCTGAAAACAAGTAAGAGTAAGAGCAAAACAGCGGTCCACTTGGGACAACCAGAGAAGATCTGAAGAAAAAGAGGAATATTACAGTCAAATTCTGAAATCCCCAGATCAAGGACAAAATATTATGAGCAACGAGAAAAAAAATTCACATATGGCATACAACAACTAGAATCACACAAGACCTAATGTTGATGACATTAAATGATTACAGGTGTTGGAACATTATATTTTGAAGAGCAAAAGAACTAAACCTCCAGCTGAATATATCATATCCAGCAAAGCTAAAGCATAATTCTGGATGGAAAAAAAGAATTAGATCAACTGTCAGACTTTAAGGACTTTGTTTTTTTTTTTTAAAGCAATTGGGGTTACATGGCCAGGTTTTATGTGTGAGTGTTAAGTATCTGAGGCCTTAACTGATCCCAGGTCCTCCTGACTCTGGGGCTGGCACTCTTGCCTTTCAGGATTTTGTTAAAAAAAAAAAAGCCCAACCTTAATAGAAGATTTGATGTACAAGAGCCAAGAGAAATATGAGGTACATGCCAATGATAAATTACAAGGAACAAAATAAGGATAAAATGTTTACCTTTTATGTACAGAAAACGTAAAATGCATGCCTAAGATTGTTACTAGTAATTAGGAAGCTTATAAGAAAGACTGGGGTAGACCTGAGTATGAAATGACTTCCAAAATTAAAATTGTTCAGGAACAGCTAAAAGGGTAATTATCCTAAACAAATGAGGTTCAAGGGGAAGAACCAGTATAGAGGAATGGGGGCTGTTAGTTCTGGAAACCTGCTTTCATTGGGAATCAGTTTAAGAGGAGAAAACATATATACATCTAGAAGAGTATGAGTCTTCTGAATTTCAAAAGAATAAAATTCTAAGGGGACAGGGAGGAGGGAGAGAATAAAGGAAGGATATTTAGTGGGGAGAGTCAGGGAATAGGTTAAAAGTGGGACACTCATTTAGTGGGACCAGCCCTGGAGTCAGGAGGACCTGGGTTCAAGTCCAGCCTCAGACACTTAACACACACACACACACACACACACACACACACACACAAAGTAGCCGTGTGACTTTGAGCAAGTCGCCTAACCCCAAATGCCCTCCAAAAAAAGTGCATGGAAACTTTCTGTTGAATTATTAACTGACATGGATGTCAGCCATGGTTCAGCACTCAGTTCTCAAAGAGACCCTGACAATGGAAGAGCTGATGACATCTATGAGGAGAAGCTCCTCACTGGCCCTTATGCAGACTCTGGGGGCCAAAGACATTCAACCTCATTAGTGTTGATGTTCCACTCTAGAATCCCAGCACCCCTTTCCTCTCCTTGGAATGCTTAGGGCTCCCTTTGCTCTGCTTAATCAGTCCCAAGGAGCTCAGCTAAGGTTCATAACATCATAGCAAGTTGGAATGGGGAAGGACCATAGAAAAAAACCTAGTCCAAGTCCTTTCATTTACAGATGAGAAAATTGGGCCCAGAGAAGGAAGGAAACTTGCAACTTATTACTCACTGAGTTAATAACATAGCTGGGATAAGAAATCAAGTCACTCCTCATGTTTGTTTCCCTGGTCATTAGGAAGAAAAGAGAATCCAGGCCTCTGAGGAATCACTGTATTTGGAAACGACGGTGATATTGGGGCTTAATTGGGTGCTTGTTGGGGGCTAGTTTTCTGGATGCCTCAGGGGCAGCAGGTAAAAGTGGGTCAAATCTAGGAGCTGCTTTTTCCTTATAAAAGGTTCGATGCCATCCCTCATCCATTTACTCCTCCTTCTGTCATCACACATCTTACCCGTAAGGCTCTTCTTTTAATTTCTTGTTTTCTTGGATCAGAGCATTCATGGGAGGTAATGTGAGACGCCACTTCTGAGGAAACTGAAAATACCATCCAGGGAGGTGAGTCACTTAGTTGGTGGATGGGACTAATGGAGACATGGGGTTGTGTCTCCTCAGAGTTTCTCATTAATCCTCCCAAAGAGAGGCCAAGGGTAAAGGTGAAGGAAGAGGTGATGAGGATGCAGTGAAAAGAGTTTTGCATCTGGAATAAAGTGACCTGACTTCAAGTCCCACCTTTGCTTATTGACTTATTACCTATGTGATCATGTGCAAGTCCCTTTACCTCTATAGAGGTCCGGTTAGAAGCCTTCTACAGGTCCTTCCAGCTGTGACTCTACTTCAATGGTAGTACGTCATGATGGAAGGAGAGAAGGGTCAAAAGTGGTTTTGGTCATTAAATCACAGAATCTCTAAACTGGAGGAGCTCTCAGCAGTGATCTCATCCAACTGACATGCTGTAAAGAGGAAATAGATAAACCATGACATATTCACAGTAGGTAAATAATTATGGGAGTTTACTTTTGGAAGGGACCTTTGCGGTGCTGTGGAGAATATTAATATCCTCATTAAGAGAATGACATTAACTTACAGTGATGCAGTATTTCAAGGTGCTCAAAATTCTATACCTTTACTGTCATTTGATCCCCACAAGTTCCCTGTGAGGTAGGTTCTATTAACTCTTACAAATGAGGAAACTGAGACTAGGAGAAGTTAAATTACTTTCCAGGGCAGCAGACTGATAACAATTTGACAAGTGGAAATGCAAGATTGGCAAATCTTAAGACTGTCAAAACACTTTATGTATTTCATCTCATTTGAACCTTACAACAACTTTGTGAAGTGCTTGCTATTATTACTCCCATTTCACAGATGAGGAGACTGAGATTGAGAGAGGTTAAGTGATTTTCCCAGAATCTGAGAGCTAGTAAGTCTTTGAGGAAGGAGTTTAAAAAAGGCTTTCCTCATTCCAAGTGTGGTGGTCCAGATTAGGTGAGATCCTGTTATTTCTTGAATATTTCCAATGACAGGAATTTCATTCTCTCTAAAATTATCAATTTCTATAGCTGGAAAATGTAGCTATTTCAGAATTATTTCTATTGCTGAATTTAAATTGTCCTCCAAATAAATTCAGACAATTGATGACGTACCTCTTGTCTCTGGAGCTACATGGGGCAAGTGACACAACAGATTTTTCTAAGGTACCTCTTTTCCATGATATCATAGAAGAGAAAGATTAGGTTGACACCCTCGCTTCCTGCTAAGGGCCTCTATGGTAGTATATGGTTTTTAGCTCTAAGATTTTATAGACACTGAAATATATTGTACAAAGGAATTAGAGAGTTGAATGTAAAGGAACAATTACTATGCCTGTAAGCCGTTTTCCTTTAAGGAGGTTGTCAGTTCATATTCCATCCTTCCATGTCTTAATGCTAGGTAGGTGGTACAGTGGATAGAGTACTGGACTGGAAGCAAGGGACACCCAGGTTCTAACCCAACCTCAGTCACTGGCACATGACTCTATACAAGTTAGTTTACCTCTGCCTCAGTTTCCTCAATTTTAAATGACTATAATATTAACACCTACTTCACAGTGCTATTGTGAAGATTAATGAGATATTTATAAATCATTTAGTACAATGCCTGGTATATAGTAGGTTTTTATTAATGCTTCTTCCTTTCTCCCTTCCTCTCTTCCTCTTTTTCTTTTTCCCAATCTCCCTCCCTCCCTCTCTCCTTTCTTTCTTCCTTCCTTCCTTCCTTCCTTCTTTCCTTCCTTCCTTCCTTCCTTCCTTCCTTCCTTCCTTCCTTCCTTCCTTCCTTCCTTCCTTCCTTCCTTCCTTCCTCCCTTCCTCCTTTTTATCTACATACTGGCTTCTGTACTCATCTTAATGGACTTTTTCGAAGTAATACTCCCAGGAGAAGAAAATTTCAGGATGGGGTAAGAAAAATTTATTGAAATAACTGCTACTGAACTCATTCATGGAGGGAAAAGGACTCAGAAAAGTCACTGGGGAACATGTAACCTAAAATGTTAGACGGGATGATATCTAAGAGTTACTCCAGTTCTAATTTCATTATGCCATATATGTAGAAAGAGAAAATTTATACAATAAAGTGACTTGTCCAGAGTGAGCTTCTCTCTAAGTGGCAGAGCCAAGGTTAGAAACTTGGTACCTCCTGCTCTTCTGGCTTCAGACTCTACCATCTAGCCCGTGCTATGAGCCACCCTCCCCTTCTACTGTACATTGCCTTTTCAAGTTTAGAAAGCCCTGCTGCAGACACATTCTGTCCTGCTCTGAGACCCACTCATGCGCTGTCTGTCTGAAGCTTGCTAAGCCAGGCACACTCGTAGCAGGCAGGCAGGGCCTGAGGGAGCATTAGAATACAGTTAAGTCAGAGAAACCCCTCCAGTTGAAATATTTCTTCCTCCACATATACTTCTCCAGGGCAGAGTTTTATCTTGTTTGTGTTATTGTATCCCTACTACCTCACACTTTGCCTGACTGCCATTTAGCAAGGCCTCAGTTAATATTGGTTGAATTAATTACACTGAATTTAGGTAAGGTGTTTGGACTGGTTCCTTATTTTTGGATTCAGTACCCTCTCTTACAATTAGAAACATATGTCTCTAGAAGGTCATGTTCCATCTGCCCAGATTCTGGTCTCATGGGTCCTAAAAGATTCTTGTGTTAGACTCTATAATGAATTATTACTCAAGTTGTAATTAAAACAATTTGTAAAATCATAACAAAAATTCACAATTCTTTAGTGTGAGGAGTTTCATAGAATCTTGTATTCAGAGCTAAGAGTGCTTTTGGAAGTCATTGAGTCTACTCACTTCATTTTACAAATGAGAAAACTGAGACCCAGGCAGATGGAGTGATTTGCACAAAGTGACACAGGAAATGTGGCAGAACTAGCACGTGAACACAGGTCCTCTGTGACTTCAAACCCTTTTTCTTTTCTGCCTTATCACACTCTATCCTACAACTTTTGCTTATAAAAAATTAAATTGGAATGAATCTCTCCAAAGGTATGCCTAAAGGAAAATTTTCTTTGTAACATTTTTTTGGAAAGATTATTCATTCTGTGCATAAGAGCCTTGAGTTCTGGAAAATCACTCTGTCCTGAGGCAGCCCTTTTCAGTCATGTATAATTGCCATTTTTTAAGAATCATACCCCCCTTTTATTTCGATAAACATGTTTCACTATAATTCATATTTTTATCTTACTTCTGCCCTTCAGGAAATGCAGAAAAATGTGTGCTCTATTCTACTTATTTTTAATTTATATATTTTAATAATTTATATTTAATTATATATTTAATAATATATATATAAATTTATATATTTTAATATTTTAATTTATATATTTTAAGGAAAAAAACATTTTCTTTCCTTTCCAATCATACATTTACTAATCTCAACTGAGAATGAAAGAAAAACAAAACCCCTGATAAAACATCTATAATCAAGGAAAACAAATTATAATTTTGGCTGCTTAAAAATATCCACTTTTCTACACTTTGAGTCATTCACATTTCCATCAGGAGGGGGGTAGCTTTTTATTCATGAATTCTCTGGAATTATGATTGATCATAATGTCGATCAGAGTCCCTACTTCTTTCAATGTTGGTTTTTTTTTTTTTTTAACATATTTTCATTGTATTAATTGTTCCCCTGGTTTTATTTACTTCACTATACATCAGTTCATAAAAGTCTACCCAAGCTTACCTTGAAACGTTCTTTTCATCATTTCTTATTGGACAGTAGTACTCCTTCCCCTTAATATCTGGCAATTTGTTCAGTTGCTCACTAATTGTTGAATATGCCCTAATATTAATGTTCTTTTAGACCTCAAAAAAGCTACAACTCTTTTTGTACATTCTTAGAGTTTGCTTAACCTGGCATAATTCTTTCCTTTACTTTATCCTTCTTCTAATTCCCCCTTCTCCCTCTTTCCTCCTCTCTATCCAATGAACGTAATGTATTTTTTACTGAACTTTTTGTTTTTGGGTCCATATTTCCTGTGTACCAGCTTAGGTGACAGTGAAGTTCAAGTGTCTCTTCCCACTAACTTCTCCTTGATTATATAAATTCTTCTGTCCTAACTTGTGAGAGGAAGATAGAAAGGAGATGAATAGAAAAGGATGACAGAGATATAGAGACAGAGAAAGACAGAGATACAGAGGCACAAAGGAAGAGACTGAAAATACAAACTGGTCAAATACACATATCTAACTTAAGAAGCTCAGGGTTAGTGGATCCTATGTGGAGAATGATGTTCTTCTATTACCTTTATGTGATACCATTTATATGCCCCACTTGAAGAAGAAAGAGAAGAAAAATCAAATAGAAATAGGTCAGTCAGTAAGAGAAATATTTCTTGTTTAAAAAATACATTTAGACTTTGGTCAAAATTTGCAGCCTTGGGCCCCTGACTTCTGGTCTCTGATTATTTTTGTGGTTTTGTCTACAGGGAAGAAGTCTCCCCTGTGATGTTGGGCTTTCCCTCCAACCACACATTACTGAACACAGCTACTTTCATTCTTCTGGGTGTCCCAGGGCTGGAGGTAGCCCACCTTTGGCTGGCAGTCCCACTGAGTGCCATGTACTCTGTAGCTCTCTTAGGGAATATGATCATTGTGACTGTGATTTGGACAGACAGTGCCCTGCATGAGCCCATGTATCACTTCTTATGTGTCCTGGCTGTTGTGGACATTGTCATGTCAACCTCTGTCACCCCCAAGATGTTGAACATCTTCTGGTCAGGCAATGGCATCATTGGCTTTGCTGCCTGTTTCACCCAGATGTACATTGTCCATGCCACCACAGCCATAGAAACAGGGTTACTCCTGGCCATGGCTTTTGACCGCTATATAGCCATCTGTAAACCTCTGCACTACCAAACCATCCTCACATCACGGACCATGGCAGGGATGGGCATGGCCATCATAGCAAGAGCTGTCACAGCTATGACTCCAATGACCTGGATGGTGGTCCATCTGCCATACTGTGGCTCCCATGTGATCCCCCATTCCTACTGTGAACACATGGCTGTGGCCAAGTTGGCATGTGCTGATCACATGCCCAGCAGTCTTTATAGCTTGATTATGTCCTTCATCATTGTAGGGATTGATGTGATCTTCATTGCTATTTCCTACAGTCTGATCCTCCAGGCTGTGTTTAGCCTCCCATCTCGAGAAGCACGGGTCAAGGCACTCAGTACATGTGGTTCACATGTGAGTGTCATGGTTCTCTACTACTTGCCAGGCATATTATCCATCTCTATGGCCTGGTTAGGGCAGCATGTAGTGCCCTTGCACACCCAGGTGCTGCTGGCTGATTTCTACCTTGTCATCCCTCCTATGATGAATCCTCTTATCTATGGCCTGAAGACAAAGCGTATCCGGGAGCGAGTGTGGAAAGTAATGACTACCTGTCTCCCTGGCCATTTCTGCCAAAACTTAGGAAAAGAGAAAAGACCTACTCCAGTGCATGTAATGGAGTACAGTGAATTCAGATGGGGCCACAGACTCAAAAGTAAGTGGGGATATTGGAATGTTTTGTCTTTACGTCTATCATTTTTTCCCCAGCAGGTCTGGTCTCACATTGGGGATTTCGTATAACTCCTTAAACTCTAGTGGCAATTATAATTCTTTCCAAATTAAAAATGCCATTTCAGACTGTCTGGCATTTATATTTCTTATCTGGGATCTTCAATCAAAATGTATTTATAGAGTTTGGTGCTCAGTTAGTAGGAAAACAAGTAATTATTGCAATTTCTATGTGCCAGACTGGTTGGTTGGTTGGTGTCCTTCATTCTCAAAGAGAACCAAAATGACATCATTATATTAGAGTCAAGTTACAGGGCTTCTAACTGTGGCTGATTAGATTAGAACAAGGTCAAAATACTCTACCATTGGTTGGCACAAAGAGTCCAAGTAAACATTTGGGGTAGGTTCTCTAAATTTGTACATCTTGCACTTCTTTTCCGTTACTTTAATTCTTCATTGCTCATGCAGCACAGCAGTTTCTCTGATGAGGGCATGCCATGCTGAGCGGTTCTCTGCCAGGTTCTCCTATGCAACAAATTAATTCCAAAGTTCTTCAGAGAGACCTTGTGAGTGTCCTTGTATCACTTCTTCTGACCACTCTGTGAGTCTTGCCCTTTGTGAGTTCTCCATAAAATAGTCTTTTTGCCAAGCATATGTTTTGCATTCAAACAATGCAGCCAGCCTACCTGAGTCATGCCTTCTGAAACAGAGTTTGAATGCTTGGCAGGTTAGTTCATGAAAGGACCTCAGTGTTTGGTATCTTATCCTACCAGGTTCTCTTCAGAATCTGCCTAAGACAATTCAAATGGAAGTGATTCAATTTTCTGGCATGGCACTGGTATACTGTCCAGGTTTCATAGGCAAAAAAACAATGAGGTCAGCACAACTACTCTATAGACCTTCGGTTTGGTAGTTAGCCTAATACCGTTTCTCCCACATACTCTCCTTCAGAGGCTTTCAAACACTGAGTTAGCTCTGGCAGTGTGTGTGTTAACCTCATTATCAATGTGTACTTCCCTAGAAAGTACACTGCCAAGGAAAGTGAACTTATCTACAGCATTAAAAACTTTTCCATTTGCTGTAGCCAATGGCTCCACCTATGGATGGTGTGATACTGCCTGATGATGCACGTATATTTTCTTGTTGTTAATTTTTAGGCTAAAATTAGCACAAGCAGGAGAGAATGAATCAATAATTTTCTGCATCTCAGCTTTAGAGGCTGCATTGAGTTCACAATCATCTGCAAACAAAAAATCATGCACCGACACTCCCTCCACTTTGGTCTTGGATTGTAGTCTTTTCAGGTTGAAGAATTTGACATCAGGGTGATAACTGACCTTGATGGTATGTTTGTCCTTACTGAAGGTATTTGACAATATAACTGAAAATACCATGCGACAAAGCATGGGAGCAAGCTCACAGCCTTGTTTCACTCCATTGGTGACTGGGAAAGCACTGGAGCATTGGCCACCATCCAGAACCTGGGCAAGCATACTGTCATAAAGCTGACCTACGATGCTGATGACCTTCTCCAGGCAACCATATTTTGACATAATTCTCCATAAGCCTTCATGAGTAACAGTATCAAAGGCGTTGGTCATATATACAAATTTTACATACTGACCTCTGTTCTGCGTTTGGCATTTCTTCTGGAATTGTTGGACAGCAAAAATATTTACTGTTCCTAGGCCTTTTCTAAAGTCACATTGGCTCTCATGTCATCTACATCTTCTAAATGATGGATCAGTCTATTTATTAATGAAGATTCTGGCCAGAATCTTGACAGCAATGACTAAGAGAGAGGTCACCCCCCCCCCCCCATCATCATTACAGGACAATCTAGCTCCTTAACCTTTACACATATGAACAATGGAGGCATCTTTGAACTCCTGGGGCATATGATTCTTGTCATATAACCTAGAGAATTTCAGTCAACTTTTATATGAACAATGAACTAAGGGGCTCCAGGTCTCCATAGAATTTTTCTTTGACCTCATCAGGGTTCGTCATGGTGGTAGCATAAGCACTAGTGATGGTGGCATTGCATTTTTCTGCAAGTGGAAATCACATTGTCACAAGTCTGCTGTTCACTAATTTTGTAGGTATGCAAGCTTGTTAACTAGATTAGCTTTGATTGCAAAGCCTACACCAGTTTCATGGCACTTCTCTTCACTGAGGCCTCTACAGAAAATACTTGTATCCAGCTCTGACTTCAGTGATTTGATACTCATTTGCCAGCCTTGTTTCACTAAAGGTTGCTATTTGGATGGGATACCTGCTGAGTTTTCTTTCAAAAAGAGCTATTCATCTTTCAAGTCTACTGTATTTTGTGTTGTCTAAGTGTGTGCACATTCCATGTACTGATGGTAAGTGGAATCATCTTTGCAGAAGTTTTTGTACATTTTTTGTATGTTTCAGACTCAGGGTGGGATCCCCATCTGCTACATAAATCAGGCAAGGGTTGGGTAAGTGGACAATTTTTAGGGTTCCTTCCCTATATCATGTGTGTGTTTGTGTTTACATTATGGTAAAGCCTAGGGACCCTTATCCAGAATAATATTTTTGAAAAACTCATAACTAATGGAATTGCTAAATTTCAGTTACATGTGAATGAAAATCAACTTGGAATTTTCTTGTTCACAAGAAGAGTGAATACTTGCAGAAATCTGTTATCTCAGATTGCTTAGAAAATATATACACATTTAAAAACTTGTGCAAACTAATCCTTTTTGTCCCATACTGCTCATCCTCTTTTACAGGCTGAATAGGAGCTGGATGTTGAAAGAAAAATGGGACTATTGGCTATTAAGCTGACTGTGGTCCACATGAAAGTATTTTTTTAACACTCTGAGTTTCATCCTGCCTGATTGTTTCAATAAATGAGATGACTGAAGTGTAAGAGTGAAGTATTCTCTGTATCAGAAGGGTCATGACAGAAAAAAAAAGAATATTCCAAGTAATGAGATAGGGGTTCAAAGAGCAGATAGGAGAGAAACTGTATTTTTCTTTACTGGAGGTGTAGTTTGGATCATAGATTTATCTCTCCAACTCACTTGGGTGTCAGTTGACTTTCTTCCCAACCTTAGAAGAGTTCATGTAAACTGAGAGAAGGGAATATGCTACTTCTATGTAGTTTTTATTCCATCTCATGACAAAAAATAATATACTTATGTTATGCCCTTTGTAAGTAATTTATGTGAGAGCTGGCTAGTCTACAATTTCAGAAAGCAGGGCATTGAAGCAGGTGTGGGTACTTCTGGCAGTGCCTCTATTTTGCATGCCTCAACATACGTCATCAACAAGATTTGTCACATAGATTTGTTTAAAGACTGAGTAAATTATTGTTAACTTTCAATTAGAGAGAGTGGGGTGCAGAAAGTTTTGAGGGGGTATACCTTTAACTTTTATGAGGTAATACTAGTGATTATTCTTTTATTTTAAGTTAGTCTTTGATATTTAATATTATAACTTGTATATATTATCTTTTAATCCTTTTTCCTTACTCTTTATCAGTTCTTCTAAGTCCTTCTTTTACATTCAATTCTTTTTATTGTTGTAATTATAATACAATTATACTACAATACTAGCACAGAGCCATGAGATCGAAAGGCACTTCATCAATGCTTGTTGGTGGATTGATTAATCTGCCATGATTTGTTCAGAATGGCTTCTATCATTGGACACATGGTTTGCTTTTATTTTTATTTCTTTTTCACATAGTGATAACATGAATTTTTTTTGCAACACTGGCGTTGCTGCACTGATTTCCAAAATGATCACACCAATTAACAAGCATGCCATCATTTCATTATCATTTGTGTTTCCTCACAGTACCTCCACACTTAATTTTTCTGTTTGGATAAAGAACCCGACCTGGATGCTAAGAAAATAGATTTAAGTCTTGCCCAGGATATGCGCTGATTTTGGACCCTTTGTCAGTCACCTAACCGCTCAGTGCCTCAGGAAACTGTAGAAAAGTTTTTAATATGCAATGCACTATGTGTTAAGCCCTCACTTGGAATTCCCTTCACTGATAAAATCATAAGCCTCAAACTTTGCCACCAAAAGTGATTATTTCGAGTTACTTTAATTGGCATTTATGTATCTATCGGTCTATCCCTCCATCTATGTATTCATTTATTTGTTTATGACACTTATGTATCCATTTATGTGGCTATTAGTGTCCTTTAAGAATTTTTAGATGGCTGTTGATAATTCTTTCCTTCCCTTAAAAATTACCCTGTTGTTTATTTTGCAAACTTACCTTCAATGATTCTTAATATGACAGGTGATAAAACACATATAGATGTAATATTTCCCACTTCTATCAGAGATGTTTAAAGCGAAGATGTTTTTCGCAGTATGAATCTATTACTCTTAGGCTAACTATACTGTTCATTTATATAAATGTGTTTTTTGAAAAAAAAATTGGCTGCCAAATTCATCTTGTCATTTAGAGTTCTTGTAAGTCCTTTGTAGAGAGAATAGCAATTGCTTTGCTACCAGGAATCCGGAAGAACAGTGGTGATAAATTTCTTCCAGTCCATCATCTGGGGATGATTTGCCTAGATCTAGGCTAGCAACCACAAGTGTTATAAGAGCTGAATAGAATTTTGATACCTTAACTGAAATAATAGAGTAAATTCGAGGAGTAACAGCTAACACAGAAGCAAAATGCTTCAAAGGACTGTCCTAACCACATGACCTTTTTCACTGGCTGGGTGTGGCTGTAGGGTTAACACAGTGGTGCTGAAGTAGTTCTTGAGATTATGTGCTAAAAGCCATTTTTACCTATCTGAAAAAAAATGTTTAACAACTGCTATTCAGCAGATGGTATCAGTAGAGACTCCCAAAAGAAGAGAGTATCAATGGAGACTGGAACATCTGGAAATAATCTCAGAGGGAAGGGACTACCATTCAGGTGGATCAAGAAATACTTCTTGCAAAAAGCAAGATTTTAACAAGAAACTAAGAAAGTCAGAGGATGGAGAAAAAAAAGATGGATCCTAATGGGGCTGTGTGACAGACAGTGAAAAGGAATAAGTACTGAAGTGTCTTGTGCAAAGAACAGCAAGGAGGTGAGTGTCACTGGATTGTACAGTGTGTGGAGGGAAATGAGGGATCAAAAGACTGGAAAGGTACAAAGGGAAGAGATTATGAAAGGTTTTAAAAGCCAAACAAAGGACTTTATAGTTGTACCCAGAAATAACGGGGAAACACTGGAATTTATTGAGTAGAAGAGTGACATGATAATACCTTGTTTCTTATGAAAATCAAAGGCAGATGAGTGGAGGAAAAAGTGAAGTCAGAAGAAATGACAGTGGAAGTCCTATTCACAACTATGGTAATATCATGGTAATACTATGGTGATGAGGGCTTCAACCAGGGCGGAGATGGTGTTAGAGGAGAGAAGAAGAGTGTACATGGAGGTCAAGTTGACAGAACTTGGCAATATATTAGATATGCGAGCTGAGAGGAGAGTGAATAGTTGAGGATGACACCTACATTGGAAGCCTGGGTAGCTGGGAGGACAGTGGTTCCTCAACAGTAAGAGGGGAATTAGGAAGAATTAGGGTTTGGGATTAAAAATGATAAGTTATGTTTTGGACTTTTTGAGTTTAAGATATGTGTAACATTCTGTTCAGGATATTAAATAAGCAGTTGGAGATACAAATCTAGAGGTCAGGAGAGAAGAGTGTGATTAACAATGTCAAAGGCTGCGAACATAGGCTATGCTTCCATCAGGATTGATTAAGAAACTAAGGGTTTATAAACCAAAATGTCCTTTAAAAATCTGTAGTAGGAAACACAGGCCTTGTTTCTAGACAGAAGGTTATAACTCTCTTTTGCATTAGATTAGGAAGGAGGATTTCTTATCCTACAATTCACATAGTCTGAAGTCATACACAATTTTACCTATTTTCTTTTTGCATAATTCCTTGGAATAACTTTCAGAAGTAGGCCAGGGCCTGAGTCACATGGATGTCTTTTCAAAGACTGCACTTTACAAAACAACAACAAAATCCTGCAGTTATCCAGATTTTCTACAGATTTTCAGAAAAGGAAAAAAAAGTAAATAATTCAACAAAAATTTTCCTTGCCACCTTTTTTGACCAAGCTTCACACCTATGAAAGATCCACAGATCACTAAAAATTTGAATTTTTAATGGTCCAATGAGGTTTGTCCTCCCTCAGTTCATGCTTGATTTTCTTGAGTGTCTAAACGTAATTTGTACTTATCCAGTCTAAAGAAACACAATACCTAATTGTCACTCTTGTCTCCAATCCCAATGCCCTTCCCATTCATTCTGACCACAGTCATATAAACACCTAACAGGGAGAATGGGGAATTAAATCCATTTCTCCTTGGGAACCAGGATCAAATTTGCACAAATGGAAAGGGAAAAGGAGAGTAAACATCCCAGAAGCTTCTCAGATTTCTTTCATTTCTTCTATTCAGTGTTGGCACAAGTGTATGTGTGTGTGCAGATGCAAGAGCACATGTGCATACAATATGCACACACATATATAATGCATGTAAAATATGTAAATGCAAAACTGTGTGCCAATGTAGAGAATAAATATGAAGTTAAAATAAACCCCATGATATTGTTCTTTCTTGGTTCTCCTACATATTTGATCTTTCCTCAGTCTAGTTTACTGGATCAACATTCAGAATGCACCTCTGATCATGATTGTTGCCCAGATATCTGGTCTGAGGCCCTTTCTCTTCTCTCTCTATACTCTCTCAGTGACCTCATCATCTTTCTTGATTTAATCATCATCTCTCTGCAGATGATTCCCATATCTCTAAAGCGAGGTTTTAACCTCTCCTGAGGTCCAATTCCACATTACCAATTATCCCTTGAACATTTCAAATTGGGTATTCTAAAGACAATTTATACTCAGCAAGTCCAAAATAGAACTCATATTTTCCCCCCTGAACCCTACCTTTTAACTAAATTCCCTGTTTTAGTTGATAACCCCACCATCCTGCCTATCATGAAGTGCAGCCTTATAGTGACTTCTCATTCTGTCTTACTCCACATATCCAAATAGATGCCACATCTTTTGGATTCTGTCTCTATAATGACAATAAATAATAGCTAGACTTCATCTAGCAATTTAATATTTGCAAAGTGCTTTGCATATATTATCTCATTTGATCCTCACAATCACCCCTGGAAGTATGCACTATCATTATTTCGGTTTAACAGATGAAGAAAGTGAAGCTGAGAAAACTGAAATAACTTGTCCTGGGTCACATGGCAATTAAGTGTCTGAAACTCAGATCTGTCTGATTCATGTCTCTAGTACTACCCTGCCTCTGCTATATTATCATTCCAATCTGTCCTTTTCTCTACTGAAATGATCACTGCACTGGTTGAGGCCTCTGATTCCCTCAACTCCTGTTGAGTCAGACAGTGATCTAGAATCTTAGTTCAGATGGCTTATATCAGTTGAACTTTCCCCTATTCATGCTTTTTACCTGTACTCTTTCCTTGTCCTCCTAAATCTATAAGTATACTTTTCATAAGGAATGGGAGGAACAGATTCCCATTTGTTTCTGTAGTTTACAATCCTAGTTTTTCAAGGCCTAGAAAAGATCTATATCAGTTCATATAAATCTTCCCATACTTTCTTAAATCCTTCAAATTAATCAATATTTGCAATGCAGTAATATTCCTTCACATTCACCTGCCAAAACTGGTTTAGCCATTTTGCCAATTGATAGACATAAGACGTACTATGGGACTGTAAATTTATTTAACATTTAGAGGCAGGTAAGGTGGCACAGTAGATAGACCACATGGCCTAGATTTAGGAAAACCTAAATTAAAATCCATCCTCAGAAATTTCTAGTTGTGTCATCCTGGACAAGACACCTAACCTCTCCCTACTTTAATTTCTTCACATGTAAAATGAGGATTATAGATCATCTATCTCTCAGAGTTTCAGAAAATATCAAAATAGATAATATTTCTAAAGTGGTTAGCACGGTGCCTGGTTCTTAATGCATGCTTAATATATGCTTGCTTCTTTTCTTCTCAGAAAAAAATATTTGTTGCCTATATTCATGATTGAAAGAAATCATAAATTTTAGAGATTTGTGAAAATATGGGTATGATGTATTTTTTCCCTCTGAGATCACAGATTCTGTGAAGTCTATTCACAGACCTCTTGACAATATGTGAACCCCAGAGTAAGAACTCCTGCTTTCACATTATCACAGCCCAGATCATGTCTTGGACCATTTTTTTGATCGAGATTTGGGAAAATCCTCTAAGATAAGACTGTAGCGCTTAATACAAATTTTCTGATATAGGATTAGAAATCTTGATAACAACTGGAGCTAAATGTGAAGATTTTGTAGTTAACTGTGTAGATACAACAGCTGAATCCATATGATATTATGGGACAGATTATAAAGAAAGAATAGTAGATATCTATCCGAGGATCAAGGCTTGGCAGACATCAGCATATCTAGAGATACACAATGACTCAGCAAAGGAGACCAAGAAGGAAAAATTAGGGTGAAGGACAATAAGCAGAGAGTAAATATCATGGAAGCCAAGGAATAGGAGAGGAAGGGATCCAGGAGGAAGGGATGATTGACAGTGTCAGAAGATGCCAAGAAGTCATGAAAAATAAGGATTGAGAAAAAAAAAAGTATTTTAAGTTCAGTAGTAAAGAGATCATAGATAACCTCAGAGACAGATATTTCCATCAAATGGTGGCATTAGAAAGTAGATTGTAGAAGAAATCTTTCCATAAACATCTAATAGCATGCAAGTAGGAATGAAGGTGAGTTGGAATGCAGTAACTCAAAGTTTAGTTGTGTGTGTGTGTGTGTGTGTGTGTGTGTGTGTGTGTGATGATGGGACTAAGGAGGGGCAAGGACATGAAAGATAGGAAAGAGTATATTTTAAGTGGTTAGCTCTGAAATCAAGATTTTGGCAAGATGAATGTAAGAACACAATACATCTAAAAGACAGGAAAGCAGCTCAGGGGAAGGGAGTGTGCTGGTGAGTAGAACAAACAGTGAGAACAAAGAATAGTTTTAGCAGGGGTAAGGCAAAGATATGGAAAGATAGGACATGATCAAGAAAGGAGATTTTAGAATTCTGGATCACATGGGAAGAACACTTGTGAGTGAAAGTGAGATCAAAGTATAATCAATCCAGTGGATACATAAAGTGGAGTCACTGAAGTTTAGAAATTTTAAAAACTGGGAGGAAATAGTATGTGAAAGAAAATAATTATGATGGTGGGAGGAGAGTAGGAGTCAGTAGATAACTGCAACAGTATATGGATAGAACATATAAATGAATGGAGTGAAACTTGAAGGAAAGAGGGTTGCATAATGAAGGTATAAGACTGAGAAGAGAAATGATGGTGATATTGAAGTATTTTAGGGACTTTCATGTGGGTAAGACATTAGGTGTGTTCTCCTTGACCTCAGAAGGCAGAACATGGGCAATGTGTAGAAGTTGCAAATATACCTATCCAGGCTTGATGTTGAAGGAGGTGGGGCAAGGAGAGGACCTTTCTCATAAATTGAGCTGTCCAAAAGTAGAATAGGCCAGTTTGAGTAGTTGTGGGTTTCTGCTCTTTGGAGATCTCTCCAAGGAAACTGTATGACCACTTATTGGACATCTAAATTTGTATCTGTCCCTGGTCTAAGCATACATACAGTATTGATTTGTTCCACTTATCCATTTCCTCTGTACAGCATAACCTCCTTTAAACACACACACATATATTACTTTTCCCATTAATCCCCAACCCTCTAGTCTCTCACTTACTCATTCTCTAATTGTCCTAAGATGCAGCAAAAAGGTTGGAAAGTTGAAAGGATGCCTCCAGAGCCAGGCATAAAAAGCTTGATATGAGGTCTCTTTTCAAGCATCCTGGATCTAAGCATTCTGCTCTCTCCATTTCTTTCTATGAATTAGACTTCCTGAACTTTAATCTTAGGAGAAGAAGCAAATTTCAGGATCTCTGGGGTTTAGGAGAGAAATCTTAGGTGAGTGGGCTTGCGTGGAAGACAGAAGAGGAACAATGAGTTTTCAACACTTTCCTATTTCTCATTGATCGGATACACGTAAGTCCTGAGAGGCTTAAAAATATTTCTGCCCTCCCTTGGATATTCCATCTTGATCATAAAGTGCTTGGTACTGAACTTAGAGCATGGCATTGAATGCTTTCATTCTTCTTCTGGGTCAACCTCATCTGTTAAGGACACCAAAAAAGTAGAGATCAAAATTTCCTTTCCTTTGGGCAGGGCATTTGAAGATCAGTTTCAAGAAGAAATTTTGAGAACTTAGAAATAAATCACTTGTCCTGCATCTTTCTTTCTCTTCTCCTAATCCCCAATAATAACCCAGACTTAAATGTCAACAAGGCACAAGGTGAAGACTATTCAGAGATAATGAATGCATTCATTGAAAAAAGAAAAGAGAACAAAAAGACCGACACCCCTCCAGCCTACAACACAAAAATTATGAATAACTCGTTTCACTTGGAACTTTGGAAGAGAATTGGAATTTCTAGACAATATCAAGTTTCCAACCCTCCAAGAAATAGACTTTGTGCCTCACTTTAACAATCATAATTATTCTCCATGAGAGCAACTCCCCCACCAACAAATGTAGATGAGAATCAGTTTCCATCTACCTTAGTTGACTACCAGCACAAACATAGACCTATCTTATCCATCTACCTGCTTGTGCTGTGTGTGTGCATGAGTGTTCACTGTTCCCAAAATTTTAACTACTTCTTCTCTAAACTGTCCTTGCAATATCAGTCCCTCATTTGGCAAGGAAGAAGACCTAAAGTGCAGCCGAGTCTAATCTGCCAGAAGCCTGGCAAGAAAGTCCAAGCTATATTGTGTGAAGAAAAATGTGGGGCAAGTGGGCTGCATCAAAAGACTATCCTCTTGCTTTTACTTTCTTTCTGTATCCTGAGCCCTCTCTATGGTCTATCTTTAGGTTTTGAGTCTCCAGGAGTTGATGGGCAACAGCTGGGAATATTAAAAAAAAACAGAATAAAAGATACCAGAAAACTACCAATAATCATGGAATAAAAGGCAGATGTAGGACTATCCTAAATATGTAACAGGAGCAGGTACCAATGCATTCAAATATGCAGAGAACAGTTATAAGAAAGAACTTCTCAAAGAAATACTCTGTTTGTCAACATTCATTGAGGGTAATTAAGTACAATGCCATATATTGTGTGTATGTCTGCGTGTGTGTGATAGTTTTAAAAACCCACAAGGCAAGATATTTCAGAGCAACTATCAGTCTGAAAAATTTGTTTATGCTGATTCAAGGTGACCACTTCAAGTCCTTTTCAAGACTCTAGAGTGTTTAAAAGTGAAAAATAATCTAAGATCCCATACTTTTCTACACTCCAGACTCCATAGATGCCAATGGTTAGGCACTATCTACATCTCCAGATAATTCCCTGCTACTCATTCTTGACCCTTACATGTGTGGGGCCCTGAATTATCCACATACTTAGATAAATAATTTTAGAGTCCTCCAGGTAAATGAGCAAAAAGATAGAGGACTAGACATTTTAAATTATTCCCATGACCTCTCAAATATCTCTAAAAAAGAAATTATGTACCAAATATGAAGCAGCTTCAGCAGTCTCCATGATCTAGTATACCTAGAATCTGAAAAAAAAAAAAAACTTAAGAACTGATGCTCACTGGTCCTGAGTTTAGTCAACATCTCTCCCCACTTTCAATGCTATCAGTAGTGAATTTGTACTAGCAGACCCAGGTTTCCCAACACATGTGTCAGGGCTTGCAAAGAAAACAAACAAACAAAAAAATTCTCAGCCTGATTGCCACTCCCTCTTTTTCATGCTTTGGAAACCCCAGGTCCAGCAAAAGCAATGCAAAGCTCTAAACTTCCAGTACTAGGCTAAAAAATTAAGGAAAAGAGGAAGAAGGAAAAGACACCTAAAATATGTATTACTGTGAAGCACTCTGCAAAGCCTTAAAGAAAGAGTACAACATCCTGTGGGGCCAATTCTGACCACCCAAGAGTCACTGGGATCAGACACACAAACTGGTGAACTGTGCCTTGCCTATTGTGGGAGGAGATTGAGACATGTTGAGATCTAGTCCCCAATGAAATCTCAAACAGAAGGGAAGGAGTCAGAAAATGAGAATTAAAAGAAAATAAAATGTGGGGGAAGGGTGATAAGGGAGACAAATTACCAAATATTTCAGGGAGAAGGACTTAAAGACCTTGAACATAAACAGAAAAATCAACAAGAAAAATAGTAACAAGAGAACACAATATGGACTCCATGTCTAGTAAATTAGTTTCAGGCATCTATAAATAAATTATGCAAAACAAAGGAAAATGATCCAATGCCTGATGAAACAGAGAACCCTATGGAATTTGAGGATAACATGGAGACACAACTTGCTGTTCCTAAGTTATTCAAAAGAGAACTAAGAATTATGAGAGTAGAATGTATGGCCTACTTGGTGAAAGTTACAAGCAGAATAGTAAAATGGGAATCTGCGTTGGTAAACTTCACCAAAGATACAGAAGAGAGAACAATAGATTAAGAGAGTAAGCACACAGAAATGAAGGACCATCTAGAAGGAGAGAAAAAATAATATTAAAAATATGTTCATTATGTAAGCAAAATATACTAAACTTGAAGACAGGATGTATAGAGACCACCTAATGTCTCCTAGAAGAAAATGACAAAACATAAGCCTTAGCAACACAATAAAGGAAAGGACAGAAGAGAATTGTAAAGAATTTCAGAGTATAAAATATGAAACATTAAATAACAATGAAAAGAATTCACAGATAACCTTCAGAAAAAGACTGCAAACTTGTAAAACCAAACAAGCATCTTTCCAGAAGAATGTTGCTGTGAACAGCTTTTCAAGGTTCTAATTACACAGTATAGTAAACACACTATTTATTCAGTAACAAATCAGAGCAAAACATTCACAGAAAAAGAAGCAAGGTACAGCATTCACAATATTATAACTTATCACAGAAAATCAAAATACAGCATTCACCATGTCACAACTCAACAACTTATCACTAAAATTGCCACATAGTTTTCATCAAAGTGGTCACATAGTTTTCAATAAAATACAATCATTTAGTAACTCACCCATTCAATCATCCTTAAGGAGACTTGCCTCCTTAAGGGATACAAAATACAATAGACAAAGTTCTCCACCCATGGGGCACACTAAATTAAAAATCAGTCACTATTCAGTCATCATTCACTATTCAATCGTCAGAAATTACACAGGCCATCTATCCCTCAGTCACAAGTAAATAACAATCTTCTCAGTCAGTACACAGTATCCAAGTAAAGTCTTCTTTCAGCTTGACTCAGGGTAGGCTCTCAGATTCCCTGGATCCCCTTCCATGGTCCCAGCTCCTACATGGATTCACCAAACTGTCACTTGGGTTTAAAGGCAGGCAGCTCCAAGTTCCCTGTCCAGCTCTCCATTCAATTCCTGTTCCATGCTGAAGCTTACAGTGTCCAGTCCACCTTAAATCCTTCACAGTCTCTGTTCCCAGGAAGTCAAGGCTTAATAAAGCCACAAGAACATTCATGCACATTAACAAAGTCATAACAACATTTGTACAAAATACCAGAAGCACAGTCATGCTTCTTCAGTTTTCTGCAGCTCTGGCTGCTCCTTAGCTATCCTCAGCAGCTATTGCTGGCCCTTGGACTCAGCAGCTCCTCAGCAGCTCTAGCTGGCACTTGGAAGTCTTCAGCAGCATAAGCTCTGTTCAGAAAATCAAAATCACTTCATCCAGCCTCCACATGGCTTGCTCCAAGAAATTCTGACTTTCCCAGCTAGTGTTTTTCATTATATACAGTATTGCTCCTCCCTGTTCAGCCTCTTCCTGTTACATCAGCAACAAGGGTTCCCTGTTCAGCCCCTGCCTATTACATCAGCAACAGGGGTTCATAACTTCTGTTTCTGTAACAAAGGCTTAAACTTAAACTAGATGCTAAGTACCTCTCAGATTAATTAATACAAAAGGAACTTCAAATTTCATTACTATTACAAAACTTCAAGACATCGTGGTTAAATTTAACAATTCAATTTAGAAACAACACATTCTGCTAGTGATCAAGAGAAAAACATTCATTTACAAAAGGAAAGACCTTCAATTACATCACTTATATAATGAAAGACTATTTTGCATCTACTAGAAAATGTATGGAACTGAACACATTTCTAAAGAAACCATAATTAAAATATTTGATGTCTTCAAAATGAGACAGCAAAAGATTCTACATATTTCACTGCACCATAGAGAAAAAGAGAGTATTGACGAACTGAGTATACATTTTAGAAAGTTAGAATAGCAAAAAATCAACAAACCTAAAATAAGTGTTCACACACAATATGTTTATGTGTTTGTATGCATATGTATATAATATATTTATATATAATTAGAGGTGGAATAGACACAATAGAAACAAAAATATTCTATTCAGAAATTATAAAGTAAAATTGCCCAGATATCACACCAGAAGGCAAATATGAGTTGAAAGAAACTACTGATCATTCCTAGGAAGATATCCTCAAATGAAACCACCTGAAATATTACAGACAAATTCAAGAGCTCACAAAGCCTGACTGAACAAGGTATGACAAATGATTATAATGAAATATTATTTTGCTATAAGAAATGATGAAGAGGATTGATTCAGAAAAAGCCTGAGAAGTCATATGCCCTGATGCAGAGTGAAATGAGCAGAAGTGGGAGAATATTGTAAACATAAGAGCAGTGTTGTAATGTCAATCATCTGTGAAAGACTTAGCTTATCTGGTCAATATAGTGATCCACAGTAATCTCAAGGGACTCATGATAAAAAATGCTATCCATGTCCAGAAAGAGATTTGGTGAATCCCAAGTGCACATTGAAGCACTTTTTAGAAAATTCTCATTATTTCTTATGACTTTTTAAAAAAGAAACATGACAGCTAGGTGGCACAGTGAATAGAGCACTGGCCGTGGAGTCAGGAGGACCTGGGTTCAAATCCAGCCTCAGACACTTAACACTTACTAGTTGTGTGACCTTGGGCAAGTCACTTACCCCTAATTGCCATGCCCTTCCTCCTCCAAAAAAAAAAAACAAGAAAAAAAACATGATTAACATGGAAATAGGTTTTAGATAACTTCATCTTAATGGATATCACATTCCTTTTCTTTTTGATAGGTGGGGCTTGAGCAGGAGGAAAGGAGAGAATTCAGAACCAAAAATGAAAATATCTCTGCTAAAGGCACAGCTGCAAATAACTGAATATCATAGACAATGAAGCAAAATCAATACTGAACATATCTACACCAATATATAACATTCAAATTCTTGAACAAAAAGTTAAATGTTAGAGGAGGAAATAAACAGTAAAACTATCTTAATGGGGAACCCCAATTCAGCTCCCTAAGAACTAGATGAATATAACCATAAAGTAAAGAAGAAAGATATTGAGGACATGAATAGGATTTTAGCAAACAAAGATACAGTAGACCTCTGGAGAATATTAAATGGGAACAGAAAGAAGCATATCTTTCTTAGCTGTAAATGACACTTTCACAAAATTTTACCATATATTAAAACATAAACCTTTACAAATATATTTAGGAAAGAAAATAATATTAAACACCCTCTTTGGGGGACAATAACATAATAAAAGGAACATTTAACAAAGGGCCTTGAACCATAGATTACAAATTAATTTGAAACTAAATAATCTAATCCTATTCTAGGTGGCTCAGTAGACAGTGCTAGGCCTGAAGTCAGGAAGTCTCTTCTCCCTGAGTTCAAATCTAGTCTCAGACACTTACCTTGGGCAAGTCACTTTATCTCTGTTTGACTTAATCTATTGGAGAAGAAAGTGGAAAACCACTCTAGTAATTTTTCCAAGAAAAACCCATGGACAGTATGGTTGGAGTTGGAGATGACTGAATGACCGAAAAACAGCAAAAGAATGAGTGAATCAAAGAACCAAGCATAAAATCGATCCATTATTTCATTAAAGATAAAGACAACAATGAGATTACATACCAAAATTTGTGTGATACAACCACATTAATACATAGAGGAGGAAAACAAATCTAGTCCAATCTATTCACCATGAAAGATCATTTTTGTATATTACTCAAAAATAGTCATAGAGTTTCTGCTTGAAGGAAGAATGAATAATCTCTCAAAGAAGCTTATTTCACTTTTGCAAAGCTCTAATTGTTTAGAAGTTTACCTAGGGAGCACAATGGATAGGGTGCTGGCTTGGAGTAGGAAAACTCATCTGTCTGAGTTCAAACCTAGCCTCAGACACCGACTAGTGGTGTGATCCTAGGCAAGTTATTTAACCCTGTTTGTTTAAGTTTTGTCATCTGTAAAATGAACTGGAGAACAAAATGGCAAACTGCTCTAGGATCCTTGTCAAGAAATCTCCAAATGGGGGCTGCTAGGTAGCACAGTGAGTAAAGCGCTGGCCCTGGAGTCAGGAGGACCTGAGTTCGATTCTGGCCTCAGACACTTAACACCGACCCACACAAATAAACTAGCCATGTAACCTTGGACAAGTTACTTAAACCCAACTGCCCTCCAAAAGGCAAAAAAAAAATCTCCAAATGGAGTCACAAAATGTCAGAAATGACTGAAAAATGACTCAAAAACACCAAATGTTAGGAAATTTTTTATGGCATCTGTCCTAAATGTTGGTATGTGCAAATTTTGTTCATTACTTCTACTTTTTCCTTTCACGGTAATATGGAAAAAAACAAACAAACATATTTACCTTTTTTCACCTGACAACTTTTCCCATACATCATGACAACTATTGTGTTCCCCATGACCCTTCTCTTATCTGGGATTAACATGTCAAATCCCTTTCATTGATCCTCATATGATTTGAATATAAGGAATTCTGCTGTACTTTCTGTCATTTTCTGTATGTTTATCAAAGGCCTATAGTTGTCATAACTAAATATATTATTCTCAATAAGGACTGGCAAGGACAGAGTATACAAGGGCCACAACTACTTTATTTCTAGAAGTTATGTTTCCCCTTATATATTCCAAGATCCCATTAGCTTTTGGAACAACCATAGAACTCATATTGAACATACAGTGCCTTAACTCTAAAGATAATTTTCAGAAAAAAAACCTGCTATCTAAGTTTTGTTTCCCCATCTTGTATATATGATTTTTTGACCGAAGATTAAGATTTTATCTTTATCTCTATGGAATTTCATCTCGTCAGATTAAGCTGAATGTTCTAAATTGTCATTTCATTTAAATTTTCAATTTGGGGTTATTATAATGTATTAATACATAATAATATCCTTTATTTCATTTTCATCTCTTGTGAATTGTTTCTTTTAAGTTTTTGGAGGGTAATTTCATTTTCCTCTGTCTCTTTTTCTGATTTTTATCATCATATCACTTGTTTTTCTATTTTATATGTTTTCTTTTTTTTTAAGCAATTGGGGTTAAGTAACTTCCTCAAGATTACATGGCCAGTTATTTTTTCATGGGTGCCAAGTATCTGAGGCTGGTACTATTCCAGGGTCTCCCGACGCTGGGGCTGGTGCTCTTATTCACTATGCCACCTGGCTGCCCCCTATTTTATATTTTCTTAAAAATTGTTTTTTGTTAAGATTGTGGAACAGAAGCAGTAACTTTTCTAAGCTCCTCTATGATTCCCATCACTAAACTTTAACAAATGAATCTGAACAGATTTTAGAGTGACAAAATCCACAGGGAGATGGAGCATGGCAGAATCCAGACCAGGAAAGTACCCATATGAGTCTGGCCAGAGGGAGCATGGAGCACGTGGGGGCTGCACCAGCTCATACTAGGGAGCAAACTACAGCACAGCAGAGTAAGAAGGAGCCCCAGCTAGCAGACTTACTCACCCGAAGGGCAATTCGCAGCTGTCTCACCAGTTTCTCACCACAAGGCAGGAGGATCCATGGCAGGTGGGTTAGAGAAAGCACAGCAGAGACAGCAACTTCTCCTGGGGCTATCAGCCCACAGCCTGGAAGTTTAAAAATCACCTACCTGATTTTCCAGAAGCCAAGATGGCAAAGTAAACTCTAGCTGCTCTGATTCCACCTCCCTGACCTAGAGAGCCCAGAGATAAATGTCTCACCCAGAGTAAAATCCTAAAATAGCAGAAATAGCCTCAAGTTTAGGAGTCATGAAGAAAGGGTATGACTGAGGCAGTAAGGAGTCTGAAGTGAAGGGCAGGAGAGGTCCCTGCCTGAGCTGTAGCCCAGGGGCATAGAGGCAGAAATATGCAGTGGCCAGTCCACCCCTCCCCCACAGATTACTTTGTGAGCTTCAGCATAACTCAAGGGAAACACTGAGAGTCCTGGCCTTGGCCTCAGTATAGACACCCAGAGGATACAGCACACAAAGTCAACAACCAGGCACCTAGCTCTGAGCCTGGGAAGCTTGGGTCAGAGCCCTCTGTACCCCAGGAGCAGAAATACCCTTTAAAGGTCAGGAAATAGGCAATTACAATGGGCCAGAAGCAACTTGCAAAGGCAAGACCAAAGACAATTGAATCCTATTATTGTGAAAGAGAAGAATCACTTTAAGGAGACACCATGAACTCTGTATCCACACCTGAGACCACAGATGGAAATATGAACTGGTCTTAAGCTCAAAAAGCATTCTTCTCAGAGCTCAAGAAAATTTTAAAAGCCAAATTAGAAAGGTAGAAGTTAAATTTATATCTACAGTGACAAAATTGGAAAAAAAGTCTCACTGGAGAAAACAAATCTTTAAAAAGTAAAATTTGTCAACTAGCTGGAAAAACACCTTCTTAAAAAAAAGACCTTCAAAAACTAACTGAAGAAAATAATTCACTAAAATTTAGAATCAGTCAAATCGAAGCTCAGGATTCTATAATGCAGCAAGGGTGAATCAAACAAAACATGAAGATTGAAAATTAGAAGAAAGTGTAAAATATCTCACTGGAGAAACAACCGACCTCGAGAACAGATGGAGGGGAGATAACCTAGGAATTATTGGTCTACCAGAAAGCTATGATGAAAAAAGCAGTCTGGACAACATTCTCCAAGAGATAGTCAAAGGAAACTGTCCTGAAGCCGAGAATCAGAAGGTGAAATAGTTACCGCAACAATTTACTAGACTCCTCCTGAAAGAGATCCCAAATTGAAAACTCCAAGAAATATAGTAGCCCAATTCCAGAATTACAAGATTAAGGAGAAAATACTGCAAGCAGCCCAAAAGAAACAATTCAAATATCGTGGAACTACAGTCAGGATTACACAGGATCTAGGAGCTTCTACATTAAAAGATTGGAGGGATTGGAATTTGATATTTCATAGGGCAAAAGAGCTAGGACTGCAACCAAGGATTAACTACCCAGCAAAACTGAGCAAAATCTTCAGGCAAGGAGATGGTCATTTAATGAAATAAGGTACTTCCAGACTTTCTGTATGAAAAAGCCAGAGTTCAATGGAAAATTTGATCTCCAATTACAAGACTCAAGAAAGACATAAAAAGGTAAAAAAGGAAAACACACACTCACACATATGTACCTGCACACATGCACACTCACGTACATATGCACATAACTTGGTATGCAATAAGGGCAAACTCTTTGCATCCCTATATAAGAAGCTGATACATGTCAATATTGAAATGTATATGATTATCCTGAACTTTAAAAGGGATTTACATAGATAGAGGGTGTAGGTATAAATGAACTAATCTGATGATAGATTAAAAAAAATTATTAAGGTGTTGAAAGGGATTGTAATGGGATCAAAGGAAAGAATGAGGCAAAAAAAGGTAAATTATGCCATACAAAGAGGCATAAAAACATACTATGGCAGAGGGGAAGGAAAGAGGGAGATAAACATCATTTGAACATTATTATCATTGGTTCTGGTTCAAATAAAGATCAACATAATCAGTTAAGTTTAAGATTCTAATACAAAAAGATAAGCAATCCTTATCTCAAATAAAGAAAAAGCAAAAATTGATCAAATTAAAAGAGATAAGGAAGGAAACTATATCCTGCTAAAAGGCACTATCGAGAGTGATTCAATATCATTACTTAACATATATGTACCAAGTGGTATGGCATCCAAATTCCTAGAAGGTAAGGGAACTAGAGGAGGAAATAGATAGCAAAACTACACTAGTGGGGGACCTTAATCTCTCCCTCTCAGCACTTGATAAATCCAACCTCAAAATAAACAAGAAAGAAGTTAAGGAGATGAATAGAATTTTAGAGAGGATAAGTATGATAGATCTCTGGAGAAAAGTGAATGGGAATAAAAAGAAGAAATCTTCTTCTAGTGTTACATGGCACATACACAAAAATTGACCATGTACTAGGACATAAAAACCTCACAATTCAGTGCAGAAAGGCAGAAATTTAAATGCATCATTCTCAGATCACGATGCCATAAAAATCATATGCAATAAAAGGCCATAGAAAGATAGACTAAAAACTATTGGAAATTAAACAATTTAATCCTAAAGAATGAGTGGGTCAAACGAGAAATTATAGAAACAATCAGTAACTTCATTCAAGAGAATGACAATAATGAGACAACATACCAAAATTTGTGGGATATAGCAAAAGCAGTTCTTAGGGGAAGTTTCATTTCCCTGAGTGCATACATGAAGAAATTAGAAAAAATGGAGTTCAAGGAATTGTATGTGTAATTGAAAAAGCTACAAAAGAGAACAAATTGAAAATCCCCAATTAAAAACTAAATAGGAATGATGAAAACCAAAGAAGTTAATAAAATTAAAATTAAGAAAACTATTGAATTTATGATTAAAAGTAAGAGTTGCTTTTATAAAAAAAAAACAATAAAATTGATAGACCCTCAGTCAATATGATAAAAAAAAGAAAGAAGAAAACCAAATTATGAATATAAAAATTAAAAGGGTGAATCTACCTCCAATGAAGAGGAAATTACAACAATAATTAGGAATTATTTTGGCAAATTGTGTGAACATGAATTTGACAAGCTTAGTGAAATGGATGAATATTTACAAATAATTTGCCCAGATTAAATGAAGGGGAAGTAAATTACTTAAATAAACCCATCTCAGAAAAACAAATTGAACAAGCCATCAGTGAACTCCCTAGGAAAGAAAAAATCTCCAGAGCCAGATGGATTTACTAGTGAATTCTATCAAATATTTAAAGAACAATTGATTCCAATACTCTACAAACTATTTGGGAAAATTAGTGAAGAAGGTGTCCTACCAAATACTTTTTATGACACAAGTATGGTACTGATACCTCAATCAGGAAGAGATAAAAGGGAGAAAGAAAATTATAGACCAATTTTCCTCATGAACACAGATGCAAAAATTTTAAATAAAATATTAGCTAAAAGACTACAGCAATGTATCACAAGAATAAAGCACTTTGATCAGGTAGGATTTATTCCAGGAATGCAAGGATGGTTTAATATTAGGAAAACCATCAGTATAATTGATCATGTCAACAACAAAACTAGCAGAAACCACATAATAATCTCAATAGATGCAGAAAAGGATTTTGACAAAATACAATATCCATTGCTATTAAAAACACTAGAATGTATAGGAATAAATTGAACCTTCCTTAAAATAATAGGTATCATCTATTTAAAGCCATCAGCAAGTATTATATATAATGGTGATAAGCTAGAAGAATTTCCAGTAAGATCCGGGGTGAAACAAGGGTTTCCACTATTACCCCTCTCATTCAGTCTGGTACTAGAAATGTTAGCAGTAGCAATTAGAGAAGAAAAAGAAAACAAAAGAGTCAAATTAGGCAAAGAAGAGACCAAGATATCACTCTTTGCAGATGATATGATGATATACTTAGAGGATCCTACAGAATCAAGTAAAAAACTACTTGAGACTATAAATAAATTTGGCAACTTTGGACAATATAAAATAAAGCCATATAAATCCTCAGCATTCCTCTATATTTCTAATGAAATTCAACAGCAAGAGATAGAGAAATCCCATTTAAAGTTACTATAGACATTATAAAATATTTGGGAATCTACCTGGCAAAACAAACCCAGGACCTATATGAACACAACCGCAAAACACTTTCCACACAAATAAAGTCAGATCTAACTAATTGGAAAGACATCAATTGCTCTTGACTGGGTCAAGCTAATGTAATAAAAATGACAATTTTATCTAAATTTAATTACATATTTATTGTCACACCAATCAATTTATCAAACAATTACTTAATAGAACTAGAAAAAATAGTAACAAAATTCATTTGGAAGAACAAAAGGTCTAGGATATCAAGGGAATTAAAGAAAAGAAATGCTAGGGAAGGTGGACCAGCTATAACAGATATTAATCTATATTATAAAGCAGCAGTCATCAAAACTACTTGGTATTGGCTGAGGAATAGAGTAGTGGGTTAATGGAATATATTGGGTACACAAGACTCAGCAGTCAATGACTATGGTAATCTAATGTTTGATAAACCCAAAGACCCCTGTTTTTGGAATAAGAACTCACTATTTGACAAAAACTGCTGGGAAAACTGGAATACAGTGTGGCAGAAACTGGGTATAGAGCAATATCTAACACCATATACCAAAATCAAGTCTAAGTGGGTGCATGATCTAAGTATAAAGGCTGATACTGTAAGCAGTCTGGGAAAGCAAGGAATAGTTTAGCTGTCAGATTTGTGGAGAGGGGAAGACTTTATGACAAAACAAGAATTATAAAATGCAAAATGGATAATTTTGATTACATTAAATTGAAAAGCTTCTATACAAACAAAGCCAATGTAGCCAAGATTAATAGGAAAGCAGAAAGTTGGGAAACAATTTTTACAACCAATGTCTCTGATAAAGGCTTCATTTATAAAATATACAGAGAATTGAGTCAAATCTATAAGAATACAAGTCATTCTCCAAGTGATAAATGGTCAAAGGATATGAACAGGGAGTTTTCAGAGTAAGAAATTAAAGATACTATAAGCATATGAAAAAATGCTCTAAATCACTATTGATTAGAGAAATGCAAATCAAAGCAACTCTGAGGTACCACATCTCACTGGTCAGATTGGCCAAGATGACAAAACAGGAAAATGACAAATGCTGGAGGCTCTTATTAATTCATAAATGGGTATACAAAATCCACACCTATCAAATTATAGATCCTTAAAGTATCCAACTAATAAGATACTGATTGAATTTTCTTTAGTCTTTAGGATTTTCTAAAAAAAAATACTTCAAATAAAGCTTTTTTGATCCCTTTCCCTATATTACAGAATTCACAATTATAAGTTTAAATCCATTAAAATTGAGGCAATTATTTATAATGCTGGAGACTCTTATTAATTCATAAATGGGTATACAAAATCCATACCTATCAAATTATAGATCCTTAAAGTATCCAACTAATAAGATACTGATTGAATTTTCTTGAGTCTTTAGGATTTTCTAAAAAAAAAAAAAACTTCAAATAAAGCTTTTTTGATCCCTTTCCCCATATTACAGAATTCACAATTATAAGTTTAAATCCATTAAAATTGAGCTAATTTATTTCTGATCATCAAGAAAGTTAGAAATAATATTTTTTGTTTTGTCACTTGGTATCTAACAGGAAGAAGTTTTAAGTTGCTTATTCACAGCCTCTATCACTCTGCTTTCTGAGCATCCAGAGGGAAACAAAGCTGAGGCTTCAGAAAGCCTAATGAAGGTGTCACACTCTATTACTATTCAATGGTTATTGTCACATGAATGTCAGCCATGGTTCAGCACTCACTTCCCATGAGACCCTGACAATAGAAGAGCTGATGACACCCGTGAGGAGAAGCTCCTCACAGGCCCCTAGGGAGACTCTGGGGGCCAAGGACATTCAGCCTCATTAGTGTTGATGCTCCACTGTAGAATCCCAGCACCCTTTTGCTCTCCTTGGAAAGATCAGGGTTCCCATTTCTCTGCTTAATCAGTCCCAAGGAGCTCAGTTAAAGTTCATAACATCATAGTAACTTGGAATGGGAAAGGACCATAGGAAAAAAAAAACCCTAGTACAAGGCCTTTCATTCACAGATGAGAAAATTGGATCCAGAGAAGGAAAGAGACTTGTAACATATTACTCACTGAGTCATTGAAACAGCTAGAATGAGAAATCTAGGCACTCCTCATGCCTGCTTCTCTGTTCATTAAGGAGAAAAAAGTTACCAGGCCTCTGAGGAATCATTGTATTTGGAAACAAGGGTGATACTGGGGCTTAATTGGGTGATTGGTGGGGGTTGGTGTTCTGGATGCCTTAGGGGAAGCAGGTAAAAATGGGTTAAATGTAGAGGCTGCTTTTTCCATTTAAGGGTGCAATTTCATCCCTCATTGATTTACTGCTCCTTTTGTCACCATGTGTTTTATCCCCTATGGCACTTCATTGAAGTTCTTGTTCCCTTGGATCAGAACAAACATGGAGGGGTAGTGTGAGAGGCCACTTCTGAGGAAGATGGCAAATGTAAGCCAGGGAAATGGGCCACTGAATTGACGGATGGACTAATGGAGACTTGGGGTTGGGTTCTCTTGAGAGAGGAGCATCAGGCTTCTCATTAATTCTCTCTGGGGGAGGTCAAGGGTCAAGGCGAAGGAAGAGGCAATGGGCATGCAGGGGAAAAAAAAAGTTTGCCTCTTGAATAAAGGAACTTGACTTTAAGTCCTACCTTTGCTTATTGACTTATTAGCTGTGTGAGCATGTGCAGTCCTTTTACCTTTCTAAAGCTAACTTAGAATCCTTCCAACCCTTCCAGGTGTGGCTCTAATACATTGACAGCATGCCATTACAGAACAAGAAAAGGGACAAAAGGCATTTTGATCATAGAATCCCTGAACTTGAGGAGCTCTCAACAGTGATCTCATCCAACTGACATGATGTAAAGAGGAAATGGATTTATTTTAAAGCATGACAGTTATAGTAGAAAGAAATTACAGGATTTTAGTTTTGGAAGAGACTTTTGTGGTGCTGTGCTGATTAATACAATGATGATATTAACTCACATTTTTGTAGGATTTTAAGGTGTTCAAAATTATATCCATTTATTTTGTCATTTTATCCTCACAACTTCCCTATGAGGTAGGTTCTATTATATCTTTTTCAGTGGAGGAAATTGAGACAATGAGAGGGTAAATGACTTTCTAGGACCAAAGACAATGTAATAACAAATAGCAATGTAAGAAGTGGAAATGTAAGATTGGCATACTTTTAGATTGGCAAAGCACTATTTTTATTTCATCTGATTTGAGCCTCACAACAACTTTGTGAAACAGGTGTTATTATTACTCCCATTTTATAGATGAGAAAACTGAGACTGAGAGAAATTAAGTGATTTTTCCAGAATCACAGAGCTAGTATGTCTTTGAGGCAGGAGTTAAGGCTTTTCTCCTTCCAAGTTTGGTGGTCCAGATTAGGTGACACCACACAGGTATCCTGATATATCCTGAATACTACCAATGATTGGGAACTCATTCCCTCTAACACCTTCCAGTTCTATAGTTGTAAAATGCAGCTCTTTCGAAATTATTTCTACTATTGAATTTAAATTGTCCTTCAAATAAGTTCAAATCATTTATTATCTACCTCTTGTCTCTGTAGCTACATGGGGGAGGGGATATAACATATTATGCTCTTATTCTAAGCTATCTCTTCCATGATGTCATAGCATAGAAAGATTGGACTGACATATCTGCATGCTGCTAAGGACCACTATGTATAAAGTCTATAAGGCTTTATACACCTTGAACATGTTGTACAAGGGCATTAGGGAACTGACTGTGAAGGAATAATTACTGTGCCTGTAAGTCTAAATTTTCTTAAAGATGGAGGGTGTCACTTCATATTCCATCCCTCTATGATTTAATGGTAGCTAGGTGGCACAGTGGATAGCACGCTGAAGCAAGGGAGACCCAAGTTCTAATCCATCCTCAGATTCTTACTAGCATGTGAGCCTGAACAAGTCACTTTACCTCTCTTTGCCTCAGTTTCCTTAATTGTTAATGGCTATATTATTAACAGCTACTTCACAGAGGTGTCCTGATGTTTAATGAGATATTTATAAAGCACTTAGCATAATACCTGGTATATAGTAGGTGTTTATTAATGCTTCTTCCTTTCTCCCTTCTTCCCTTCCCTCTTCCTCTCTACCTCCCTCCTTCCATTCCTTCTTTCCTTCTTTCATCCCTTCCTTCCTTCCTTCATCCTTTCCTCCCTTCTTTCCTTCCTTTTTTTTATCTACATACTGACTACTGTACTTATCTAAATGAATATTTTGAAAGTAATACTTCCAGGAGAAGTCAAGTTCTAGATGGGGTGAGTAAAATTTATTGAAACAACTGCTGGTGAACTCATTCATGTAGGAAGAAGGGTTCAGAAAATAACTAAATAATATATAGTCTAAAATGTTCAACTGGATGATTTCTAAGAGCCATTCCAGTTCTGATTTTGTCATGATATATACGAAGAAAGAGAAAATTTATACAATAAAATTATTTACCCAGGGTCACTCAATTTCTCTGTAAGTGGCTGAGCCAGGATTATAAACTTGGTGCCTCATACTCTTTTGGCCTTGGGCTCTACCCTCTAGCCCATGCTATATGCCACTCTCTCCTTCTAGCATGCATCCCCTCTTCAAGTCTAGAAAACCCTACCACAGAAGCATTCTGTCCTGCTCTGAGGCCAGTCACTTGTCTGCAGTTTGCTGAGCCAGGCACACTCACAGCAGGCAGGGAGGACCCAAAGTCGGAGCATTAGATTAGAGTTGTCAGAAACCCCCTCCCCAACCCCCAGCTGAAATTTTCCTTCCTCTTCATACACTTCGACAGGGCAGAGGTTTATTTTGTTTGTGTTTTTGTATCCTTACTACCTCACACTTTGCCAGCTTGACTTTTAGTATGTCCTAAGTTAATATCTGTTAAATTATTTACACTATATTTTATGAGCTGAATCTCTATTTTTGGAGTCACTACCTTCTCTTAAGACTAGAAACATATATCCCTAAAAGGTCATGTTTCCATCTGCCTAGATTCTGGTCTTGTGGGTCCTGACAAGATTCTTATTTTTAGATTCTACCATGAATTATTAATCAAGTTATAACTAAAATGATTTATAAAATCATATTAAAAATTCTCAGTTCTGTAGTGTGAGGCTTACAAAAGTGTTTCATAGGATCATGTGTTTAGAGCTAAAGTGTTCTTGTACATTTTCTTCATTTTACAGATAAAGAAACTGAGACTCCGGCAGGTGGAGTGATTTGTCCAAGGTCATAAAAGGATATAAGTGACAGAATTAGCACTTGAACCTTGGTCCTCTGTGATTACAAATCCGTTGCCTTTTCTGCCTTATCACACTCCATCCTACAACTTTTGCTTGTTAAAATCATATTGGAAGGAATCTGTCCAAATCTATACCTAAAGAGAAATTTTCTCTATGACAATCATTGAAAAAATTATTCAGTCTGTTCATAAGATCCTTGATTTCTAGGAAATCAGGTCTATCCTGAGGAAGCCTTTTTCAATCATGTGTAATTGCCATTGTTAGGAACTGCACCAAACACCTTTTATTTTGATAAACTTGTTTCATTATAGTTCATTTTTAAAATTTCATTTCTGCCCTTCAGTAAATGCAGAAAAATCTGAACTCTATTCTATTTATTTTTAATTTATATTTAATCAGAAGAACACCCATTCCTCTCATTTTCAATCCTACATCCAGGTCTCTCAATTGAGAGTGAAGGAAAAACAAAACACCTGCTAAAACATGTATAATCAAGAAAAAAATTACTTTTTTGTTTAAAAATAATCACTTTTCTACACTTTGAGTGCTTCATGTTTCTATCACTAGGAGAGTAGCTTGTTTCATCATGAATCCTCTGGAATAATTAATCATTATTCTAATCAGAATGTAAAAATATCTAATGTAAATGATATGTCTAATGTAAAAAGCTGAGGATTGATGAATCCTACATGTGGGGTGGTATTCCTCTATGGCTTTTATTAATGGTCATGTATATTCTCTACTTGAAGAAGAAAGACCAGAACAATCAAATAGAAATAGGTCAGTGTCATTGATATGTAAGGGAAACATTTATTATCAAAAAACTACATTTAGACTTCAGTCACTCATTAAAATTAGTAGTCTAGGGCTCATGACTTCTGGTCTCTGATCTTTTTTGTGGTTTTGTCTGCAGGAAAGAAGTCTCCCCTGTGATGCTGGGCTCTCTCTCCAACGAAACATTACTGAACACAGCTACTTTCATTCTTCTGGGTGTCCCCGGATTGGAGGCAGCCCACCTTTGGCTGGCAGTCCCATTGAGTGCCATGTACTCTACAGCTTTATTAGGAAATATTATCATTGTAACTGTGATCTGGACAGACAGTGCCCTGCATGAGCCCATGTATCATTTCCTATGTGTCCTGGCTGCTGTAGACATTGTCATGTCAACATCAGTGATCCCCAAGATGTTAAACATCTTCTGGTCAAGCAATGGCATCATTGGCTTTGCTGCTTGTTTCATCCAGATGTACATTGTCCATGCCACCACAGGGATAGAAACAGGGTTACTCCTGGCCATGGCCTTTGACCGCTATATAGCCATTTGTAAACCTCTGCACTACCAAACCATCCTCACACCACGGACCATGGTAGGGATGGGCATGGCCATCATAGCAAGAGCTATTACAGCTATGACTCCAATTACCTGGATGGTTGTGCATCTGCCATACTGTGCCTCCCATGTGGTCCCCCATTCCTACTGTGAACACATGGCTGTGGCCAAGTTGGCATGTGCTGATCCCATGCCAAGCAGTCTTTATAGCTTGATTATTTCCTTCATCATTGTAGAGACTGATGTGATCTTCATTGCTATTTCCTATATCCTGATCCTCCAGGCTGTGTTCAGTCTCCCTTCTCGAGAGGCACGGGTCAAGGCACTCAGCACCTGTGGTTCACATGCGAGTGTCATGGTCCTCTTTTACTTGCCAGGTATATTGTCCATCTATATGGCCTGGTTAGGGCAGGATTTAGTGCCCTTGCACACCCAGGTGCTGCTGGCTGATTTCTACCTTGTCATCCCTCCTTTGCTGAACCCTCTTATTTATGGCCTGAAGACGAAGCGTATCCGGGAGCGAGTGTGGAATGCAATGACTACCACACTCCCTGGCCATGTCTGCCAAAACTTAGCAAAAGAGAAAAGACCTACTCATGTGTTTCTAATGGACCACAGTGAATCCAGATGGGGGTCACAAATTCAGAAGTAAGTGGGCATATTGAAATGTTGTCTTTATATCATTCACACCTGGCAGGTCTAGTCTCAAATTGGGGATTTTGTAGAACTCCTCAAACTATAGTGTCAATCTACCAAAATTCTTTCCAAATTAAAGATGACATTTCAGACATGCTGGTATTTATACTTCTTTTTCGTGTCTTCAATCAAAAATATTTATTGAGTTGGGCAGTCAGTCAATAAGCTGACAAGTAATTATTGCTACTTCTATGTGCCAGGATGGTTGGTTGATTGTTGTTCTCTGTTCTCAATGAGGACTCAAATGGGATTCAGGCATTCTGCTCTCTCACTTTCTTTCTATGAATTAGGCACCCTGATCTTTGACCTTAGGAGAAGAAGCAAATTTCAGGATCTTTGGGTATCAGGAGAGGAAATCTTGGGGCAGTGTGCTTAGATGATAGAAGAGGAACATAGGGCCTTCTAACCCACTCTTCTTCTCATTGATCTGGTACACCTAGGTCCTGACTGGGGCAAGAAAATTCTTCCACCCCCCCTCCCCACCTCAGATATTCCACCTTGGTCAAAATATTCTTAGTGCTGAACTTAGATCAGGATATCAAATGCTGCTCTACTTTCTCTGGGCCAACCTCATATATCAAAGATATCAGAAATCTACCAATAATTATAACATAAATACAGTAAATATAGGACTGTCCTTACAATGTAGAAGGGGGGATACTAATGAATTCAAATGTGTGGAGGAAAGGTATAAGAAATAATTTCTCAAAGAAATTTTCTTTATCAACATTTACTGAAGGTAATGAAATTCAATGTCATATGGAATATGTGTATATGTGGGTGTTTCTGAGTGTGATAACAATAACATGAGAAAAAATATGGTCTATATATCTAGTAAATTAGTTCAGGCATCTATGAATAAATGATACAAAACAAAGTAAGATGATCCAATGTTTGATAAGACAGAGGTACTTCTGAAATTTGAGGATTACATAGCACCACAACACCCTGGTCCTAAGTGACTCAAAAGAGAACTTAGAATTATGAGAGTAGAAATTATGACCTGCTTGGCAAAAGTTATGAGTAAAAAAAGAAAAATTGGAATCTGCAATGTCAAACCTCACCCCCCAAAATAAAGAGCAGAAATGAAAGAGCATTTAGAAGGAGAGAAAAACCAATAACATTAAGAGGAAATATGTTCATTATGGAACAAAATGTACTGAACTCAGAGCAGGATGTGTGGGGACAACATAACATCTTATACAAGAACATGACATGACAAAAAAATTTAATGTCATAATGGGGGAAATAGAAGAAAATGAACTAGATTTTCTGAGCATGAAATCTGAAATAACAATTCAAAATTTCATAGATAGCCTTTAGGACAAGAGAAAAAACCAGGGCTCCAAATTTTAAGACACAGTGGTAAAATTTGAGAATTCAACTTAGAAATACAATGTTCTACACATGATCAAGATAAAGAACTTCATATACAAAAGAAAGTAAATTTTAATAATAAAATTATTATTATTATTAAAAACTATTTTACTTCCATTAGAAAGTATGGAACTGAACATATTTCCAGAGAAATCATAATTAAAATATTCATGATGTCTTCTAAATGAGGCAACAAAAAACCAAATATTTCCCTGCACTATAAAGAAAAAGAGAATATTGATGAACTGAGTATGTATTTTAGAAAATTAGAAAAGCAACAAATCAACAAACATAAAATAAGAATTCACAAATATTATACACACATGTATATATGTGTATGTGTGTATCTGTATACATACATTCATATATGTATATATTTGTGTATGAAATTAGGGGTGCAGTACACTAAATAGAAAAATAATACATAGAAATGAATAATAAAACTAAAAGGATGTTCATTAAAAATCTAATAAAATCAAGATGGTGGAATAAAAGGTACCAAGAAATCTAGTTAGAAGCAGAACAGACTTGAGGAGACAACATGTTTGTTTGTTTTTTAAGGAGAAAGACAAAAGTAAAGAATAGAACACAGGAAAATAGACAGCCATTCAAAGTGTGGATGTTAATAGGGTGAACTCACCCATATAGCAGAAGAGGATATCAGAATGGATTAGAAACCAGAATCCAACAATATGTTGTCAGAAGAGACTGACTTGAAGCAAAAAGACACAGAGAGTTAACATAGGGTACAAGAACAGAATCTATTTTTCTTCAAATAAAGTAAAAAAAAGGTAGGGAAAGCAATCATGACCTTAAAGCAAAAGGGAAAATGGAACTAATTAAAAGGTATATTCAGGGAAACCACATTATGGTAAAAGGCAATATGGACAACGGTAATTCAGAGCAGAGTGTTAGGTCTGGAGTCAGGGAGGTTAATGTACCTGAGGTCAAATCTGGCTTCAGACACTAGCTCTGTGACCCTAGGCAAGTGATTTTACCTTGGTTGCCTCAGTTTCTTCATCTGTATAATGAACTGGAGAAGGAAATGCCATACCACACTAATTGCTCTGCCTAGAAAACCCCAAACAGCATCATGAAGAGTTGGACACAACTGAAAATACTGATTATCAAAGACAATGGAGTTATATCAGTACTGTGCACCAAATGGCATAGCATCTAAACTCTTGAATGTAAAGTTAAATGCTACAGGAAGAAATAGATAATAAAACTCTCCTAAGAGGGGATCTCAGTTTAGCTCACTAAGAAATAGATACTTCTAACCATAAAGTAAATAAGAAAGAGGTTGAGGATTTCAGAAAAGCTAGATACAGTAGACCTCTGAAGAATATTAAATCTGAACAGAAAGAAGCATATCTTTATCTGAGCTGTACATGGCACTTTCACAAAATTTGACCATACATTAAAGCATAAAAAGCTTACAAACAAATTTAGAAAAGAAAAAAAATTAAATACACCTTTGGGGGACCATAATGCAATAAAAATAACATTCGATAAAGGACCTTTGAAGCATAGATTAAAAATTAATGGGAAACTAAAGTAATCCTAAAGAATGAGTGGAAAGAACTAGGTGGCTCAGTAGTAGATGGAGTTCTGGGTCTGAAGTCAGAAAGACTTCAAATCTAGCTTCAGAAACTTACTAGCTCTCTGAGCCTCAGCAATTCACTTAACCTGTTTCCCTTATTCCACTGGAGAAGGAAATGACAAACCATTATTGTAACTTTGCCAAGAAAACCCTACACATGGTCTGGTCTATGGGTTGATAAAGAGTTGGACATGACTAAATGACCAAACCACAATAAAATAATGAGTGAATTAAAGAACAAATCAGAGAAGCAATCCAATACTTCATTAAAGATAAAGACAACAGGGAGTGGAACTAAAATGGCAGAGTAAAAGCAGGAACTTGCTTCAGCTTCCACTCCAACCACTTCCAATACCTGTAAAATATGACTCTAAACAAATTTTAGAGCTACAGAACCCACAAAGTGACAGAGAGAAACAAATCTACTGAAGGCAGCCAAGCAGGCCAACAGGACGGGTCTATTGCACCAGGCTAGGAGCCAAGAGCAGTTCCACATGCACCACACAGTTTCAGCCTTATGAAAAGGGACACGGTCAAATTAGAAAATACAATAAATGGGAAGTGGGATAGAATGGAGGGAAATATAGATAGTTATTCACAATGTAACTACTACGGAATCATTTTGCATAACTACACATGTACAACCTATATTGATTTTCATGTCCTTCCAGTGGGGTGTGTGAGGAGAGAAGAAAGCAAAGAATCTGGAAATCAAATTTCAAAAAAAATACTTTTAAAAATTTGTTTTGTACAGGCAACTGAGAAATAAGATATATAGGCAAGAAAAGAAAATAGAATTTTTAAAAGTGTGCTTCAATGTGCACTCATAATTAATTAATTCTTGTTCTGGACATGGATGGCATTTTTCATCATGAGCCCCTTGAGAATATTGTAAATCACTGTATTATTCAGACTAGCAAAGATTTTCACAGTTTATATATGTGTGTATGTGTGTGTGTATGTTTCTATTCCCTTCAACTATTCTCATACTGAAAAAAGTTTCATAAATTACAATTATCGTTTTTCCATGTAGGCATGTAAATAGTTCAACTTTGATAAGTTCCTTATGATTTCTTTTTCATGCTTCTCTTGCTTCTTTTATCTGAATGTCAAATTTTCTATTCAACTCTGTTTTTTTCATCAAGAATGTTTGAAAGTCCTCTATTCTATTGAATGACTATATATTCCCTTGAAACATGACACTAAGTTTTGCTGGGTAGGTGATTCTTGGTTTTAATCCCAACTCCTTTGACCTCTGGAATATCATATCCCAAGCCCTTCGATATCTCAGTGTAGAAACTGCCAGATCCTGGGTTATCCTGATTGTGTTTCCACAATATTCAAATTGTTTCTTCTTGGCTGCTTGTAATATTTTTTTCCAAGATCTGGGAACTCTGGAGCCTAGCTATAATTTTTCCAGGAGTTTTCTTTTTGGGATCCTTTTCAAGAGATGATCAGTGAATTCTTTCAATTTCTTATTTTGCCCTGGGTTCTAAAATATCAGGGCAATTTTCCTTGAGAATTTCTTGAAGGATGATTTCTAGGTTCTTTTTTTCATCATGTTTTTCAGGTAGTCCAATAATATTTAAATTAAGTCTCCCGGATCTATTTTCCACGTCAGTGGTTTTTCCAATGACACATTTCACATTACCTTATATATATATATATATATATATATATATATATATATATATATATATATATATATATATATATATATATTTTCTCATTCCTTTGGATCTTTTTAATAGTATCTTGATTTCTCACAAAGTTTTCATCTTCTATTTGTTCCAGTCTAATTCTGAAAGAATTATTCTCTTCAGTGAGCATTTGAAATTTTTTTTTTTTACATCTGGCAAATTCAGCTTTTTAAAGGCCTCTTTTGCCATTTGAGTTAGTCCATTTTTAAGGTGTTATTTTCTCAGTCAGGAAGTTGACTTGCTTTTCATGATTTTCTTGCATTATGCTTATTTCTTTCCCCAATTTTTCTTCCACTTCTCTTACTTGATTTTCTAAATCCTCCCTGAGCTTCACCATAGCCTGTAACTGGTTCATATTTTTCTCATAGGCTTTTGGTGCAGGAGTTCTGGCTTTTCTGTCTTCCTCCTGCTCTATGCCTTGGTTGTTTTTGTCCCCCACAAAGAATTCTATGGTCTGTTTGTGCTTTCTTTGCTTTCTCATATTGCCAGCTGATGACTTGACTTTTGAGCTCTTTGCCATGGTAGAACACTGCTTCCAGAAAAGAGAGAGATATGTCCCAAATCGTTGGGGGTTTTGTAGCTGCAGAAGCTATTAGTTGGGCAACCTCTCTACAGCCCCTCCAAGCTCTGGCTCACTGGTCACAACCCAGGATGACAACCCAAGACAGTGATCCAGATCCAAGCAGGTTAAAGCAAGAGCAATTACTCTCTGAATGGTTCACTTGTTCCCTCTGTGATCTGTAGGCCAGGAGCTCCTGAGGCAGCCAGGCTGTAACCTCTAGAGCAGCTGTGCCTCTGGCTGCTTCTCTCCCCAGGGGCATGGGCCAGACTGCCCTCTTCAGTTTACCTCCTGTTCCAACAGAGTTCCACACTGACCTTTTACTTTTTCTTTGCTGTTTATTGGTTGAGAAGTGTGAAACTTGCCACAGCTACTGATGATTAACCCTCCTGTAGTTTGCTCTGGTGGCCACTATTCAGGGATGCCCTGCGGCTAAAATTGCAGGGCTCATGCTGGACTTTGCTTGGCTCCCAGCCTGGTGTGACAGACCCTTCCTGTCCAACTGCCAGGCTTCCTTCAGTGGAAAATTTGTTTCTCTCTGTCACTTTGTGGGCTCTTTAGCTCTAAAGTTTGTTTATAGTCATTTTTTATATCTATTGGAAGTGATTGGAGTGGGAGCCCTTGCCAAGTTTGTGCTTCTACTCTGCCATCTTTGTTCTACCCATAGTCCAGCAATTCTTAAATTTTCTTTCTTCACTTTATTTTCTAGGTCAATTGTTTTTCCAATGAGATAGTTCACATTTTCTTACACTTTTTTCCCCCAGTCTTTTGGCTTTGATTTTTGCTTGATGTCTCATAGAGTCATTAGCTCCCACTCAATCACTTCTAATTTTTAAAGAGTTATTTTCTTCAGTGAAGTTTGGTAACTCTTTTACCATTTCTGATTTTTTAAGGAGTTATTTTTTCAGTATTCTTTCTGCCTCTTCTATTAAGCTGTTAATTCCTCTTTAATAATTTTCCTTTTTCCCCTTTGGTATAAGGGAATTCTTTTTTTCATAATCTTTTTACATCTCAAATTTTGCCCAATTTTTATTCTGCAGCTCCTTTCGATTTTTAAAATAATTTTTAATCTTTAAAAAAAATCTTCCTTTAACTGTTCTGAGAATTATCACTGGTTTTTGGTCCAATTCACTTTTTTTCCTTTGAGGCTTTGCTTGAACTTATTTTCAAGTTCTTGTCTTCTTCTGAGTTTGTGTCTTGAGTTTCCCTATCATCACATCAATGTTTTATGGTCAGATTCTTTTTTAATTTTTTTGCTCATTTTTCCAATCTACTTCTTGACTTTGGAGTATATGTTAGAGTTGGACTCTGATCACTTCTGGGGAGGGGGATAACTGGCTGGAGAGTTTGTATATTTCTATCTTTCTGCTTTCACAGATTGATCTGGGGACCTGTAGGTCTTTGGTGCTTCCAAGTTTGTGTGATCCAGAGAGAAGCCTGTTTCACTGCCCTCTTGGTCATTGTTCATTTCCTTAACTAGGTAGGCCCCTGCTCTCATGTATTTACAATTTCTTCTCTCCATCCTCAAACTCTGATCTGTAACAGGCCAAAGAACTACCAAATGTCCCATGATCCTGTGCCCAACACCAGAAAAAGCTTCCCTGGAATTTTCTTCTGATTAGATGTTCAGTCCCTATACAATCCCTGAGTACTGATGCTACTGCAGTTGCCATGGCTTCTCCCCACTGCTGCTACCTGTTGTCACCTCTCTCAGAGAGCTCCCAACCCGATGTTTATAGATCTTTCTATTTTCATAAGATACCCAAAGCTGGATAAAATGATTCACAGTGACTTATTATTATTATTATTATTTTTACTTTCCTAATCAGAATGATGTTTGGCATTTTCTGTGTTCATGTTGCCTGAGAGGTTTGGAGGGAAATTTGGTACCTTTTATACTACCATCTTGATTTCATTAGTCCTTTAGATGATTTATCTTTGTATTTTTCCTACTCCACCCCTAACGTCATACACACACACACATACGCACATTTATATGTGTGTATATGTGTATAAAATTGGTGAGTGCTTATTTTAAGTTTGGTGATTTGTTGCTTTCCTAATTTTCTAAAATGTATACTCAGTTTATCAATATTCTCTTTTTTCAAACCATGCAGGGAAATATTTAAAGTCTTTTGTTGCCTCATTTAGAAGACATCATGCATATTTTAATTATGCTTTCTCCAGAAATGTGTTCAATTCCATAAATTTTCTAGTGGAAGCAAAATAGACTTTCATTATTAAAATGTACTTTCTTTTGTATATGAAGTTCATTATCTAGATCACTTGCAGAATGTGTTGTACCTAAATTGAATTCTGAGATTTAACCAATATGTCTTCAAATTTGGAGCCTTGATTTTTTTCTCTTTTCTTGAAGGTTATCTGTGAATTCTTTCAATTGTTATTCCAGATTCTTTGCTTAGAAATTCTAGGCCATTTTCTTCTATTATTTCTCTCATTATGTTATTAAAATTTTATCACATCCTGTTCTTGTAAAAGATGCTAGGTTGTCCCTATACATCCTGCTTTGAGTTCAGTATATTTTGTTGCTTAATTAACAAATTTCTACTGAATATTATTTTTTTATCCCTCCTTCTAGATTGTTCTCAATTTTGTTGGTTTTTTTTGGTAAGGTTTGTCATTGAAGATTCCAATTTTTCTATTCTGCCCATAACTTTTGCCAAACAGGCCATATAGTCTTCTCTCATAATTCTAAGTTCTCTTTTGAATCACTTAGGAAGTGTGTTTGGTGCCATGTTCTTCTTAAATTTCAGAAGGTCCTCTCTCTCATTAAACATTGGATCATCATCCTTTGTTTTGTATTATTCATTCATAGATGCCTGGTAAGGGAATTTGAAGATCTCCCCTGCCCCTGCATTGGCCTCACTTGGAGCCAAAGAAGAGAAGCTTTCTTAGGGGAGGCTTGTTTTTCAGGAAGGTGACACTTTATGTTACTTTTTAATTGGGCAATGGATCATGAAGGTTGTGATGTTCTGTGATCCTGGAGAAGGCTATATATATATAATCCCTGAGGTGAGGTTTTGCCTTGGGACTCACTTATGGGAAGAGCCATTGAGACCCCATCTTTGAAAACCCAGATGTCGGTGCTTCTCTAACACTGTATATATGTAATGGTCAGACAGCTAGAAGCCCTGGTCTGTTGAAATGTGTTATTTTCTCCAACTGTATCTTTTGTCTGCTTATAATTTCTCTTTGTATATTCTGAAATTAAAGGTGCTGTCTTTTTCAGTTAAACTAAGTGAATGATATCTATGTTTGATTAACATAAAGTTGTTAACTACTTTTGAGTTGCTTTCCTTTAGAAGAGCAGTTCAAGGGGCAGCCAGGTAGCACAGTGAGTAAGAGCACTGGCCCCAGAGTTGGGATGACCTGGGATCAAATCTGGGCTCTGATACTTAGTACCACACCCAGAAATAACTGGCTGTGTAACCTTGAGCAAGTTACTTAACCCCAATTGCTTTTAAAAAAAAGAAGAAAAGCAGTTCAAGGAACCTGTGCTAGTAGCCATCCTCAGTATGCTAGGGTGCTTGCTGCTATAATGCAATTATGAACTTATTTACTAGATATGGAGTCCTTATTTTGTTCTCTTGTTACTGTTCTCACACACAAACACACCCACATACATGCACAAATTGATATGACATTGAATTTCATTACCTTCAGTGCATGTTGATAAAGTGAATTTCTTTGAGAACTTCTGTCTTATATCTGTCTTTCACACATTTGAAAGCATTGGTACCTCCTACTTTTACATATTTAGGAGAGTCCAATATCTACTATATTTATTGCATCATTATTGGTAGATTTCTTATGTCTTTGACAGATGAGGTTGACCCAGAGGAAGAATAGCAGTATTTGATGCCATGATGTAAGTTCATCACCAAGAAAATTTTAACCAAGATGCAATATCTAGGGGAAGGCAGGGATTTTCTTGCCCCTGTCTGGACCTAGGTGTATAAGATCAAGAAGAAGCAGGGAGGTGTTGAAGGCACTATGTTCCTCTTCTATCATCCAAGATTTCTTTTCTTGAAACTCAAAGATCCTGAAATTTGCTTCTTCTCTTAAGATCAAAGTTCATGGTGCCAAATTCATGGAAAGAAATTGAGAGAGCAGAATGCTTGGATTCAAGGAGAGGAATTGGAGATCAAGATAATTGAAAAGAGATGTCATATTTAGCATTTGGATACCTGGATCTGGAGGCATCTTATCAGCATTCCAACCCTTCTGATTCGTCTTGGGACAAATGTTGAATGAATGAGTGAGAGAAAAGTGGGTTGGGGATTAATGGGAAAGAGAGTATGTGTGAATCAGGCTTCATGAACTTTGCTCTTAGGATAAAAAGCAAATTTCAGGATTTTTGGGCATTAGGAAATGAAATCTTGAGTTAGTATGCTTGGATAATAGAAAAGGAATAAGTGCCTTTGACACCTGTGTACTTTTCATTGTTCAAATACTCCTAGGTCCTGACTATAGCAAGACAATTCCTGCCCTCCTATGGATGCTAGATCTTGGTCATAATTTGCTTGGAGTTGAACTTAGGGCATGGCACCAAATGCTACTATTCTTTCTCTGGGTCAATCTAATTTATCAAAGACAGAAGAAAATTAACAACAATGTTGAAATAAATATAACATATACAGGAGAGAGAGAGAGAGAGAGAGAGAGAGACAGAGAGAGAGAGAGAGAGAGACAGAGAGACAGAGAGACAGAGAGAGAGACAGAGAGAGTCTCTTTGTTTCACTCAGCTGCATTTCACTTTCTTCAAAAGGAGGTATAGATGGTGGCACAGTGAATAGAATACCAGCCCTGGAGTCAAGAGGACCTGAATTCAAATTCGGCCTCAGACACTTAGCATGTACTAGATGTGTGACATTGGGCAAGTCACTTAACACAAATTGCCATTCCCTCTCCCCTCTAAAAATCAAAAATAATAATGATGATGTGAAAAAGGAGGTATTGGAGGTGGAGTCTATGGTGGAGTAGAAGCAGGACCTCCCCTGGGCTCTGGCTTCCACCTTCCCCAATCCAAATAAAGGGGGACTCTAAACAAACTTCGGAGCTACAGAACCCACAAAATGACACAGAGAAGCTAACCTCCTGCTGAGGACAGCCTGGCAGGCTGGCAGGAATAGGCCAGCACAGCGCTCTGAGAGCCGAGCCCAGCCCCACTCCAGGCTTTAGCCCCAGGGTAGGCCTGACCAGCTGCCGGCCCCCAATGGCTGAGGGAACCCAGATCAGCAGCAGCTGTGGCCGTTTCCAGATTTATCAACACATAGATGCAAGAGACAAAGTGAGAGGTCAGTGCAGTCTGGACTTTGGGACCCAGTAAGTGGGAGTGCGTGGCTTTTGCCCCTGAGGCAAGAAGCTGCTGAGACACCTGGCACAGCCAGCCAGCACGACGTGGTAGCTTCAGCTCCTGGCCTTCAGAGTGTAGGGGGACCAAGCACCAGTCTGAGGGATAATGGCACTTATATTAACCTGCTTGGATCTGGATTGCAGTCTAGGGTTGAGGTCTTGGGGTGAGTGTCCAGCTTCCCAGAGTGTGTGGAGACTTCAGAGAGGTCACCCAACTAATACCTCTGGCAGATGAGAAAACCCCAGCATTTGGGACGAAAGCTCCCTGTCTGGTGGCAGACTCCTACTGTGGCAAAAAGCCCAGGGGTCAAGTGACTGAGGGGCAACATGACCAGGCAAAGGAAACAAAGCAGACAGAAGATTCCAACATTAGACTCCTATTTAGGGGACAAAACGGAACAGGAGGAAGACAGTGAAGTCAGAACTCCTGCGCCAAAAGCTTCTAAGGAAAATACAAGCTGGTTATAGGCCATAGAGGACCTTAAGAAGCAGATAAGAGAAGTGGAGGAAAAATTGGGAAGAGAAATGAGAACAATGCAAGAAGATTATGAAATGAGAGTCAACAGCCTGACTGAGGATGATCACACCTTAAAAAATAGACTAACTCAACTGGCAAAAGGGGCTCAAAAAGGCAATGAGGAGAAGAATGCCTTAAAAAGTAGAATTTGCCTGATGGAAAAACAATCTCAAAATCTCACTGAGGAGAATTATTGCTTCAGAATTAGATTGGAGCAAATGGAAGTTAATGACTTTATGAGAAATCAAGATGCTGTTAAACAGATCCAAACAAATGAAAGAATAGAAGGCAATGTGAAATATCTCATGAGAAAAACCACTGACTTGGAAAATAGATCCAGGAGAGATAATTTAAAAATTATTGGACTACCTGAAAGCCATGATCAAAGTAAGAACCTAGAAATCATCCTCCAGGAAGTTCTCAAAGAAAGCTGCCCTGATGTTTTAGTACCAGAGGGCAAAATAGAGGTTGAAAGAATCCACCGATCACCTCCTGAAAAAGATTCCAAAAAGAAAACTCCTAGGAATATTATAGCCAGCTTCCGGAATTCCCAGATTAAGGAGAGAATATTACAAGCAGCCAGGAAGAAACAATTTGAATATTGTGGAAACACAATCAGGATAACCCAGGATCTGGCAGCTTCTACACTTAGGGATCAAAGGGTTTGGAATATGATATTCCGGATGTCAAAGGAGCTGGGATTAAAACCAAGATTCACCTATCCAGCAAAACTGAGTATCATGTTTCAGGGGAAAATATGGTTATTCAGTGAAATAGAGGACTTTCAAGCATTCTTGATGAAAAAAAACAGAGTTGAATAGAAAATTTGACATTCAGATACAAGAAGCAAGAGAAGCATGAGAAGGTAAACAGGGAAAAGAAATAATAAGGAACTTATCAAAGTTGACCTATTAACATTCCTACATGGAAAAACAATAATTGTAACTGATGAAACTTTTCTCAGTAGTTGAAGGGAATATATACATATATACATATACTTATATATATGGCTATATATGAGGGTATATGGGCATATGAATACATATGTGAATGTGTGTATATATGTTTACAGGTATACATAGAGGGCACAGGACCAATTTAACAGGAAGGGATGATACTGAAAAAGTGCAATTAAGAGATGAGGGAAGAATATAATGAGAGGAGATGGGGAGAGACAGATTGGGGTAAACTGTCTCATACAGAAGAGGCAAGAGAAAATGGTTACAATGGAGGTGAAGAATAGGAAGGCAAAAGGGAATAGATCAACCTTATTCCCATTGAATTTGGCTTGAGGAGGGAATTAAATACACACTAAATAGGGTATCTCACCCTCCAGGAGAGTAGAGGAGGAAGGGGATGAGAGGGGGATGATGGAAGGGAGGGCAGGCTGGGGGGGGGAGGGAAGTTGGAAGCACCCACTTTTGAAAAGGGACAGGATCAAAGTAGAGAATATAACAAGTGGGAGGTGGGATAGGAGGGAGGGGAATATAGTCAGTCTTGTACAATATATCTACTACATTATTGTTTTGCATTAGCCACACATGTACAACCTATACTGAACTGCTTATCTTCCCAGTAAGGGTGGGTGACAAGGAAGGAAGGGAATGAATCTGGAATTCAAAGTTTTAAAATCAAATATTCAAATATATATGTATATATATATGTGTGTATATATGTATATACTATTATTAATACTATTTTACATGTAATTGGGAAATAAGATATACAGGCACTGAGGCATAGAGATCCACTGGACAAGTCGAAAGTGGTATGGGAGAAAATATGGGAGAGAGCAGATTGGAGGGGATATCCTGTGGGACTGCTATTTTGGGGCAGTGGGTAGGGGAAAAACGGGGAGAAAATTTCTAACTCAAAATGTGGCGGAAATGAATGATGTAAATCAGAAGTTAATAAAGCATTTAAAAAATAAAATAAAATCCAGGTGTTTACCCTTAGCAGCATGGGGTTTTGACATGGAGAGAGGGCATGATAATATTATGAGGAAATGAGAGAAAATCTTTTCTTGAGAAAATCTGGTCTTGGATCCACCTTCCATTTGTCAAGGGCAGATAATTTCATGCAAGAGTGGTGGAGCCAGGTAGGGATAGAGTTCACTTTGACTGTAGTGGGAGTTGAAGAGAAGGATACAGGATCTGATGTGGGCAAGGTGACTCAAATTGCCTGCAATCCCTGTAGGAACTTAATTAAGGAAGAGCTAGTAGCCTCAGCTCAGAACTCTTCTCTAATCACTGTGAAATGCCCATTTCAGTTGGGGTGCACCTGATTAGGACCAACGAAAAAGTGTGACACAGTTCTAGGACTAATTTGGCGAGGAACTCCTTCAGGGTCCAATTGAGCCACTCTACTTGGCCTGAGCTCTGCATTTGGTTAAGTACAGAAGCTGGCCCATTATCAGAGCCCAAGCCAATCAGAAGACCAAACTGGAGAAGGAGTTTGTTCAGAATTCTCTTAACTACCACTAGCACCTTGTGACAGTACTTAACAGAATATTGGGGGAGAGAATTACCTGTCTCTGAGGTGTAGGTAAATATTTCTTGCTCCAAGATGATTTAATGGAGATGCTTAACCCACTCCCTCCCTACTTCTTTTTATAATTTGTTTAATAAAGGAATCATCTGAGTGTGAATGGGTTGGGTGGAAGGAGGTGCTAGGAAAAGGTCCAGACAGGGGAATGAGGCTGCTTGGCTAAATGGATGTTTAAATATTGGGGCTGGGGTCATTTGGGAGAAGGGATGGAGGTCTCAGCTTCTGTAGTCTCTTCAGGCTGAAAGGGAAAGTAGAGCTGTCTCAGTTTCAGTGGGTCCTGAGGGATCACATTCAGGAGATGATGGGTGAGTATAGACTGGTATCCACTGTTTGCTGCTAACTGTAGGTGAATTGGCCTGCAATATGAGAGACACAAATCTAACAGGGAAGTTCAATGTGCAGGGTTCAGGATATAAGGAGAAAGACAGCTATATCTAGTGACAGGCAGTTGACTAGCCCAAATACCTTTTTACTAAACTATTCAGAAAGGAATATAATTTTAGGCTGAGTAGCTCATATCTAACACATGCTTTAGTAGCTCAGATGTATCCCAGCCTTAGTATATGGGATAATGATTAACTTGTGTTTGTACCTTTGTCTCACAAACTTCTTTTCCCTTTGACTAACTGTTCCCATGTCATTCAGAAAAAAGTGTTCTATTCCAGAAATTTAAACTTTTACTTGACTATCGACAAGCCTGTATATTAATTTAGCCAGTTGTTTGGGATATGGAATAGCTACACATTCAGACTGAGAACAGCAAATTTCACATACCTGCATTGTATTACTACTCTGTTTCACTGACCACATGCTCTAATTAGAGAAATCTGTCACGAAAGGAAAAAGCAGGAATATGCTAGATATGACAGGTTAAAACATCATTAGCTCTGTTTGAATTCATCTCATAGTCAGACTCAGGAATAGCCAGGAATAGAAAACATTCCTTATCAAAGGAAGACAATGGGGAAACTGAGTCAGGAGATTCTCATTTTAGGTGGAGGCTAAAATTTTCTTCTTGGTTTTCCCAAAAGCAAACCTTCACCTTTAGCGGGATTCCCTCTGAGTAGCTTGTGGCATTTATACAGATTTAATGCAGACAACCATATCTTTATTCAAACTCAAAATAAAACTAGTTGCAGTCCCAATAGCTTTTACCTCAAATGGGAAGTCTCACCAATCACAGCATGGGGCTTGATACAATTGCTTTTATTTTTACCATGACTTGTACACATAAGAGATTTCAGTTTTCAGTAAGCCAAGTTCGTTGCTTAGGAACTCTATAACTCAAACAAGCTTTTAGTTTTCTTTTTGTTTCCTGGGGCTGATGACCTTACCCACCAGATGGTTTCTAGGGGATTTGGCAAGTTTACAAATAAGGAGAAATCAATAGGGACCCTAAAAAGGGGCCTGATCTGCTTGTCCACCATATTATATTCTTCTTCTGGCTGATGAAAACCACATACTTTATGTGTGAGCTACTGGGGGAATCAGCTTTAGGTTTTAACATTGCAACAATCCCAAATAACTTATTTAACAATCTTATAAATTTATAAGTGAGAGAGACCTTGTTTTAGTTTTAAGACAGGATTAGCAAGATTTAACAAAATAACATAACTAGCTTTAAACAAATTTTTCCACTGTCTTAGTTTCAAATAAATACAGACCAAAAGTTGCTTTGTCATTTCCAATTCACCTTGTAGATAATCATTCATCTCATCATTAAAAAGGTGGAAACTATAACTTTAAATCACTATATATTTTGATAGTGGCCAAAATGTTAAATACAGCGGTATTATTACTAACTGTTTGTAACCTAAATATAACAGCTTTAAATTATCAGATTTTATAGCATAAAAATCCAATTCACATGCAACAAAATCCAGACTAAAACTTGCTGCAACCTTCTCTGTAATTACAGGTAAAGGTGTAAATACCTGGTTTTCTAAATAGCAGATATACATTTTATAAGACAGGGTTAGCAGAATCGATAAAGAAACATTACAGATTTACATAATTTTTCTCCATCTTTTAGTTTCAGCAAAATCGAGATTAAAAATTGCTTTATCTAACACCATTTCTGACTCACAATGATCACTCAGGTTTTGCAGTATGCAGTGTAGAAATACAACAATAATACAGTGATATGACATTAATTGCATTTCCAAATCACATATAAAATATTGATAGATGACATTAATTGCATTTCCATATTACATATAAAAATTATTGATCTTACCAATTGTAGAAGTTGGTTGACTTCTGACCCCATTTTATCCTCTCTTTTTCTCATCTCCCCACAGTAGTAGACTCTGGTTGTGGGGGTGGTTGATTTGGGAAGGAAGGAGAAAGAGGGCACTGCTCCTTGTGTGGGAGGGACTAAGAACTGGGGTGTGCTGGGAGGTTGTAGCCGGGGGCATTGAAGAGGGGTTTTGGAGAACTTGAAGCAGAAACTCCAGGTTAGAGGAGAGGTTCATTTGCTTACCTAGAAGGGTGGGCTTCAGGGTACCTGGGGATCTAGGGATGTTGCTAGTGTGGCTCCAATGTAGCTTTTTACCAGGTGGGGGAAGTTAACTCAAATCCCCTATTATTCTTCTAACTTTTCACTGCGACCATAGCTTCGTAAGAGCCAGGACAACAGGGTGAAGGATCTTAATGGTTGTAACCTCTCACTGTATCCTCTAGCTCAGTCTGAGCCAAGATGACAGGAGGAGGGTACAGTAGCCCTAGCTGGCATCATAGTGAGAAGACACCATAACTATAGCCTTGTCAGAGGTAGGACTACAGGGAAGAAAATCTTAGTTGATTTTTTCCTTTTATTCCCAATGGTATTGCACAGTTCTCTTTCTGTGTTCCAGGAAAGGGCTAAGTGCTAGTCCTATTCTAAAATGCAGCTTTGAAATCTACTTCTCTTTGATCAGTGAAGTGACCCCTTTTCTCTTAAATAGATCTTAGGGGAGAAATTTACCTTTTCTCCCTTTGTCCATTTGTCTTTCTACCTCTCTGAGCTTTGGCCAGAGTCCAAAGAGGTAGAAAGATATTTTTGTTTTTTTGTCAACAACCTTTCTTTAAAAGAATATCAATCTTCCTAGCCCAGGTACAGTGTTTCCTACTTCCTGGCTGCTTTTGAATCTTACAAGGTGGAAGACATCAAGGATTTCTTTACACAATCACACAGGCATGATATGACAGGCAGACACAGAATGCTCAAGGTACCTAGATGACACAAAACAACACACAGAAAGACAGATGGACACATAACCTAATGGTAAACTAAAACAGACTGATACAGGTCTAAGCAGGGTGGCTTTACCCTGATGACAAGCCAAAACAAACCAACTTGGGTCCAAGCAGTATGACTTATCCCAGGGGGCAAACCACAACAGACCTGTACGTTAGTCCAGACAGGATGGTTTTACCCCATGGGCTCTCTCTTTGACATCTCAAGAGAGTAGGAGGGATGAGGGAATTTTGCTGTGTCCATGTGCTACTCAATCCCTGCCTATATGAATACTCTCAAAAACAGACACTCACCTCTAGAGACAGGACACTCACCTCTAGAGACAGGACACTCACATCTAGAGAACATGACACATATGTAGCTCCATATGGCTAAATGTAGGAACAAATCAGAGTCAAGAAGGGACTTGGCTAACTCTGCCTAAGCCTGGGGACCCTGGGAAAATATCTTTTTCCTCAGGCACTGGATCCCTTCAGGGTTAGGGCAGGTCCAGCTCTTTCCCCTTCCGAGTCTGAAGTTCCAAGGTCTCTGCAGCAACACAGAACACTGCTCTCTTGCTGGGGCCTCCAAATGTTGTAACATGAATGACTTCGAGAGAGACCATTAATCATTTAAATGGAATTTATTTGTGGAGCATAATTAACCCTGGGGCCTTCCAGGGGTCATATACCCAAATCAGGAAGCCCTGAACATATACATCTTGGGGTTTATATAGACAAAACCCATAACATAAATGTCACCAAGGGGAGCAAGCAGGGAAAATACAGAAGCCAAAGGATTGAATTGCTTAATGATTGTTATCTAGGGATCGGTTTGTTGCCAACTGGATTGTTCCCAAATCTATTTCAAGAACTGAACAGAAGCGGGGTGAGCTATGGGCTTTAGGTAGCAGGCTTGGGCAGGTTTTTACTTGTCAGGTTTGCTGCCTGGACTTTGTTGGAAGGTTTCCTAGGCAGCTATCCTATGATGGGGAGAGATGGGGGATGTTCACAAAATGGGGGGTTACTACACCATCATATAACCTAAACAATAAAGTATTTTTCTCCTTCTTCTGCAGTCACTCCTCTGAAGGAGGGAGGGAGAGAGGGAGAAAAAGAGATAGCTGCATTCCAAGGAAAGTTTGGCTGCATTTTAAACCTTATAGGGTGTAGGATTACACAGTCAAACTAACTTACTTCACACAGAGACATGAACACAGAACAGACAGATACAGAATATGAGAGGAAGGATTCAAAAGCTCACAGAGAATTTTCAGAAATCCTCTGTGAAAATCAGATATTTGCTTAGCCTTCCAAATATTAACTGAGGCCAGGTAAGACTTACTTTAAAATAACATAGGGGCAGGTCCCCAGGTGTAGGGGGAAACTGGCCCATCCTTTTTTCCTGTAAGCTTATAGAGCTCCTGTAGTCTAACTCACACCAATCAGCATCCTGGAAAACAGAGTGAGAGACCAGCAAGTGTTCTCCAAAACAAGGCATCCCTTGTGGAAGGCTCAGTCCAACATCCCTGCAAGCATTACCTAGAGTGCTTTAGCAGAGAAACCTGACTACAAGGTGAGAAGAGAGGAGGCTTACCTTGAGTCTTCAGACCTCAGACTGTTGCCCCATGCTGGATGCCAGAAATGATGAGGGGTCAGAAATTTTTAGGAGAAACCCCCAAGGATACAGGGATCCTGAGACCAGAGTTTCCAAGGCAAGGTTGCCCGGAATGAATTCACAAACTCATGCATTCTTTAAGTCAAGGTGGCAAAGATTTATTGCTACTCTATATAGCTGGCAAGAGTTCTTGGGCAACCTGCAAACTTAGAGGGTTACAGTTAAATTTTATATAGGATAAATAATGGTAAAACATGTGCCAAATATGCTAACTAGGTGAATCAGGGAGGGATTAGGGAGTGGTTAAGGAGGAGACAATTCTTAAAGGAACATGCACATTCAATATTTACTGTGCAGGTATTTTAGCCAGAGTTCACTGAGAAATGGTCCAAAGGGTCTACAGGGAGGTGTGATTTTAGATGAAAAGTCACTCAGTGGACTTATGGTCAGGGCTGACTGAGAAATACCCAGGCTGCCCCCATCAATGTCTTGTTAGACAAGACAACTTAAGGGAGTATGCATATGATGAGGTCTAGGATAAATATGATAGGTCAGTGAGCAGTAAATATCTTTATGACCTAGTACGCAGTCAGTTCAGCCACTACACAGCTGGGTCAAACTACTAACTTCTGTAGGTGCAACTGACTACTGTATCATAAAGAAAGATAAGTATTTTTCTAGGGCATGCTGCCCTTGAGCTGAAGAGAAAGTGCCTGAGACAGTGTTTTGAGGCAAGGGAGATTTGAGGATAGGGAGAAATGTGATTATGGAACTGAATGTCATTTTGGAACTGGGGTTCAAGCACAGGAAACCAAGTGCTCCATCAGGGTTGGGGGTGTCTCTCTCTAAATCTTTCATTGCTGACAAGATTCTTGCAAGTATTTTCCTTAATAGACTAATCCTTCATCTAGCAGATGGTCATCTACGTGAGAGTTGGTGTGGATTTCAAAAGGACTTAGGAGGAGTTAATATGGTGTTTGCTGCCTGATAACTCCAGAAGAAATGCCAAGAGTAGAACAGAGGTCTGTATATAGCACCTATAGATCTGACCAAGGCCTTTGATACTGTCAGTCATGAAGGCTTATGGAAAATTGTGTCAAAATTTGGTTGCTTTCAGAAGTTCATTATCATTTTAGGCCAATTTAATGACAGCATGCTTGCCCAGTTTCTTGATAGTGTGTTTTCCCAGACACCAATGGAGGCTGAGTGCTTGCCCCCATGCTTTTTGGCTTGATGTTTTCAACCATGTTATCAAACACCTTCAGTGAGAACAATCACAGCTTCAAGGTCAGCTATCACACTGATGGTGAATTCTTCAACTTGAAGAGTCTAGACTAAAGTGGAAGGAGTTTTGGTACATAATTTTTGTCTGCAGATGCTTGTGAACTCAATGCAGGCTCTGAAGCTGACATGCAACAAAGTAGAGATTGATTCTCTGCTACTTTTGCTAATTTTGACCTAACTATTAACACCAAGAAAATAAAGGTGCTCCATCAGCCATCACTACATCATTCATATGTGGAATCATTGGTTACAACAAATTAAGACATTTTCCATGCTGTGGACAAGTTCACTTTCCTTGGCAGTATACTTTCTAGACATATAAACATTGATAATGAGGTTGAAACATACACTGCCAGATTTAGCTCAGTGTTTGGAAGGCTCTGAAAGAAAGTGTGGGAGAGAAGAATAATTAGACTACCTACCAAACTGAAGGTCTACAGAGTTGTGCTGAACTCATTGTTTCATGCCTATGATATACTGCAGTGTATGCCAATGCTATACCAAAAAACTGAATCACTTCCATTTGAATTGCCATAGGTAGATTCTGAAGAGCACCTGGTAGGATAAGTTACCAGACACTGAGGTCCCTTCTTGAACTAAACTGTCAAGCATTCAAATTCTTCTTCAGAGAGCACAACTCTTAAGGGCTAGTCATGTGGTTTGAGTGCAAAACATATGCTTGCCAAAATGGCTATTTTATGGATAAATCTCACAGGGCAAGCACTCATTTGGTGCTCAGAAGGAGCATTACATAAACACTCTCAAGGTCTCTCTTAAGAACTTTGAAATTGATTGTGTGATGTGGGAGACACTGGCAGAGGAAGTTGCTGTGCTCTATGAACAAAGCAGAATTGAAATAATGGGAAAAAAATGAAATATAAAGGATTACAGAACTCACCCAAAATGTCTTCATGGATTATTTGTGCCCAAGCAATGGTAGAACATTCTAAGCTTGTACTGGTCTAATCAACTACAGTCAGACATGCTGTAACGTGATTCTAACATAATGATGTCATTTTGGTCTTCTTTGAGAAAGAACAACAACCAACCAAGCAGCCTGGCACAAGGAAGTTGAAATAATTACTTTCCAACTTATTGACTGGCCATCAAACTCAATAAATACATTTTGATTGAAGACCCAAGATAAGAAATATAAATACTAACGTGTCTGAAATGTCATCTTTAGTTTGGAAAGAATTTAGGTAGATTGACTCTCACTATCGCTTGAGGACTTCTACAAAATCCCCAATGTGAGACAGACCCTGCCAGAAGTGAATGATACACATAAAGACAGAATTTCAATATGTCCACTTACTTCTGAGCCTGTGCCCCTCATCTGGATTCACTGTGTTCCATTACAAACACTTGAGTAGGTCTTTTCTCTTTTGCTAAGTCTAGGCAGACATAGCCAGGGAGTGTGGCAGTCATTACATTCCACACTCGCTCCCGGATGCGCTTCGTCTTCAGGCCATAAGTAAGAGGGTTCAGCAAAGGAGGGATGACAAGATAGAAATCCGCCAACAGCACCTGGGTGTGCAAGGGCACTACATGCTGTCCTAACAAGGCTACATAGATGGACAATATACCTGGCAAGTAAAAGAGGACCATAACACTCACATGTGAACCACAGGTGCTGAGTGCCTTGACCCGTGCCTCTCGAGATGGAAGACTGAACACAGCCTGGAGGATTAAACTGTAGGAGGTAGCAATGAAGATCACATCAGTCCCTACATTGATGAAGGACATAATCAAGCTAAAAAGACTGCTTGGCATGTGATCAGCACATGCCAACTTGGCCACAGCCATGTGTTCACAGTAGGAATGGGGGATCACATGGGAGCCACAGTATGGCAGATGGACCACCATCCAGGTAATTGGAGTCATAGATGCGACGGCTCTTGCTATGATGGCCATGCCCATCCCTATCATAATCCGTGGTGTGAGGATGGTTTGGTAGTGCAGAGGTTTACAAATGGCTATATAGCGGTCAAAGGCCATAGCCACAAGCAATCCTGTTTCTACTGCTGTGGTGGCATGAACAATGAACATCTGGGTGAAACAGGCAGCAAAGCCAATGATGCCATTGCCTGACCAGAAGATGTGCAACATCTTGGGGGTGACAGAAGTTGACATGACAATGTCTACAGCAGCCAGGACACATAGGAAGTGATACATGGGCTCATGCAGGGCACTATCTGTCCAGATCACAGTCACGATGATCATATTTCCTAAGAGAGCTACAGAGTACATGGCACTCAGTGGGACTGCCAGCCAAAGGTGGGCTACCTCCAGCCCTGGGACACCCAGAAGGATGAAAGTAGCTGTGTTCAGTAACGTGTGGTTGGATGGGTAGCCCAGCATAAAAGGGGAAACTTCTTTCCTGGAGATAAAGCCACAAAAATAATTAGAGACCAGAAGTCAGGGGCCCTAGACTACTAATTTTAATGAGTGACTGTAGTCTAAATGTAGTTTTTTCACAAGGAATATACATTCTTACATATCCAGGTGACACTCACCTATTTCTATTTGATTGTTCTCACCTCTCTTATTCAAGTAGGAGATATAAATGACCATTAATAAAGGCAATAGAGGAACACCACCCCACAGGTAGAATCAATTAATCCTCAGCTTTTTATGGACATATGTATTTGGCCAGGTTTTATTCACTTGTGTTCTTAGTCTCTGTCTTTGTTTCTCTGTCTCTTTGTCTCTTTCTGTCTCTGTCTCTATCCCTGTCTTTCTGTCTATCTCTGTCTCACTGTCTCTGTCTGTCTATCTCTTTACCTCTTTGTCATCTTCCTCTCACATAATCAAGTAAGGAAAGAAGACCTTTATACAATCAAGGAGAAGTCAGTGGGAAGAGACAACCTCATTCTAACCTGAACTGGCTCATGGAAAGAAAGGATACACACACACACACTCACAAAATTGAGTAAAGAAATGCATTTCATTCAACAGGAAGATAGAAGGAAAAAGAGTGGGAAAGGGGAAGTGGAAAGAATGTACAGTAAAGAAAGGAATTGTCCTAAGAAAAACCAACTCTGAGAATATACAAAAAGAGTTTTAGGGTTTTTGAGGTCTCAAAGGGTATTAATTTTGGGGTGTACTTAACAATTGTAGAATAGCTGAATAAATTATAATACATTAATGTGAAAGTCTACAATGTAATTAATATAAGAAATGGCAAAGAGAGGGTTTTAAGGTAAACTTGGGAGTATTAGTATGAATTGATGCATAGTGAATTAAACAAAACCAGGAGAATAATTGATACAATGACAATATATTAAGGACAAACAACTTTGAAAGAAGTAAGAACTCTAACCAACCACAGTTCCAGAGGATTCATGATGAAATCAGCTAAGCACCTCCTGATAGAAATGTGAAGGGCTAAAAGTGTAGAAAAGTGAATTTAAATGGACAAAAGTAAAATTTCTTTTTCTTGATTATACATATTTTATCAGGAGTTTCATTTTTCCTTCATTCTCAATTGAGACTAGTGGATTTAGGATTGGAAAGAAGAGAAAATGGATTGTTTCTGATTAAAATATAAATTAAAAATAGAGTAGAACACAGATTTTTCTGCATTTACTGAAGGGCAGAACTAAGATAAAAATTGAGTTATTGTTAAGCAAGTTTATCAAAATATAAAGAGGATTATTCAGTTCCCAACAAAAGCAATTATTTGAAAAAGATTGAAAAAGGCTGCCTCAGGACAGAGTTGATTTCCCAGAATTCAAGGCTCTTATGCACAGATTGAATAATTTTTGCAAAGATTGTTATAGAGAAAATTTCCCTTTAGGTATAGATCTGGACAGGGTCCTTCCAATTTGATTTTTAACATGCAAAAGTTATAAGATGGAGTGTGATAAGGCAGAAAAGGCAAAGAATTTGTAGTCACAGAGGACCAAGGTTTAAATGCTAATTTCGCTACTTATTTCCTGTGTGACTTTGGGCAAATCACTCCACCTGCCTGGTCTCTGTTTCTTCATCTGTAAAATGAAGGAACTGGACTCAATGACTTCTAAGAACACTTTAGCTCTAAGTATATGATACTATGAAGTATATGATCCTTTGGAAGCCTCACACTTATAAAATTTGAATTTTTAATGTGATTATATGTGTCATTTTATAATGATATATAATCATATCAATATATGTCATTACCATCAATATATATGAATATAATAATAATCAATATCACTTTATTAATAATTCATTAAAGAATCTCAAAACAAGAATCTCCTTAGGACCCACAAGATCAGAACCTGGGCTGATGGAAACATGACCTTTTAGAGACATATGTTTCTAGTCATAAGAGAAGGTGCTGAATCCAAAAATAGAGAACCAGCCCACAATATATAGTGTAAATAATTTAACAAATATTAACTTAGGACTTACTAAAAGTCAGGCAGGGAAAGTGTGATGTAGTAGGGACACAAAAACACAAAGACCATGAAGCTCAGCTCTGGAGAAGTATTTGAGAAGTAAGAAAAATTTCAACTGGGGGGCTTTCTTTGATTTAATAGTAATCTAATGCTCTCACTTGGGCCCTCCCTGCCTGTTGTGAGTGTGAGTGTGAACCTGGCTTAGCAAGCTGCAGAAAGATAGTGCACAACTGGGTCTCAGAATAGGACAGAATGCTTCTGTGGGAGCGCTTTCTAAACTTGAAGAGGGGAGGCATTGTGGAAGGGGAGGGTGGCAGAAAGCATGGGCCAGTAGGTAGAACCCAAGGTCAGAAGAGCAGGAGGAACCCAGTTTATAATCTTGGCTCTGCCACTTTAGAGAGAAAATGAGTGACCCTGGGCAAGCCATTTTATTATATAAATTTTCTCTTTTTTCATATACAGCATGAGCAAATTAGAACTGGAATGGCTATTAGAAATCATCCAGTCTAACATTTTAGGCTATATATTCCCCAGTAACTTTTCTGAGCCCTTGTTTCTCCATGAATGAATTCAAAAGTAGTTGTTTCAATAAATTTTACTCACCGCATCCTGACCTTGACTTCTCCTGGAAGGATTACTTCAAAAACATCCATTTAGATAAATACAGTAGTCAATATGTAGATAAAAAGAAGAAAGGAAACAAGGGAGGAAAGGATGAAAGAAGGAAGAAAGGAAAGAAGAAATGGAAGGAGGGAGGTAAAGAGAAAGAGGGGAAGGGAAGAAGGGAGAAAGGAAGAAGCATTAGTAAACACCTACTATATACCAGGAACTGTGGTGAGTGCTTTATAAATATTGTCTCATTAATCCTCACAATAGCATTTTGAAATAGGTGTTTATATGAGCATTTTATAATTGAGGAAATCGAGGCAAACAGACATAAAGTGACCTGTCCAAGGTCACATGCTAGTAAGTGACTGAAGTTAGATTAGAACTTGATTCTCCCTTGCTTGAGGTCCAGAGTGCTATTTGCTGTGCCACCAAACTACCATTAAGTCATGTAAGGATGGAATATGAACTGACCCCTTTCCTCTTCTTCTTTTTTTGGCCCCCTCCCTCTTAAAGGAAATTTAGACTTTCAGGCATAGTAATTGTTCCTTCACAGTCAACTCCCTCATTCCCTCATACAACATGTTCAAGGTCTATAAAGCTTTATAGCTAAAACAAACCCCTATCCTAACATAGAGCCTCTTAGTAGGACAGAAGGGATTCAATATAATTTTTCTATGCTATGCTATGATTAAGATGTTATGCCCCTTGCCCATGTAGTTCCTGAGAAAAGAGGGAAATCATCAATGGTTTGAATTTATTTGAGGGACAATTTAAATTCAATAAGAGAAATAATTTTGAAAGAGCTACATTTTCCAACTATAGAACTGGATGGTGTTAGAGGGAAGGAGTTCCCAATCCTTGATAGTATTCAAGAAATAACAGGATACCTGTCTTGTGTCACCTAGTCTGGACCACAAGACTTGGAATGAAAAAAGCCTTAACTCCAGCTTCAAAGACATACTAGCTCTGTGATTCTGGGAAAACTCACTTAACTTCTCTAAGTCTCAGTTTCCTCATCTGTAAAAAGGGAATAATGATAGCACCCACTTCACAAAATTGCTGTGAGGTTCAAATGAGATGAAACATATAAAGTGCTTTGCCAATCTTAAAGTTTGCCAATCTTACATTTCCATTTCTTACATTGTTTTTAGTCTGAGACCCTGGAAAATCATTTAACCTCTCCTAGTCTCAATTTCCTCATATGTAAAAGAGGAAATAAAACTTACCTCACAGAGAAGTTGTGAGGATCAAATGGCAAAAGAAATGGGTATAATTTTGAACACCTTAAAATCCTACATAAATGTGAGTTAATGTCATCATTGTCTTTATCAGAACAGTGCCATAAAAATCTCTTCCAAAACTAAAATCCTGTAATTCCTTTCTATTGTGAATATGTCACACTGCAAAATAAACCCATTTCCTATTTACATTGTGTCAGGTGGATGAAAGCACTCCCAAAAGCTCTGCCAATTCAGAGATTAAATCATTTAATGACCAAAATCCCTTTTGACACTTCTCTCCTTCCATCATGATATGTTGCCATTGAAGTAGAGACTCACCTGGAAGGACCCTTGCAGGGTTTCTAACCTGAGATTTAGAAAGGTAAAGGGACTTGCACATGGTCACAAAAGTATTAAGTCAATAACAAAAGGTGGTGGGACTTGAAGTCAGGTTTCTTTACTCAAGATGCAAAACTCTTTCTTTCCACTGCATCCCCATTGCCTGTTCCTTCACCTTGACTCTTGACCTCCCTCTGAAAGAATTAATGAGAAACCTGATGCTCCTCTCTGAGGAGAACCCAACCCCATGTCTCCATTAGCCCATCCACCAATTCAATGACCCACTTCCCTGGCTTACATTTGCCAGCTTCCTCAGAAGTGGCCTCTCGGGGTGGCTAGGTGGTGCAGTGAGTAGAGCACCGGCCCTGTAGTCAGTAGGACCTGAGTTCAGATCTGGCCTCAGACACTTAACACACACACACACACACACACACACACACACACACACACACAAAACTAGCCGTGTAACCTTGGGCAAGTTACTTAACCCTAACTGCCCTCCAAAAAAAAAAAAAAGAAGTGGCTTCTCCTATTTCCACTCCATGCTTGGTCTGTTCCAAGCGAACAAGAACCTCACTGAAGTGCCTTAGGGGTAAAATGTATGGTGACAGAAGGGGCATTAAATGGATGAGGGATGAAATTGGACATTTATATGGAAAAAAACAGCCTCTAGAATTGACCCAACTTTAGCTTCTGCCCCTGAGGCATCCAGAAAACCTACCCCCACCAATCACCCAATTAAACCCCAATATCTCCCTTGTTTCCAAATACAATGATTCCTCAGAAGCCTGATTTTCTCCCTAATGATAGGAAAACAAATATGAAGAATGTCTTATTTTCTCCTCCCAGCTGCTTCACTGACTCAATGAATAATATGCTTCAAATCTCCTTTCTTCTTTGAACCCAGTTTTTATTCTCTGTGAATGAAAGGCCTTGGACTAGGCTTTCTCTATGGTCCTTTTCCATTCCAAGTCCTATGATGTCATGAGCCTTAACTGAGCTCCTTGGGACTGATTAAGCAGAGAAAAATGATCCTTGAGCATTCCAAGGAGAGTAAAGGGGTACTTGGATTCTATAATGGAATGTCAGCGCTAATGAGGTTGACTGTCCTTGGCCCCCAGAGTCTCCCTAGGCACCAGTGAGGAGATTTTCCTCACAGAGATGTCATTAGCACTTCCATTGCCTGTGTCTCATTGGGAAGTGAGGACTGAATCATGGCTGACATCCAGGTGACAATAGTCAATGAATAATAGCAGCGTTTGGCACCTTCATTCAGGCTTCCTGAAGCCTCAGTTTTATTTCCTTCAGGATGCTCAGAAAGGAGAATCATAGAAGCTGTGGAGAAGCAACTTAAAACTACTTTCTGTTAGATAGCAAGTCACACAAAGGCAAACATATTCCTTACCTTTTTCAGGCTTTATGATCAGAAATTGTTTAGCTCAAATTTAATAGCTTTAAATTTGTAAATTCTGTAATATAGGCAGAGGGGTGAATAAAAGCTTTATTTGAAGATGTTTTTTAGAAAATCCAAAAGACTCACTAAAAATCTATCAAGATCTTATTATGTCAATACTTTAAAGATCTATAATTAGATGGGTGTAAATTTTGGCTCTGTCAAAGCAGGTTATACCCTGATATTTTAATTACTAGGAGTTGTTGCTATGAGTAAAGAAAAAATTATTCATAATCTATCATGTGATTGATGATTTTCCCTTAAGGTACCCAGTCCAGTCTTTCAATATCAAGTACACAATTCATTACTAGGTCTATACTTGAAACTTTTTCAGCTTGGAAAAACAAGTTAGTCCTTGAGCTCCAGCAAAATAGCTTTCAGAACTTCAGGGCCATATCTCTGAATACAGTTCTGGTGAATCAAATCATTATTCTATTAGTTGGGAGCTTCCTCCTAAGAAAATCAAAAGTTATCCATAAATTATTAGGAGATTGTCTTAGAGAATTTCCTGAGGTTCTGAAAAGTTGTGATTTTTTTATGACCACTCAGTGATTCAGTGTAAGATGGTGATTTGGGTCTAGAACTTTCAGACATAAAGAAACTTGCACTTTGCTCTCCAAAGAAGTCTGATATGGAAATCATAGTTTTGCTTTGAGTCCTGATTTGGCCCAGTAACCTCAGAAGCATCTTCTCTAGGAGCTTAGTCATAGACCTGGTTAACACTCATGTCTAGAGGGATTCCTGGAAGGACATCAATGCTATTCTTGTTATTTGATGGAAGTGTGTATATGTGTGCATATCTGTGTCTGTATATGTGTGTTCATTACAGAGAGAAATCACACCCATATTAGAGAGCAGCATGGTCCCCAAATTTGGAAAGTGACCAAATGTAGCATTCCTAATGGGTGAAGTTATATGGTTTTTCTTGGGTGGAAGTACATTTATAATGAATCAGAAGGATTGTCCATTACTCACTTGGATCCTGTCAACCAAGAGAGATTCAAGGGGGAGCTACTGAGTGAGTCATCATTGTGCAGAATTCTTGGTAACCACAATGTTCCTTAATATTAGCTCTGAAAGTGCCAAAGTGATTCCACGATGGCATGATCAGTAAGACTAACAAATCTGACTTACTACAAATGACAGCACTATATTCACAACATAGAAGCTATTAGATAACATAGCATTGTTAGTAAACGAGTATTATGAAAGGCAAATTAAAATTCTGATGATTTTGTGGGTTTTTTACCATTAAAAAAGCAAAAAGTTGAAGTTGATGAAAAGTGAAGTGCCGTTTACTGTAATGACAACTATATTAAGTATTTGCAAAGTATTTGAACAATTAAAGCCCAAAAGTTTGCTTTGTACAAAGAACAGAGTTAGAACATGAAGATGTGGAGATGCATAATTCCAATACCTAAACCAGGGAAGGATGAAGCAAACAAATTAAAATATAGAAAAATGTCACTAATGGATATTTAAATATAAATGTAATTCTACACAAAATATAGTAATCTATCTGCTCCTAAACCATGCACTATGATTAAGTTGGATTTATATGTGAAATGCAAAGATGGTTTCAACATGAGGAAAACAATTAGTTTAACCAAACATGAAAAATTCAAAGAATTTAAAATCACATTGTCATGTAAGTAGATTCAAACAAAAGTTTAACACTAACTTATATTTTTAAAAGTCTACAAAATTTAAACATACAGGGATTGTACTACAATAAAAGCATCTATTGAAAACCAAAAGCTAAAATTATATGCAGTAGAAAAATATGTGATGCTTTCCTCATAAAAACAGGAATAAAACAAGAATGCTCCATTTTTCCAGTATTATATGACATGGAATTTAAAGTGTTAAAAATCTATATTGAGCATTATGAAATGAAACACAGATAATATCTAAGTTATTCAAATAAGGCATATCCAATAGTTGAAGAGATAAAATTGCAAATTATTACAGAATTAAAGAAAATCAAACTAATGGAGAGACACTTAATACTCATATTTTATCCATACCAATGGATACATTGATGACGAAAATGACATTTCTACCAAAAATAACTTACAAATTTGTTAAGATCCCAACCAAACTCCCAGGAAGATATTTTACATATTTAGATGAAATTATAGCAACATTTATCTGGAGGAATAAAAGCTCTGGAACAGAAAGGAAAACAATTCAGAAAAAAAAAACAAAGGGGTAATAGTTCTCACCCTCAAACTATGTTAGAAAATATTATTAAAACTGGTTTGATCTGGATTTTGAAAAATTGAAAATAACATCAGTGGGACAAACTAGTTAAGGAAGAATTTTGAAAAATGATCGAATTGATAAACCAATGCACAATAAACTTGAAAATAAAGGGGAAATAACTCCTTTTTTCACAATAAGTAAGAAAACTAGAAAGCTGTATAACAGAAATGGAATTGAAACTACCACATTATATTATATAACACAATAAACTCAAGATAGACAAAAGTTAAAGACACATAATGACAAGAAAAGTAGTACTTTGCTGCTTATTTCAGCTATTCAGGTGCCTTGGGCATTTGCCTTTGATGGTATCAAAAGTCTTTTTTGTAAACAATGTACATCATGCAGCACTTAATAGGCCCAAGGGAGTTTGGAGACCTTCCCTGCCCTTAACAGACCTAATGTCGACACCTGTAACCCATGGTGGGAGGAGCTTCCCAAATGAGGAGAACAGGAAGAGTGGAACAGGAAGGAGTAGAGCAGAAAAAAGCTCCAGCAGAACTGGGACCAAACAGAACTGAAAGCGTTGTGATTTCAACACTCTTAATCTTTCTTTCTGGGAAGAGAGAGAGAATGTTCGTGATGTTGTCACTCTGTTGTTCTCTCAGACAAAAGGACCCTGTTTTGGGACAGAAGTCCTAAAAGAGGACTTTACTGCTATATGGAAGTCCTAGGGTTTTACAGTTGATTTGTGTTTGATTTCTCAGACAGAAGTCTTGTCTGTAGATTTGTGCTACTTTGTCAGACAGAAAGGAAATTGAAATGATAGTGCTGGCAATGTGTGCAAATATTCTTGTAACTTGGTTAAGCTTGATGTGTGTAAATATTGCTGTAGCTCTGTTAAGTTTAATGTGTGTAAATTTTGTTGTAGCTCTGTTAAGCTTTGTCTTCCTAGAAACAGAAATGGCAAGGGCTTGGAGTGGAGTAGTCCCCTTGGGCTGATATAGAACCTGATATAGAGCTGCCTCCATGTGAATCAAGGCAAGAGCTGAAAGAGCTGTTTATGTGTGCATCCAAGCAAGAATTGGGCGAATCCAGGGAAGAGGTTGGAGCAGTCAACCCATGGAAGAGGAGCCCTGGGGTTTGGAAGCCAGCCTCTAGACAAGATGAAAGAGAACTTTACTTGGGTATTCTGTATTGACTGATGAGATTGTAACTTACTGACTGATATGTTTTCTTTCAGACTATGTGGCCACCTTAGTAATAAGTTATTTCATTATGTTGTTGTGAATCTTGTGCCTGAATTTCTTGAATGTTATGTTTTACTTTATTACTAAATATATAAAGAGTTCATTTACTATGTGATTAGATATTTAAAGTTATTCACAGTAGCAGTCCTCAGGAGAGATGCTCTTGATTGGTTTTATAAAACCATATCATAAAAAATAGAAGAGAACCAGATCAAATCTATTATGTGACTATGTCTAGAATGTGATTTCATAAAAAAAAATATAGCTTTAAATGCATACATTAGTAAAACAGAAAGAGCAGACCAATTAATTGCGTATATAATTTTTTAAATTTAGAAAAAAAGAATTAACTAAAAATGTCCCATTAAAACCTACATAAGAAATCCTAAAAAAGTAAGGTAAGGTTTGTAAAATTGAGTGTAAAAAGGCATTGAATTGGGGCAGCTAGGTGGCACAGTGAATAGTGCACTGGCCCTGGAGTCAGGAGCACCTGAGTTCAAATCTGGCCTCAGAAACTTAACACAAAACTAACCATGTGACCTTGGGCAAATCACTTATCCCCAATTGCCCTACATTCCTACCTTCAAAAAGCAAAAAGAAAAATCTTTTAAAAAAAGACATCGACTTAATAAATAAAATTAAGAGTTGCTTTTTATTAACAAAACAATAAAATAGAGAAAACATTGGTTATTTTGATTAAACAAAAGAAAGAAAACCACATCATTAGTGTCAAAAAATGAAGTGTGAATATACCACTAATGAAGTTAATTAAAGCAATTATAAGGAGTTATTTTACCTAATTATATGCAAATAAATTTAACAATTTAAGTGAAATGGGAGAGTATTTACAAAAACATAAATTGCTTAGATTAGCAGAAGAGGAAATAGAATACCTAAAAAGACCTAGTTTCAAAAATAAATTGAGGGGTGGCTAGGTGATGCAGTGAATAGAGCACTGGCCCTGGATTCAGGAGGACCTGAGTTCAAATCTGACCTCAGACACTTAACACAAAAACGAGCTGTGTGATCTTGGGCAAGTCACTTAAGCCCAATTGCCCTCCAAAAATAAATAAATAATTTGAACAAGACATCAAGTATCATGCCAAGAAAAGAGCACCAAGACCACAAAGATTTACAAGTAAATTCTAGAAAACATTTTAAGATAAACTATTTCCAATATTAAATAAATTATTTGGAATAATAGGCAAAGAAGAAATGTCATAAAACTCCTTTTATAAAACTAATATGATGCTGATTCCTAAACCAGGAAGAGCAAAAAACAGAGAATGAAAATTACAAATCAATTTCATCAATGAAAAGGGATGTAAAATTCATTTTAAAAAATACTAGCTAAAAGATTTCAACCATATATAACAATGTTTGCAAATTATAAAAAAGTGGGTTTTATAACAGAAAGGCAGGGTTGGTTTAGCATAAGGAAAACTATTAATTTAATTGATCATATGATTAAAAAAGTTTAAAAATATGATCATTTCAATAGATGCAGAGAAAGCTTTTGAAAAAGAACAACTCTCATTTCTAATGAAAACTATTGAAAGGGCAGTTAGGTGGCACACTGGCCCTGATGTCAGAAGGACCTGAGTTCAAATCTGACCTCAGATACTTGACAAAAAAATCAAGCTATGTGACCTTGGGCAAGTCACTTAACCCCAATTGCCCTGCAAAAAAACCCTAACAACAACAATAAAAAGTACAGGTATATTTTTACTTCAAATTTATGAAAACAAATCTTTTAAAATCATCAATAAGCATTATTTGCAATGGTGATAAACTAGAGGCTTTCCCAGTAAGATCAGGTGCCCACTGTAAAGCCAAGCAAGAGCAGCTTACCAGAGGACTGATGCTGTGAACAGCTTCAAGGTTCTGATTACACAGTATAGTGACCCATTTATTCAGTAACAAACTAAGACAAAACATTGACAGAAATCAAAGTACAGCATTCACAATGTTATGGCATAACAACTTGTCACTAAAATTGTCGCATAGTTTTTACCAAAGTGGTCACATAATTTTAAGCAAAAGATATCATTCAGTAAGAACTTAACTTAATCATCCTTAAGGAGGCAAGCCCCCTTAATAGACACAAAGTACAACAAAGTTCTCCAACCTTAGGTCACATTGTCTTAATCCCTCAATCAAAAAGTCTTCTTTCTTCTTAATTGGAAATTAGTTTCCAATCATCCTTAATTCAATCATCCTGAAAAGGTACAGGATACAAAGTAGAAAATTCTCCACCCCTAGGCCACAGTAAATCATAATTTTCTCAGTTTGCATTAAAGACCCAAGGAGAGGTCTTTTCATCCTGACTCAAGACAGGCTCTCAGCTTCCATGGTTACTTTTCCATGGTTCCAGCTCCTGCCCAAATCTATCCAACTGTCACCTGGATTAAAGGGCAGGAAGCTCTCAGTTCCTTGTCCAACTCCTTGTGCAGTTCCTGTTCCATATTGAAGGTCAGAGTGTCTAGTCCACCTCAAGTCCTTCACAGTTTCTTTTCCTGGGAAGGCAAAACTTGTCAAAGTCACAATAACATTTGATCAGCACCATCATCAATTCACTTTCTGCCTGTGAAATCAAAAAGACCCAACAACAAGGTCTGAGAAATCAACACAAATTATCATTTTAGTCTCGGGACCTCTGAAAACATCAGTAAGGCCCTCCTCCAGAATTTCTATAAACATACAACACGAAAATACTCTTTCAGGGCTTCTGAACCAGCAGTAAGGTGCATCAGCAGATGAATCTGAAAAAACAACATAAAAACAGCAAAGTACCAGCACCACAGCAATGCTTCCTCCCAGTTCTCATCTCTTCTCTTTTCTCAGTTCTTCTCAATTCTCTTCTCATTTATTCTCAGTTCTCAGTTCAGTTCTCAGTTCCCAGTTCTTAGTTCCCAGTTCTCCATTCTCAGTTCTGCCACCAAAAGTTCTGTTCTCAATTTTGCCCTCTCCAGCCTGAGACTCTTCTTATATATGATCATTAACTCCTCCCTGTTCCATTTCTTCCTGTTGCATCAGCAAATTCCTCCCACTGTGGGATTCACAAGTTCTATTCTTTAATGAAGGCTTGATATAATCAAAGACAAGCCTAAACTTGAAACAAAGTGCTAAATAATTAAGTAGCCAGAACAAGGTGTTAACTACTTCTTTGCTTGCCATTACACCCACTGTCACCAATATTATTCCGTATTGTATTGAAAATCTTAGAAATAGTAATAACAGGAAGAAAATAATTAAAAGGAATTGAAAGAGGGAGTGAGGTGATAAAGCTATTGCTTTCGGGGGATCATGTGATGATATTCTTAGAAAATCCCAAAGAGTCCAACTAAAAAGTTAGTTGAAAGAACAAATCCACATAAATCATCAACATTCTGATATTTTACTAATATCTTACACCATTTAGCAAGATAAGGTCACAATAGATTCATGGCCCAGATATAAAGAAAAACATTGAAAGAAAAGTTGAAGAACATGGAACTTGCTACTTATCAGGCTAATGGTGGGTGAAGAATTTGTGAATAAACAAGATATAGAGAACAGAGTGAAATGTAAAAAGGATAATTTAGATTACATTAATTTAAGAAGTTTTTGTACAAATAAAAAAAATGTAGCCAAGATAAGAAGGAAAGTAGGAAATTGGGGGGGGGGGGAGGTTATAGAAAATTTTCCAGGAAAGAATCTCATATCTCAAATAAGAACTTTGTAAAACCTACAAGAATATGTCACTCCCCAACTGATAACTGGTCGAAGATATGAATCAACAGCTTTCCAATGAAAAGATTAAAGAAAAATAATTTATAAATATGTAAAAAATGCTCTATCATTATTGATTAGAGAAATGCAAATTGAAACAACCTTGAACTATTATTTTACACCTATGAGAGTGACTAAACTAATAGGAAAAGTGACAAATGTCAAAGGAGATAGAGAAATCTTGGGACACATTCACTGTTGCTGGCATTGTAAACTAATGTAACAATTCTGGAGAGCAATATGAAATTTTTCTCAAAGAGGTATTAAACTGTCTTTATCTTTTGACCTAGCAGTATAAGTACATGATTAATTTCCAAAAATTATTAGGGAAAAGGGAAAGATCCTATATGTTATTCAATATTTTTAGCATTTTGGGGGGGCAGGCAAAGAACAAAGTCAAAAAGAAAGGATGCCCATCAATTTGCAAATGGCTGAACAAAGTGTGATACATGATTGTTATGGAATACTCCTTGCTTTAAGAAATGATGACCTCGATGAAATTAGAAAAACATGGATTGACATGCAAGAAATAATGAAAAGTGAAAGGAATAGAACCAAAGGAATATTGTGTATGATAACAGCAATATTTTTAAGAGCAACTTTTAGTGAATAAGTCATTTTGACTATTATAAATACTCAAATTAACTAAAAAGGACATATAAAGGAAGACACCATCTTCATCCAGAGAAAGAACAGATGAATAGAAGTATGTATAGAATGGTTTTATACACACACACGTGTTTGTGTATATATATCAATATCAATATTGATATAGATATTGATATACATATAGATACATAATGGTAACCATCTCTACCACAGTTTTGGGGAAAGAAGAAACAGTGGAAAAAAAAACATTACAATATGGTGTTATTGTATATTTAAAAGGAATAGCAAGTTGTTCATAAGAAATAAGAAGTAAAGGAGAGAAAGAAGAAGAAGATATATTAGGAAGAGGGAATAAGGAAGGGATTCGTCCTAAGCAAAACAAACTAACTGTGTATATTGCTCTTAATAATACTTTTTAAATTTTTATTTATTTACTTTTAGCTTGCAACATTAAGTTTCATAATCCCTTAAATTTTCAATTTTTCCCCCTCCCTGCCATGGGACCAAGTAATCAAATATAGGAACTACAAATACCTTCACATAAAACATTAGTCAAGGTGTAGAGAAGGATTATAATGAATGGAGTGAACAATGAGAAAGAAGAAACAAAAAAAAAGAGAGAGAGAGAAAGTAGTTTGCTTCAATCTGCATTCAGACTCTGTAGTTCTTTCTCTGGATGTGGCTATCCCTTTCCATCATGAGTCTTTTTGAGTTGTCTTATAACCTTAAATTGCTGAGAATAGTTCAGTCTATCAAAATTATCCATCACACATAAGATGTGTCTGTAATTATGTACAAAGTTCTCCTGGTTTTGTTCTCCTCACTCAGCATTAATTTATATACGCCTTTCCAGGTTATTATGAAGTTCATCTGCTCCTCATTTCTGATAGCACAATAGTATTCCATTACATTCATATACCACAACTTGTTTAGCCATTCTCCAATTGATAGGCATCCCCTTAATTTTCAGTTCTTTGCCTACACAAAAAGAGGTGCTATAAATATTTTTTTGTACATATGGTACCTCTTCCCACTTCTATTATATCTTTGGGACACAGCCCTAGAACTGGCACTAGTGGGTCAAAGGGTATGCAAATATTTATAGCCCTTTGAGCATAGTTCCAAATTCCTCTCCAGAATTCTTGAATCAATTCACAACTCCACCAACAATGCATTAGTGTTCCAATTTTTCCACATCCTCTCCATTATCACTTTCCTGATTTGTCATCTTAATCAATCTGACTGGTGAGATGTGGGACCTCAGAGTTGTTTTGATTTTCATTTTTCTAATCAGTAGTGATTTAGAACATTTTTCAAATCCTTATAGATATCTTTTATTTATTCCTCTGAAAACTGCCTGATCATATCCTTTGACCATTTATCAATTGGGGAATAAGAATACTATAATGCATTCTTATAGTCTTGGCTCAGTTCTCTATGTATTTTAGAAACGAGACCTTTATCAGAGACAATGGTTGTAAAAATCCTTTCCAAATTTTCCACTTCCCTCTTAATCTTGATTACATAGGTTTTATTCATACAGAAGCTTTTCAATTTAATGTAATCAAAATTATCCATTTTGTAATTCATCATGCTCTCTAACTCTTTTTTAGTCATAAAATCTTCCTTTCTCCATAAATCTGATAGGTAAACTATTCCCAGATTGCTTACAGTATCAGTCTTTATACCCATCATGCACCCATTTAGAATTGATTTTGGTATACAGTGTTATATATTGGTCTATGCCCAGTTTCTGCCATACTGTATTCTAGTTTTCCAAGCAGTTTTTGTCAACTAGTGAGTTGTTATCCTCAAAACTGGGGTTTTGTGTTTATCAAAGAGTAGATTACTATAGTCACTGGCTGCTGAGTCTCTGGTACCCAATCTATTCCATTGATCCATTAATCTATTCCTCATCCAGGACCAACTAGCTTTGATGACTGCTGCTTTATAATACAGATCAAAATCTGGTATGGCAAGGTCACCTTCCCTAGCATTTCTTTTCATTAATTCCCTTGATATTCTGGACCTTTTTTTCTTCCAAATGAATTTTGTTACTATTTTTTTTCTAGCTCTATAAAGTAATTTTTTGGTAGATTGATTGGTATGGCACTAAATATGTAATTTAATTTAAGCAAAATTGTCATTTTTTGTTATATTAGCTTGACCCAGCCACAAGCAACTGGTGTTTTTTCCATTTAGTTAGACCTGACTTTTTTTGTGTGAAAAGTGTTTTATTGTTGTGTTCGTATAGGTCCTGGGTTTGTTTTGGCAGGTAAATTCCCAAATATTTTATAATGTCTACAGTAACTTTAAATGGGATTTCTCTTTCTATCTCTTGGTGTTGTATTTTGTTAGAAATATATAAGAATGCTGAGGATTTATGTGGGTTTACTTTATATCCAGCAACTTTGCTAAATTTACTTATCCTCTCAAGTAGCTTTTTACTTGATTCTCTAAGTATTTATCATCATATCATTTGCAAAGAGTGATAGCTTAGTCTCTTCTTTGCCGAATTCGGTTCCTTCACTTTCCTTTTCTTCTCTTATTGCTAGTGCTAACATTTCTAGCACCAGATTGAATAAGAGGAGTGACAGTGGACACCCTTGTTAAACCCCTGATCTTATTGGAAGCTCTTCTACCTTATCCACATTACATGTAATATTGCTGATGGTTTTAGATAGATGCTACTTATCATTTTAAGGAAGACACCATTTATTCCTGTACTTTCTAGTTTGTTTTTTTTAAATAGGAATGGGTGTTTTATTTTGCCATAAATCTTTTCTGCCTCTATTGAGACAATCATATGGTTTCTGATAGTTTTGTTGTTGACATGATCAAAAATACTGATAATTTTCCTAATATTGAGCCATCCTTGTATTTCTTGAATATATCCTACTGATCAAAGTGTATTATTCTTGTGGTAAGTTGCTGTAGTCTTTTTGTTAACATTTTATTGAAATTTTGGCATCTATATTCATAAGGGAAATTAGTCTATGATTTTCTTTCTCCATTTTTTCTCTTCCCGATATGGGTACCAGTACCATATTTGTGTCATAAAAAGAATTTGGTAGGACTCCTTCTTCACCAATTTTCCCACATAGTTTGTAAAGTATTGGAATCAATTGTTCTTTAAATATTTGATAGAATTCACTATTAAATACATCTGGCTGGGAGATTTTTTCCTAGGGATTTCATCAATGGCTTGTTCAATTTCTTTTTCTGAGATGGTGCTATTTAACTAATTTACTTCCTCTTCAGTTAATCTGGGCAACTCACATTTTTAGTAAATTTCATCCATTTCATTAAGATTGTTAAATTTATATACATACAACTGGGCAAAATAATTCCTAATTATTGTTTTAATTTCCTCTTCATTGGAGATAAATTCATCCTTTTCATTTTTGATATTCATAATTTGCTTTCTTTATAATATTGAGTAAAAGTCTATCAATTTTATTGTTTTTTTCATAAAACTAGCTCTTAGTTTCATTTTTTAATTCAATAGTTTCCTCAATTTCAATTTTATTAATCTCTCCTTTGGTTTTCAATATTTCTAATTTAGTATTTAAATGGAGATTTTCAATTTGTTCTTTTTCTAGCTTTTACAATTGCATGTACAATTAATTGACCTCTATTTTCTCTATTTTATTCATGTATGCATTCAGAGATATAAAACTTCCCCTAATAACTGTTTTTGCTGCATCCCACAAGTTTTGGTATGGTGTCACATTATCATAATTCTCTTGAATGAAGTTACTGTTTGTTTCTGTAATTTCTTGTTTAACCCTCTCATTCTTGAGGATTAAATTATTTAGCTTCCAATTAGTTTTTAGTTTTTCTTTCCATGGCCCTTTATTGAATGTGATTTTTATTGCATCATGATTTGAGAAGGATCCATTTAATATTTGTGCCTTTCTCCACTCAGTTGTGAGGTTTTTTAGTGCATGGTTAGTTTTTGTGTATGTGCCATGTACTGCTGAGAAGAAGGTATATTCCTTTTTATCCCCATTCAATTTTCTCCAGAGATCTACCATATCTAGTCTCTCTAAAATTCTATTCACCTCCTTAACTTCTTTCTTGTTTATTTTTAGTTTAGATTTATCAATATCAGAGAGGGGGAGATTAAGATCCCCTACTAGTGTAGTTTTCCTATCTATTTCTTCCTCTAATTCCCTTAACATCTCCCCTAGGCATTTGGATGCTATACCACTTGATGCATATATGTGAAGTAATGATATTGTTTCATTCTCAATGGTGCCTTTTAACAGAACATAGTTTCCTTTCTTATCTCTTTTAATTAGATCAATTTTTGCTTTTGCTTTAAGTGAAATAAGGATTGCTACCCCTGCTGTTTGTTTTTTATTTTAGCTGAAGCATAATGTATTCACCTCCAGCATTTTACCTTTACCCTGTGAGTATCCCCATAATTCAAATGTGTTTCTTGTAGACAGCATATTGTAGGATTGTGGTTTTTAATCCCTTCTGCTATCCACCTCCATTTTATGGGAGAGTTCATCCCATTCACCTTCACAGTTATGATTACTATCTGTGTCTTTCCCTCCATTCTATTCCCTGCATTGTTAAAATATCTTCTTCCTTATCACTTCCCCTCCTTAAGAGTTTTCCTTTTGACCACCACCTCCCTCAGTATTCCCTCCCTGTTCCCCATCTCTCTTACATACCCTTTCCCCTTACTGCTATTTCCCTCCCTTCTAAGCAACCCCCTCTTTTTCCCCCTCAGCCCTCCTACTGTCTGTAGGGCCCAATAGACATTTATACTTAATGGAGTAAGTTATTTCCTCTCTGAACCGGAATTGATGAGAATAGATTTCATACCTTGTTCCTCTCCCTCACTCCTTTCCCTTTATTATAATGAGTCTTTGTGTCTTTTCATGTTACAAACCTAAACTTACCTGATTATGTTGATCCCTCCTTGAACCAGAGCCAATGAGAATAAAGTTCATATGATGTTCATCTCCCTCCCTTCTTTCCCTCTATTACAGTATGTTTTTGTGACTCTTTGTGTGGCATAACTTATCCTTTTCTGCCTCATCCTTTCTCTTTCTCTCATTATAGTCCCTTTGTACCCCATAATAAAGTTTTTTATCATCAGATTAGTTCATTTATACCCACATCCTCTATCTATGTACATCCCTTTTTTAATGTCACAATAATTATATGAATTTCAATATTAACAGGTATCCGCTTCTCATATAGGGGTGTAAACAGTTTGGTCTTATTGAATCACAAGTTGTGTGTGTGTGTGTGTGTGTGTGTGTGTGTGTGTGTGTGTTTTCCTATTTGGTTCTGGTTCAAGTTGGGATCAACATAATCACTGAATCTTTTCAGAGCTTTACCTAAAGGGAAATTTTCTCTATAACAATCTTTGCAAATATTATTTAGTCTGTGCATAGGAGCTTTGAATTCCTGGAAATCAACTCTGTCCTGAGGCAGCCTTTTTCAATCATGTGTAAATGCCATTGTTAGGAACTAATCCAAATTCCTTTTATTTTGATAAACTGGTTTCACTATAATTTAATTTTTTATCATAATTATTTCCTTCAGTAAATGCAGAAAAATCTGTGCTCTATTCTATTTAGTTTTAATTTATATTTTAATCAGAAAAAATCCATTTTCTCTCCTTCCCAATCCTACATCCACTAGTGTCAATTGAGAGTGAAGGAAAAACAAAACACCTGCTAAAACATGTATAATCTAGAAAAAGATAATTTACTTTTGTCTGTTTAAAAGTAATCACTTTTGTACACGTTGAGCCCTTCACATTTCTATCAGGAGGTGGGTAGCTGATTTCACCATGGATGAAATTCATCTGGAATTGTGATTGGTTATCATCCTGCTCCTTTGAAAGTTGTTTGTACCTAATATATTGTCATTGTATCAATTACTCTCCTGGTTTGTTTTTTTTTTTTTGCCTTTTGGAGGGCAATTGGAGTTAAGTAATTTGCCCAAGATTACACAGCTAGTTTTTTTTTTTTAATGTGTGGGTGTTAAGTGTCTGAGGCCAGAAACGAACTTGGGTCCTCCTGACTCTGGGGCCAGCGCTTTACTCACTGCACCACCTAGCCTCCCCCTATTCTCCTGGTTTTGTTTACTTCACTGTGCATCAATTCATATAAGTCTCCCCAAGTTTACCCTAAAACACTATATTTGCCATTTTTTAAATTACAATGTAGTCCTTCACATTAATGTATTATAATTTGTTCAGCTATTCTCCAGTTGTTAAGTACACCCTAAAAGTAATAGCCTATGAGACCTCAAAAATCCTAAAACACTATTTGTGTATTCTCAGCTTGTTTTGCTTAGGAGAATTTCCTCCTTTACTGTAAATTTTTTCCAATTTTCCCTTTTACCCCCTTTTCCTTCTATCTTCCTATTGAAGAAAATGTATTTTTTACTCAACTTTATGTGTGTGTGTGTGTCTGTCCTTTCTTCTCATGAGCCAGTTCAGGTTAGATTGACATTGTTTCTTCCCACTAACTTCTTGAAAATACAGAATTTTTCTTTTCTATCTTGATTATGTGAGAGGAAGATGAAAAAGAGGTAAAGAAGGAGAGATGACAAAGAGGGAGATACAGACAGACACAGAGAGAGACATAGAGAGACAGACATGAAGACAGGGACTAAGAACACAATTGAACAAATCTTGCTCAAATACATATGGGCATCCTAGCAATTTCTAGTTCGTTGCCACTGCAAAGAGAGTTGCTACATATAATTTAGAACATATAGGTTTTTTCCCTTTATCACTACTGATCTTTGGAAATATACTTTATAGCGATATTGCTAGGTCAAAAAGAGACAGTTTAATGACTTTTGGGGCATAATTTCAGATTGCTATCCAAAATAGTTGGATCAGTTTACAATTCTACCAACAATGAATGTGTCTCAATTTTTCCACATCCTCCATAACATTTTTTCCCTTTGCCCTTCTACCATTTTAGCCATTCTGATAAGTGTAAAATGATAGCTCAGGGCTATTTCAATTTGCATTTCTCCAATCAATAATGATTTAGAGCAAGTTTTGATTTGACTATATAACATTTCCATAGTAGTTATATTGTGAAAGACTAACTATATTTCTCTCCATCCTATCCTGACCCCCAATTGTTCTTTTCAAAAGTGTTTGCTTCTAAACTACCCTCTCCCCCAATCTGCCCTCTCTTCTATCACCCTCCCCCCACTTATCCACTTCCCCCCTATTTTCCTATAGGGTAAGATACCCAATTGAGTGTGTATGTTACTTCCTCCTTAAGATAAATTCAATGAGAGTGAGGTTGTCCCATTCCCTTTCAATTTCATGCTCTTCCCCTCCATTGTAATAGTTTTCTCTTGCCTCTTTTATATGAGATAGTTTAGCCTAATCTATCTCTCCCTTTCCCCTTCTCTCAATAAATTTTTCTCTCACATCTTAATTTTATTTTTTAAATATCACCCTTTCCTATTCAACTCATCCTTTGCCCTCTGTCTATGTACACATGTACATACATATGGCTAAAGTTCAGAATATCATAGTAACTTGGAAGAGGAAAGGACTTTAGAGAGAACCTAGTCCAAGGCTTGTCATTTACAGATGATGAACTAGGCCCAGGTAGGCGAAGGTACTTACAAAGTATCACTCACTGAGTCATTAAAAGAGCTGGATTAAGAAATAAGGTGAGGTTTACCCATCCTTCATATTGTCATTCATTTTTTTTTGGTCATTATGGAAAAAAGTGTAACCAGACCTCTGAGGGATCCCTGTATTTGGAAGTGAGGGTGATATTGGGGCTTAATTGGGGATGGGTGGGTGTTCTGGATGTCTCAGGAGGAGGAGGAGGACAGGATGGAAAGTGGATCAAATCTAGAAGTTGCCTTTTCCATATAAAGGTCTATTCTATCTCTTATCCATTTGCTGCTCCTTTTGTCACCACAAACTTTAGCCTTAATGTGCTTCATTGAAGTTCTTGTCCCCTTGCATCATGGAGTGGTAGTGAGTGCCACTTCTAAGAAAACTGGCAAAGGTCAGTCAGGGAAGAGGGTCATTGATTTGGTGGATGGGGCTAATGGAGACATGGTGTTGTATCTCCTCAGAGAAGAAGATGAGGTCTCTCATTGATTCTCCCACAGGGAGGCTAAAGGTCAAGGTGAAGGAAGAGTCAGTGGGAATGCAGTGGAAAGATAGAGTTCTGCATCTGGAATAAAGGGGCCTGACTTCAAGTCCCACCTTTGCTTATTGACTTATTACCTATGTGACCATGTGCAATTCCCTTTACCTGTCTAGAGCTCTGGTTAGAAGCCCTACAAGGATCCTTCCACAGATGTAACTCTACATTAATGGTACCATGCCATGATAGAGGGGAAAAAAAGGTAAAATTGATTTTGGTCATTAAATCATAGATTCTCTGGACTCAAGGAGCTCTCAGCAGTGATTTCTTACAACTGACTTTATGTAAAGAGGAAATAGGTAAACCATGACATATTCATAGTAGGTAAAGAATTATAGGATTTTAGTTTTGGAAGGAGCCTTTGTGGTACCATGGGGAGGACTAACACCCTGATTAAGGCAATGATGACATTAACTCACATTTATGTAGTACTTTAAGGTGCTCAAAATTTATTCTGTTATTTGACCCTCACAACTTCCCTGTGAGGTACATTCTATTATCTCTTTTACAGATGAGGAAACTGAGACAAAAAGAGGTTAAATGGCTTCCCAGGGTCTCAGACTAATAATATGATGTAATAGGTAGAAATATGACTGGCAAACTTTAAGATTGGCAAAGCACTTTATATATTTCATCTCATTTGAGCCTCACAACAACTTTGTAAAATGGGTGCTATTATTACTTCTATTTTACAGATGAGGAAACTGAGGCTGAAAGAAGTTAAGTGATTTTTCACAGAATCACAGGATTTTTAAGTTTTGGAGACAAGAGTTCAACTTTTCTCATTCCAAGTCTGCTGTTTTAGACTAGGTGACACCTGACAGCCTGAATTTCTCAAACACTTCCACAAACTGGGAGCTTACTCTTGATAATGACATACAGTTTCAGTGTTGGAAAATGCAGCTACTTTAAAATTATTTCTATTCTTGAATTTAAATTGCCTTCAAATAGGTTCAAACCACTGATAACCTAGCTTTTGTCTCTGGAGATACATGGGGCAGGGGGCATAACAGCTTTTTCTCTTATCAGTTTATCTCTTCTCCTTGATGCCATAGCATGGAGAGACTAGATTGAGACCCCTGGATCTGTTAATGGCCACTATGTTAGTATAGGGGTTTTGGTTATAAAACTTTATAGAAGTCGAAACATGTCATATGGATTGAGGAATTGACTTTGAGCGGACAATTATTGTCCTTTTAAACCTGAATTTCCTTTAAGAAGGAGAGACTCAGTTCATATTCCATCCCTTCATGCCTTGGGTCTGTCTTCACAGCTCTAACATAATAATGCCATTATAATGGCAGTTAGGTGGCACAGTGGATAGAGCACTGGGCCTGAAGTCAGAAAGACCAAGGTTTTCAGTCAAGTCTCAGAAACTTACTAGCCTGTCTCCCCTGGTTGAATTTTTTAACTTCTGTTTCCTTGAGTTTCCTCAATTGTAAAATGTATATAAGAATAGCACCAATTTCATAGTGCTATTGTGAGGATCGATGAAATTATATTTATAAAGCACTTAGTACATTTTCTGGTACATACTAGGTGCTTAATAAAGGTTTCTTCCTTTCTTATTTCTCTCTCTTTCTTCCTCCCTTCTTTCTCTGTTTCCCTTCCCCCTTTCCAAACTCTCTCTTTCTCTTCATTCTTTCTTTCTACATATTAGCTACTGTACTCACATAAATGGACTTTTTGTTCAAATTAATACTTGCAAGAAGATAGAAGATAAGCTTGGGATGGAGTGAGTGAAATTTATTGAAATAACTGCTTCTGAACTCATTCATGGTGCAATAAGGACTTAGAAAAGTGACTGAGGAGAAAATCATAGCATAAAATGTTGGAATGGGTGATATCAAAGAGTTATTGCAGCTCTAACTTCTTCATGCTGCATATGAAGAAACAGAAAACCTAGACAAGTGAAGTGACTTGCCCAGGGTCACTCAGTTTCTTTCCAAGTAGCAGAATCAAGATTAAAAGCTTGCTGCCTCCTGCTTTTCTGGCCTCGGGTTCTATATACTAGTCCATGCTATGTGCCACTCTCCCTTTCTTCCATGCATCTTCTCTTCAAATTTAGAAAGCCCTCTCACAGAAGCATTCTGTCCTGCTCTGAGGCCCAATTCCATACTGTTTGCAGCTTCCTGAACTAGGCATACTAATGGCAGACAGGACCCTGAGGGGGAGCATTAGGACATAGTTAAGTCAGAAAAAACCATCCATTGAAATGTTCCTGCCACCATGTACACGTCTACAGGGGAGGGACTTGTCTTGTTTGGGTTTTTGTATCCCTACTATTTCCCATTTTGCCTGCCTGATATACAGTAAACACTCAGTTAATGTGAATCATTTACACTTAATTTTATGTAGGAAGTTCTCTATTTTTGGAGTCAGTACCTTCTCTTAAAACTAGAAACATATCTCCAACAGGTTCATGTTTCCATCTGCCAAGATTCTGGTTTTGTGGGTCCTAACAAGATGCTTGTTTTGAGATTCTGTTATGAAATTCAAATTCTTGAGTTTGTAATAACTAAAATAATTTATGAAATAATAAAAACTAACAATTATATAGTGTGGACCACTTTCACAAGATAATAGATTTCAGCTCAACTTGCTAAATAGTAATATAGATAGACATGCAGAGAAAAAAGAAGTCAAGACAGGGAGGCAAAAAGACACAAAGACAGAGACAGAAAATTGGAGGGAGACAGAGACACATAAAAAGACAGAGACACAAAGACTGTGACAGAGAACACAACTGAATGAACCCTGCTCAAATATATATGTCCAGTTTATAGTCTTCAGGTCCACCATGTAGGGGATGATGTTTCTATATTGTTGCTATGAGTTAATGGTCATCTACTTTCCCAGCTTGAAGATGAGAAACCAGAACAACCAAACAGAAATAGGTCACTGTCTCCTGGATATGTAAGAGAAATATGTTTGGCCACCTATAAAGATAAAAAAAAATTCTAGGTTGTCTAGTCTCTAGTCTCTGATTACTTTTTTTGGCTTTGTCTTCAGGGAAGAAGTCTCCTCTGTGATGCTGGGCTCTCCCTCCAGCCACACATTAGTGAACAGAGCTACTTTCATCCTTCTGGGTGTCCCAGGGCTAGAAGCAGCCCACCTTTGGCTAGCAGTCCCACTAAGTGCCATGTACTCTGTAGCTCTATTAGGAAACGTTATCATTGTGATTGTAATCTGGACAGACAGTGCCCTGCATGAGTCCATGTATCACTTCCTATGTGTCCTGGCTGCAGTGGACATTGTAATGTCAACCTCTGTGACCCCCAAAATGTTGCACATCTTCTGGTCAGGTAATGGTATCGTTGGCTTTGCTGCCTGTTTCACCCAGATGTACATAGTCCATGCTACCACAGCCATAGAAACAGGGTTGCTTGTGGCCATGGCCTTTGACCGCTATATAGCCATCTGTAAACCTCTGCACTACCAAACCATCCTCACACCACGAACCATGGTAGGGATGGGCATGGCCATCATAGCAAGAGCTATCGCAGCTATGACTCCAATGACCTGGATGGTTGTCCATCTGCCATACTGTACCTCCCATGTTGTCCCCCATTCCTACTGTGAACACATGGCTGTGGCCAAGTTGGCATGTGCTGATCACATGCCCAGCAGTCTTTATAGCTTGATTGTTTCCTTCATAATAGTGGGGATTGATGTAACCTTTATTGCTACCTCCTAGAGCCTGATCCTCCAGGCTGTGTTCAGTCTCCCGTCTCGAGATGCACGTGTCAAGGCACTCAGTATGTGTGGCTCACATGTGAGGGTCATGATCCTCTACTACTTGCCAGCCATGGTGTCTATCTATATGGCATGGCTGGGTCAGGAGATGGTGCCCTTGCATGCCCAGGTGTTGCTTGCTGATTTCTACCTAGTCACCCCTCCTATGCTGAACCCTCTTATTTATGGTCTGAAAACAAAGTGTATCCTGGAGTGAGTATGGAATGCAGTAACTACCAGCCTCCCTTGCCACATCTGCCAAAACTCAACAAAAGAGAAAAGACTTACTCAAGTGTTTGTAATGGAACACAGTGAATCCAGATGGGGGGCACAGGACCAGAAGTAAGTGGGCATATTGAAATGTTTTCTTAAGATCTATCATTCATTCCTTGCAAGGTTTATCTTATGTACTGGGGAGTTTGTAACACTTCTCAAATGATACTATTGGTTATCTTAGTCAAATTGCTTCCATATTAATAATGACATCTCAGACACTACGGTATTTATGTTTCTTTTCTTGAGACTTTAGTAATCAAAACATATTTATTATTTATGTCTGCTGATGAATGAGTCAAGAAACATTGCAATTTCTATATGGCAGACACTATGCTATGGCTTTAAGGATACAAAAAAAAGGACAAAACTTAAAACTGAGACCTTTGAAAGCTTATGTTCTAATAGCTGAGCCAATATGTAAATATATAGGCACGCAAAAATTATATACAGAATAGATCCTAACAAGACTCATAGGGGAAAATACTAGTAACAGGGTATTTGAAGAAGCCTCCTACAGATGGCAGAATTTGAGCTTAGATTTAAAGGAAGCCAGGTCTTGAAGGCTTTTCAGTTTTCCCATACCCACTGATATAAAACATTAAAATACCAATCTGCCCGAGAGGGGTTTGTTTTAGCTAATCACTGTCCATTTTCTCAATTATATTGGGCTTTACATCTTATATGTTACACCACGGACAGATAGGGTCCCTAAAGGGAGATCGTAGGTGGAAATGGAAGACAATCATTTTGCAATTTGCCAAGGAACAAAAGTGTTCACCAGGATTAAGACATCTTCCTCGAAGTCATGCATCAAGCTTCATTGAGTACTGATGATAAAGTACCTCTGTTTGAATACATGTGGGATAGCTTTTGAGTCATAATACATTTACAATACATTAAAAATCAAGACTATAAAACTATAGAGGGCCTCTAGATATCCTCAGCAAAAACAGAATCATCAAAACATAATATATTTGAGCTGGAAGGAATCTTAGCAATTCCCAGTCTTGATTTATTCCTAACCAATTACAATTTCTGCAACAAGAATTATAAGTGTGGATGTGTATGTGTGATGGGGCTATTGGCAGTCTGATGGGCCTATGGATCGCCTCATTATTTTTTAAAGTTATTATTGAAGGAATTGCCAAATTTCAGTCAGGAGTGAGTAAAATAAAGATAGAATTTTTCCCCATCTAAGTTTATGGAACCTATTTTGAAACCCCATATTCTATGCCATCAACTGTACATAGTTATCCACCCTTTCCTTGAAAACCTCTGGTGAGGGGAGGGGAGCGCTCCATCTCTCAGGGCTATTTCACTTTGAAGCCAACTGTAATTTTTAGGAAGTTTCTCCTTACATCAAAGTGAGTGTGTGTATGCATATGTGTATGTATATATGTATATATCTTTCTATATCACCCTATCATCACTCCTAGTTTAATCCTTTGAGACAAAAGGAGAAAAAATTGAAACCTTTTTCCACATGGCAGCCCCTTTAGATGACTGAAGAGAGATTTGCACCCTACCTTCTCAATGTTTTTTTTTCTCTTTGGTAATCATCATTTGATTTGTGAAGCATTCCTGATTTGATAAGCTCAAGTCCTTCCAGAAAATTTGTCCAGAATGGTGAAGGGAGAGGAGAACTTAATTTTGCTTCAGGAACTATGGATAGCTGAAAACAATTCTCTTGGCTATGGTATGATCAGGGCAAAATACCAAGACTCTCACCTCCTTCCTTGCAGACACTATGTGTCTCTCAGTGTGGTCTTAGGTTGTTTACTTTTTTTATCTGCTCTTATTCTGTTGACTCATGTTGAGATATCCCATACTAGTGAAGTTGATTTTTAAGTTATCCTGACTGATTATACTAATGAATCACATGGCTATAAACAAAGAGGTATTCTGTGAGGAAGGTCAGAACCAACAAGAGAATCATCCTGGTACTAAGGTTGAAACTGAGTACAAATGAGACAGACTTTGTAATTTTGTTAATTGAGAGTATATTCCAGATCATAGATCTAATGCTCTATTGTACCTAGGTGCCAACTTATTTTCTTCCTTGGCTTAGGAGAGATCACGTACACTGATGAAAGGGAATAGGCTCTTCCTTGGTAGTTGTGGCACCATCTCTTGGTCACTATAATTGACTGGCTCCATCATAACTTCAGAAAGCATGAGAGTGAGCCAGGCAGTGCCATTATTATATATACCTCACTATTAAACGCAGTTATTTCAAAGACTGTGTAAATTAATGTTAATACCATGTTAAAAATTATTTTGTTCTTGAGAAAAAGAATGCTTTTCAGACTTGTGTTTGGGGAATGTTATATGGCTACTGGATGGAGTATAAATTGGAGAGGGGAGAGACTAGATGTGGCAAAAGCAGCCAGCATTCCATTATGAGAGAGTAGATGAGAGGTGATGAAGGCCCAAGGTGATGATAGGCAGTTTCTATTTTGGTAGAAAGAATAGACTGATGATAGAAATATTTAAGAGTTAGTTATCAATGGAACTTGCAATTAATTGAGTCTTCTTTTTTTCATCTCCCACATCAAACAATGCTTAAGGTTTCAAGTAGAGTTAACTGGAAGGAAAATGGTACAAAAGAAAAGAGGAAGTTAGGAGGAAGGGTATGCTTGGGGGAGGGGGGGGGGGAAGATACTCACTTTCCAAAATGTTGAATTTAAGGCGCTACAAAACATTCTTTTATTTGACAAATATTTGTTAGGTGCCTATACTATGTACTATTAAATGTAGGTATCCTCTAAAGTGTTCTTCCTGGTTCTCTTCTCTCTCTATTCATTATCCCATCTACTCCCATAACTTCAGTTATCACTCTCACACAAATGTCTCCCATAACCATATCTTTACCCCCAAACCTCTCCCTAGGACTCCATCCTCTATTTCTAGCAGCATAATACAAAATATAGACCATACACAAACTTCTGAATTTCCCCAAACTCAAGATGTTCTTAATAGGAGTCCTCAATTTCCCCTCAAAACCTCTTCCCCTCTCTAACTTCCTTATTCTTTTGAATGCACTAGAATACTTCTATTAACCAATACTAATGAACTCCATTTTGTCTTGGACTGTTCTCTGTCTCTCACCCAAGACACTGAAAAAGTTTCCTTTTAAATACATAAATAAGTTGAAATGTAGTTCTCGCCATCTTACAAAGTGCTATTCATACTCTGAGTGGGAGAGGATTAGAGAAAGCTTCATGGAGTAGGTGGTATTTGAATTAATATTTGAAGGATGTACAGGAAATGAAGAGGAAGAGTATGGCATCCTAGGAATAGACAACAGTGTTAACAAAGGACATAGAGGTGGGATAGTACCTAGCATCCTCTTCGAAATTTTACTGATAAATTGTTTTAAAATAATTGATGAAACATAACACATAGAAATCAAATATCCTTATGCAAACATTTAAGCAAAATGTTTAAAAATGTGATTGTGACTAATTATGGTATATGCAAACATACACTCTTGCACCTTATTGCCTATTGAAAAAAAGCTATATGCTTTAACTTTGACAAGGTAATATTGATGATGGTTCTTTTATATAAATTTAGTTTCATTGCTATTTAAGAGTATAGTTAGCATATATTTTCTTTGAATCTCTCCTTTATTTTGTGTTGTTCATGCATCTTTCCATATTTTTTTTAATTCTTCCTTTTGGGGTTATTCTTACGATACAATGATATCCATTTGTATACACTTACATAAAGACAGCTAGGTGGCTAAGAGTGTTGGATTTGGAACCAGAAAGACCTGAGTTCAAATCCAGCCTCAGACACTTACTAGTTGTACAATCTTAGGCAAGTCAATTAACCTCTGTTTGCCTCAGTTTCTTCAACTGTAAAATGGAGATAATAATAGCCACCTCACAGGGTTGTTATGGGGATCAAATAAGATAATATTTGTAAAGCACTTAGCATAGTGCTCAGCATAGAGTAGGTATTTAATAAATGTTTCCTTATTCTCTTGTACATACTAGTGCAAAGTCATGAAGCTAGTAGGTGTTTTGTATTTGTTGATCAATGGTTCTGCCACAACTTCTTCAGCCATTTCACTATGGTTTGCTTCTTACTTTTTCTATGGGCATATGGTTTACTTCTAACTTTTTCTATTACAAATAATGATTTTTGTACACATGGTCCTTCTCCTCTTCCTCAATCAAATGACCTCTTTGATGTAGTAGGACTGTTGAATATGAATAATTTTGTAATATATATAATTCTACTTTGCCTTTTAGAATGATCAAACCAATTCATAGCCTCAACAATGAATTATTATTCCTGTTCCTTCACAGTCCCATCAATATTGAATTTTTATATTTGGATAATAAACTTGGCCTTGGTGTCAGAAAGATATGAATTCAAGTTCTATCCCTGATATATGGCTTTGTGATCCTTTACAAATCACATAATCTTTCAGTGCCCAAGACAACTGTAGAATACTTATAGAAAAGTTGCTGATGTGCATTTTTATATCCATTGATCCCTTACTGAGAATCTCTTTCACCATTAAAATCAGGGGTCTCAACCTCATCTCAAAGAGTGATAAATTAGAGTTGTTTTAATCTGTTTGTACTACAATTAATGATCTTGAACGTTTTTTTCAGAGTATTGTTGACAATTCACATCTTCTCTAGAAAATTGCCTGTTCATTTATTTTGACAATTTGTTGTTTAAGAAATGTTCCTTAACCTGACAAGTGAATAATCATGCATTTCATATTTCATAGGTGTATTCATATAAATATGTGTTTTTTAAATTATATACCAAAATATGTCTTTGTAGAGAGAATAGAGATTTCTTTGCAATCAGGAAAGCAAGACAAAATTGATGAGCTTCTTCCAATCCCTCTAGCCTTGATAAATTCCTGAGGATGATTTTCATGGCCCCAAGGTTGCAACCATGGATATCGTGGGAACTGAATGCAATTTTGCCATACTATCTCAAATAGCAGGTTGCTTTCAAGGAGGGACAGTTGCCGTAGAAGCAAAATGCTTGAATGGATGGACCTAACCAGTTTTGCAGTGAATATTTTGCTGGCCTGGGGTCAAGAAGACTCTTCTTCCTGCATTTAAATCTGGCCTCAGAAACTTACTAGCTTTGTGACCCTGGGAAAATTACTTAACCCTGTTGCCACAGTTTTCTCATCTGTAAAATGAGCTGGAGAGGGAAATGGTAAACCATTTCAGTATCTTTGCCAATAAAACCCTAAATGTGGTCACAAAAAGTCAGACATAACTAAACTATGACTGAACACAGAACCCTAAGACCCTTTTCCCTTACTGACTGGCTAACTGGTCAAGTGAGTTTGGAGTTTAACACAATGGAGGTGAGATAGCTCTTGAGACTATATGCTTTTAAAATTATTTTCCTTTTATGGAAAAAAATGTTTGACAACTCTTATCCAGCAGATGGTAGTAGTAGAGCAATAGTAGAGAACCAGTAAAGGGGCTTAGTGGAGATTGGAGCACTGGGCAAGGCAACAGAGGTAACAAACCTAAGGACATCAGCAGCATATAATTCAATAGAGAAAGTAGCTCATGGTCCAGTGCCTTCATTAGACTAGCAGAGGTATGATTGTTTTTATGCCTGTGACTTTGGGCATGTTGTTTTCTTCATGAAAAGTTCCCCTTCTTTGTACTAAACTCAAAACCCACCAATCCATGTCCTTAATGAAAGTTTGATGAACTCCTCTATATCTCCATCTATTGAAATGCCTTCCTTGTTTAAAGACTCAGCTCTCAAATGATCCCCTGAACTGGGAGGAAATGCAAAATATTAGATCACGAATCAGGATCCAAATAGATCTCAAAAGGCTAGAAGAGTGAATTCTAATTACCAAGGTTACATTTACCTCTGTGAAATTTCAGGTCCTGCACTTGGTTTACAAAAAAATCAGTAAACACATAAGTTAGGAAAGGTATATTTAGATAAGCATTTGTGGAAAAAAAGATGTTGAGGTTCTAATGAATTTCTTCTTCCATATTATTTAGTGTGATATGGTGGGCAAAAGATTTAACATAATCTTACCCAAGATTCATAAAAATATAATGCCCAGAGCAAAGGTTGTGATAAATATGACTGTCTTTGACAAGAGTAGAGTATCATGGATATGTGTCCGGTTCTATGTGCTAAGGTTTTAGAATGGGAACTGACAGTCAGTATGCAGGGGAAGACAATTAGGATGGCGAGGAGAGGTGATGACATGGCACTGGAGCATCAAGTGAAGAAACTAGGGAATGTTTAACACGGATAAGGGGAAAAAAGCCTTGGTGGGGGTGGGGGGATACAGGAGTGTTCTGGGAAATGTTTAATAATAGCTCTTTGAAAACAAAATGTATGATACCGTTCAGTTCAATGTATATTACTACAAATTTCTCCTTCCCTCACTTTCTTAAGTATAGACAATCAACAAAGAATAAGTCAAGCCCATATTTTAGTCTGTCAGTTTCTGAAGTGGTAAATGTTCACAGTAAAAATTTAATACCCAGCTCTCACAAGATCAGGGCTGATTCCAGCAAACTTCTGGAGAAGAAAGGACATCTATTATCTTTAAACATTTTATGTCTATTATGTAGAAGAGGCATTTGTCTCTTTAGTTTGGCCCCAGAAGACAAAATGGGAACCAGTGTGAAGCAATTTTAAAACAGGAAGTGTTTCCTAATATAGAACTTGCATCTAAAAACTAGAACTATCAAAAACATAGAATAGCTTTCCTTGGAGGTTGTCTAATAGTATAATTGATTGAGAGCTGGATGGGACTCACAACCACACAAAATTCATTTAAAGAGTATGCCCAAAATTAGAATACAATGCAAGTGAAGTATACATATAGCATATACCACAGACAATGAAGTGACTGAAACCCCTTTTCTCTTCAAAGAGCCTTCACACTTGTTTTCACAGGCCTTCTCTTCCCCAATTTGACTCTTGAAGAAAAAAGGAGAAAATGTCTTTTCAAATCTAACTGGGTGATAAGTAAGAATAATACATGAAAAGAAATGAAGTCATTGATGATTATAAGTGGGGTCATAAAATGACTTGTAAAATCTATGGAATCATGAAGGTATTATGTAGCAAATTAATTCAATAAGCCTCAATTTAGTGTTCAAGTAAACAAGCATTTATTTCTCACTTAGTATGTACCAGGCATTATGTTAAACCCTAAGGATACAAACAAAGGCAAAAAACAATCATTGCTCTCAAGGACCTGAATTTAATGGGGTGCATAATATGCAAACAACCATGTACATTCAAGATATGAAAAAGATAAATTAGAGACAATTTCAGAGGAAAGATCCTCCCATGAAAGGGAACAGGAGGTTTCTTTAAAAAGACGGGATTTTAGATTATAATAAATAGGCCAGGAAAACCAGAAGGTGGAAACAAAGAGGAGAAGCATTCAAAACCTGGGTTAATAGACAGTCAAAATCACGGTAGATAGAGAGGGTCTTTTGCAAGGAGAAGAAAAGTGGTTGTCACTGAACTGTAGAGAATGTGGAGAGGAGTAAAATTGTTAAGAATAATAAAACAGTAGGTAAGATTCAGTTTGAGAAGTTCTTTAAAATCCAAACAGAGGATTTTATAATTGATTCTAGAAGTAATATGTAGCCACTAAGAGTTTAATGAGTAGGAAAGTGACCTGGTTACACCTACAGTTAAGAATGTCACTTTGGGAGCTGAGTGGAGAGGATGGATTGCTGTGAGAAGAGATTTGAAGCAGGGAGTTCCATCAGAAGGCTATTATAATAATCCAGGTTTGAAGGGAAGGGGCCTTACTTCAGGGTGGAGAAGGAGAGAAGGTATATTTATGAGAGATACTATGAAGGTAAAATTTATAGGAGTTGACAACAGATTCATATGAGGGGATGAGAGTGAGGAGTTAAGGATAACACTCACATTTAAACCCTTCATGACTGAAACAATGGTGGTATCTTCCAGAGTAATAAGGAAATTAAGAAGTAGAAAAGGTTTTGGGGAAAAGATAATGAGTTCAATTTTGTTGAGTTTAGGATGTCTATGGAATATCCAGTTAAAGGTGTCCAATAAACAGTTGCAGATGCAAAACTAGAAGTTAGAAGAGATCTTGGACTGGATAAAACAGAATCATCTGCATAAGGATGATAATTGACTTCATGGGAAATGATGAGATCACTGAGGGAAACACAAAATTGAATTGGTCCTAAGAAATGCCTTGGGAGACAACCACGGTTAGTAGGTGTGACATGAATGAAGATCCAACAAAAGCAACTAAGAAGGAATGATCAGACAAATAGGAGAACCAAGAGAAAGCAGTGCCACAAAAACTGAGAGTAGAGAGTTTCAGGGAGAAGAGGACAATTGAAAGTGTCAAAAGCTGGTTGTAATTCTATGGGTACTGATCAATAGACTGAGAGCACATCAACCAAGATTCCTATTAAACTCAAAGAAGTGTGAGCCTTCCTTCTAGAGTCAGGACTATATCTAGTTCTTGTAGTTTTTGAGCCCAGAAGGAAACTGGATTTCTTTCCTCAGGTCTCACACAGTCTGATGCCATCTAAACTTTGCAAATCTAACTTTTGCACAGTTGAAATCACTTGAAATCACATTCAAAAGTAAACCTAGGACAAAACCATATGAATAACTTATTTCGAACATTGTGTTCATCATACAGGATTTTCAATCATTCAAACTATCTCTAGATTATCATAAAAGAAAAATATTTTCAGTTAATTCAACAAAAACACTTCTGTGCCACCCCATCAACACTTTATATCTCTACCAAATCTCAGAGACAATCAACACAGACTTGAATTCTCAATGATCAGATGAGGTTTATTCTGCCTCAGTTCATCCTGGATTCTTTGAGTGTCTGCACTTAATTTCCATTTATCCAGCCTGTGAAAACACAATATGTAATTATCATTCATATTCCCATCCCCAATGCTCTATTATTCCATCTAACTCAGTTAAAAGAAGATTCATATGAACACCTAAAGGGAGGGTTGGGAACTGAGAGTACTTTTCCCCCTTTCGATCAAGGATCAAATAAGCACAATGTAGGAAGGAAAAGGGAAATTAGACATTGCACAAGCAGCTCAGATTTCTTTCACTTCCTCTATACTTTGTTTGCACAAGCGTATATATGTATGTGTGCATATGTAAGTATGTACATAAATGGCTGTTTGCTGGTACAAAGAGGAAGAATCACTAAGTCAAACCGAACCCTTTGACATTGCTCTTTCTTGGTTCTCTTCCCAAATATCTACCTCTTCTCATTCTAGTTTGCTGAATAGTGCCCCTCTTACCATGGCTGTTCCCCAAGCCTCTGCACTGCACCTTTTCTCTTGTCTCTTTGTCTGCTCTCTCAATGACTCCATCATCTTTCTGCAAATGACTCCCAAATCCACATACTTAGCCTTTGTCTCTTTGCTGTGTACCAGTCCCACATATGTTTCTTGGACATTTTAAACAGGATAGCCCCTAAAAATTTTAAACTCAACACGTTCAAAACAGAGCTTCTTATCTTTTCCCCTAAACCCTCCCTCTTTCCAACTTTCCTATTTCTTTTCAGAGTACTACCATCTACCTAGTTATTCAGGTTTACAGACCTGCTGTCATACTCAATTATTACTCACTCTCTCTTACCCACAGATCCAAATAAATGATGTCCTGTGGATTTTATCTCAATACCAAGAAGTAGTAGCTAGCATTCATATATCACTTTAATGTTTGCAAAACACTTTACATGTTATCTCATTTGATCCTCATAACCACCCTAGGGAGTAGGCACTATTATTATCCTAATTTTACAAATGGGTAAACGGAGGTTGAGGCTGAAGAAAGTGAAATGATTTATCCTACATCACATGGCTAGTGTCTGTGGCCATATTTGACTTAAGTTCTTCTTGATTCCAGCTTCAGGACTGTAGTAGCACCCTTCCTCTGTCTCCTTATCTCTCACATGGGTCCCCTTCTGTCTGCTGAAATAAACACCACACTGGTTCAGGTGCCTGATTCTCGCTTTTGCTATTATTACCTAATATAATAGTTTTATAATTATTTATAACAATGATAATGATTATTTTATAATAAAGCATAATGATTATTTTATAATTGCTATGTTATTGTAACATAATTTTTTACAATAGCCCCCTGATTGGTTTTGTTCTTCATCTATCCCATCCAAATTCATCCTACACACAGATGCCAAAGTGACTTTTTTTAAAGTATAGGTTTGACCACATCACTGCTAACTATGTAAACTCTAATGGATTTCTCACACACTTGCAACCGAATGTGCATTCCTCTGTTGGACATTTAAAGTCCTTCATAACCTAGCTGCAACCTACCTTTCCAGCCTTATTATACACTATTACTCTTCACATGATCTTCATTTAAGTCTACCTGGCCTTCTGACTGTTTTACACAGAATTCTCCATATCTTCTTTCTTTGTTTTTGTGAAGAATGTCAATCATGCCTAGAATGCTTTCTTTACTGGTGGTATAGTTGAAACAACAACTGAGTCAGATGTCAAAGGAATTGGGTTCAAATCCATTCATTTTGAGGTAGTCATGGGCAAGTCACCTCAGCTGTCTAGCTAGGCCTCAGTTTCCTCATCTGTAAAATGAGAAAGTTAGACCAGTTGGACTCTAAGATCCCTTTGGCTCTAAAACTATGTCTACTCTTTTCCACTTCTCAGAAACCTAATTTCCTTCAAAGTTCAACCCTAGTACTCCCAACTCCTTTCTAATTGCCCCAGTTTCTAACATGCCCTCATCATCTTGTGTTTCTCTTTTGTGTATTTTTGAACACTTCTACATGTACCTGTTTTTTTTCCTCCAATAGAATGTAAGTTTCTTAAGGGTAGGGCTATTTTTGGTTCTTGTCTTTGTATCTGCAGCACATAGCAAAGTACCTGACAAATGCTTTGTACGTGCTTATTGACTGGTTAATCAATGCTTTGTAAGTGGTTTGTAAATGCTTTTTGACTTATTAATTATAATCACCATGCTTGTCCCTGGAAAAGGACTAAAAAAAACATTCTTCATCCTTACTTTGTTTCAGATCTTGGAAAACTATGGGTCAGGGATATTACATGTGGTATATACATGTTAATGATTTTTTCCCCTTTGTCAGAAAGTGTGTGTCTCTCTGTGTTGACAACATAGCTATGTAATGATATTCAGCAAATTTTACCCTGAAGAAGAGATCTAAGAATGTTTCCTCCTTTACAAATTTACAAATGATTAAAGGTTTGCAAAAAGTTTTACAACTATTAACTCATAAGTTTTTTGAAGTCAAAGGCTATCATTTTTTTCTGTGCTTTGTAATTGCCTTCCCATTGCCTTATGTATTGAAAATCTGTGTTATATTAAATCAGATATGTGCAATGGCATATCTATATAGATTCTTATATACAAAATAGAGAAAAAATATGCATTTATTTACATTTCCCATAGTAAGAAGCTGAAAACTGTTCTAGAAGAAGAAAAATCAAATTCTTGGAAAGGGTATCACTATTATTAAAATTTTTTAAATCTAATCCTTAATCACAAAGAGTAATACTTTCTACCTAGTGGAGGCATGCTCTACAGACAGTATCATAGAGAGAGGAATGAAAGTTTCACAAGAAAATATTCTGACTAGAATCTCCAATCCTTTCCCCTCACTCATCAGGAATCAGATTGATTTCTTTTTTACTTTTCTTTTTGGAGGGGGGAAGGCAGAGCAATTGGGATTAAATGACTTGTCCAAGGTCACACAGTCAGTAAGTGTTAAATAATGTCCAAGGTCAAATTTGAACTCAGGTCCTCCTGACTCCAGGGCCAGTGCTCTATTCACTGTGCCACCTAGCTGCCCCCCAGACTGATTTCTAATCCTTGTTCAAATGCTTTGTATCAAGTCAGTTTTCCACTATTCATGCTTCTCACCTGGACTCCTCTGTTCTCTCAAACCCACAAACTTTCCATAAATAATACTTGGGACTCACGTTAGTTTTTGCAGCTTACAATTCTGGTTTCGCAAGGTCTCAAACAGAAGTTTCACTCCATCATCACCCAGGCCATTGCCTGTAAGTTTTAGGTCTATCAGACTTTGATTTCTCTTGAGTGCAGAGGAGAGATACCGACATCCTGCCGCAGAGAGTAGACACTTAGACAACCTATAGAAGAGACAGCACAGATGTCAAAGGACAACTTTCTTGCCAAGAATTTATTCATTTTGTGCTTTCCCCTGGGAAGATATGCATTTTTACAGTCCCTTTGAATATATATACAGTTTCAGTCTAATAATTCTCCTATTTTGATTTTCCTTTTTCCCTACCAACCCAAGAGCCAAGGCTCCATCATTAACATTATCTTCTTCTTCTTTTGATAAAATGTTTATATCCTAACCAATGGCATAACCCTTGACTATTTTCCAATCTCAATATTTGTTTCTCATATTGATCTATTATCATGCAAGTGCCCCATCAAATTCTTCCACCTGTGCCAGTACTGATGTCAGAAGCTGTTTTACCTGCAAGCAGAGACTATCTTTGAGAAAAAAAACATGTTAGAGTGGGACAAAATTACTGAGAAAACATAAGAGGGTCCCTATACTATCTTCAAGTTACTTAATAACTGATATGAAAGTTTGTTCATTTTGCCTAAATTTTTTCTCTCTTCTAGACTTCATGATACTCCCAAACAATTAAGTCTTTTCTTCTTTTTCTAAGGTGTTGTCTCACTTAATGACCAGATTAGGAGGGTGAATAATTTATTATTCCATGAGAACAGCCATAGAATGTGTCAGGGATGTGTTATATGGGTATATCAGAGACAGGAAAACTTTCTCTGAGCAGTGCTACCTTTTTCTAGAATCTGGTGATTTAGCCCACTCTTGCTTTTTCATCCTCCTTTACCTTATTCTCTGTGCACATACTCTTTGATCTGCTGGCATTGGCCTCCTGGCTATTCCACAAACTAAACGTGAATCAATTGGCTCCAGACATTTTCTCAGGCTGTCCCCTATGCCTGGAATACTCTTCCTACTCAGCCCTACCTACTTTCCTCCTTGACTTCTTTTAATTCCTAACTAAAATTCCATAATTTATTGGAAGCTTTTTCCAATCCCTCTTAATTCTAGTGCTTTCTCTTTGTTAATTATTTCCTATTTATCTTGTATGTAGATGGCTTTATATGCCTTTGTTCGCATGTTGTCTCTCATTAAACTATAAGCTCCTTGAGGGCAGGAACTTTTTGTACCCCTAGAATTTGACACAGTGCATGGCACATATGAGGTGTTTCATAAATGTTTACTGCATGACCAAAATAAATTACATGTAACCTCTCCTGAATGTATAAGTCAGATAAGGAACACAACCAGGGATATTCCCAGAATGGGCATGCTAAATCTTCAGGGTATGGTATGAGGAAGAAAGTCTCCAAGTAGTCTAGCAAGAGTCTACCCTATGGACGCATCCATGGCCACAGCAAGCACTTTCTAAGATTCCCGGTTCTTTGATTCAGGGCAGCTAATTTAAATTATCGATCTTGGTTGTTTCCTCAGTCTGGGAGTCATGAAAGCTGCAGAAAACAGTCACTCAGATTTTTCTAGGGAGGGCCAGACTACAGTTCAGGTGAGTTTTATTAGATTTTACCACTTAGGCCACTGGAAGGGAAATAGCAAGTGGTTATGAAATAGAATAGAACTAGCTCAGAAGATCATTATGTCCACTCTAGTGACATACATGACTTTTCCCAGTAATCTTTGAAGGTATCAGTCAGAATTCTATTAGAACAGAAGAATGGAAAATGCTCTAGTTTGAAGATATTGGTCCCAACTTAAATGTGAGAGGCTTAGGAAGGCTGCTTTAGTCTAGAGATCTGACTTTATTTTCAGAGAACCATTGCATTCCCCTAGGGCCTATGGATTATTGTCCCTGTCCCATAGTCCCTTGTATATTTCCAATTAAGCCATGTTGATGAAATCCTAATAAAACTACCCCCAGTCCCAATATTATAACTTCATTATAGGCCCCAATGAACAGCAGATCCACTGTACCTACCTAGTCACCCCTCTCCCCCACTAGTGTCCTAACTTCTTCACATATGCCTCATTGATCACTAGAACAGCAGGTGTGTCCCTGATCTCTTAGTTCCCACAGAAACAGCAGGCATGTCCATGTGATGGCTGCCTCTACCTAGCAATTGCCCCCAGATCCATACCACATATTTGAACAGGTGTGTTCTTGTCTTCAATCACAATCACATCATCCATCCCAAGACAAGACAACAATACCTATAAATCTATCAATCTATCTATCTATCTATCTATCTATCTATCTATCTATCTATCTATCTATGGCAGCATGATCAGAATATTTAACCACTGGACCATAGAAGGGACCCCTACTCCACTAGCTAATCCCTTAACAAACCCCTCTTGCCTTTTTAATATTCATGATTTCTGTTATGTAATTGCTTCTTTACACTATAAAAATCCATCTTACTTTCTCTGAAGTTGCTGGTTCCTCTTAGAACTTAGCCCACTCCATGAGAGGCATCAATCTCAATAAATGCCTATACTTGGATCACAAGTTGTCTGACTCTGAATTCTTTCAGATGGTTCCACCACAAAACATTATGAAACCCCAACAGTTTTTTGGTGGGCAGTGCCCCTACTGCAACAATCTGAACTTCCTTTTGGAGTCTTCCCTTAATAAAAGTATCTGTTGCCTTCAACATTGACTTCCTTGCCCATTCTTCTGTAAAACCCTCTTCTTAATCCCAGTCTCACACTCTGACATTCTTGTCTCTTACCCCAAATGAATATTGGATCTTATATGAAGAAAGTTTAAGAGAACTTACTTCAGTTCTTGTAATTTACAATCCTGGTTTCCCAGAACCTCACATAGCACTTTCACCCCATTATTTCGCAGGGGGTTAGCACCCAAATTCAGATGTGTCAGACTTTGGTTTTTCTTGAGAACAGAGGAGAGAGCAAAACAACAATCAGCAGAGAGCTGGCAGTTCCATAACCTGTTGGAAGCATTCATGGTTAAGGAGGAGATGCAGGGTGGGGGAACAAAATGACTTCTTCTGTCTTTAATGTTTATTATTATCCTATTTATCCTTCAGCATAGGCTTATATCCATGGCCCTTTGGCCCCATGCACAGCCTTACTTTGGCATTATCCATACCTGCTCCTAGAACAATGATCCTTTCTTTTATACTTCTCTGTCCAGTCTCTCTAGAACAAGAGATCTTGACCTTTTAGTATTTCATGGACTCTTTTGTCAGTCTGGTTAGGTCCATAGATCTCTCATTAGAGGCAGCTAAGTATAGTACTGGGTCTGGATTCACAAGATGTAAATTTAAATTCAGCCTCAGATATTTACCAGCTACATCCTCCCAGGCAAGTCAGTTAACCTCTATTTGCCTCAGTTTCCTCAATTCTAAAATAGAGATAATAATAGCATCTACATCACAGAGCAGTTATGACGATCAAATGAAATGTTTATAAAGAGGTTAGCATATTGTCTGTCACAAGCAAGGATTATTACTGTGAGCCTGCTCCAGAAATGTATGACACCCTGTCCCTTTGCTCCAACAGAGACTCAATTCCCAGCCTCACTTCTCTAACATATGTTGTCATTTCATCTCCCAAACTTCTATCTACCACATACATAGGATTCTCTGTTAAAGGGAAACATATAACTTACTCTAGGGTCTGTAAGTTACAGTCCTTATTTTCTAAGGCTTCACACAACAGCTTCACCCCATGGTTGAACAGGTTGTTACATCCCAGATCCAAATGAATAAGGCTCTGGTTGCTCTTAAGAACAGAGGAAATATCCTGACAACAGGAATCTGTAAGATGGCACACAGATAATCTGCAAGAGAAAGGCTTTCATGAGGGAAATGATCTTTTCCTTATGTTCATCTTGGAAGGAGCTGGCATTCCACATGTCATTAGCCCTATACAAAACATGCCCCTGGCCCTGCCCTTGCATCCTCCTAAGATATAGTAATTCCTTTTAGCTCTTCTCCCTTCCCTTATCACTTTGAGATCTTCAATTTTTAGCTCAAATATCAATTTTTTCCTAGCTTCAGGCTTAGAAGTTGCCTTTGAATTGGTCTTCTAGTTTTCTAAGCAATTGACGAACATTTATTAAGTGCTTGCTATGTGCCAGGCATCGTTCTAAGCACTAGAAATACAAAGAAAGGCAAAAACAATGACCCTTCCCTCAAGACCCTCACAGGCTATTACAAGAGACAGAGTTAAAACAACTATTTTTATATAAGGTAGTGTAATTGGAAGATAAGCACAAAAAGAAAGCACTAGTAATGGGGAAACTTCCTGCCTGTAGGAAGCAGGAGTTTGACTGAGTTTTGAAGAAAACTAGCAAGCTAGGAGGTAGATGAGGATGGAAAATATTCTAATGTAATCTAGATAGCAGCCATTAAAAAAGAAAAGAGTTGGGTATATCCAGCCTTATCCGAGCAGAGATGACCCCAGGGAGGCCAAGTAGAACAATGTAATGGCAAGCAAAATGGTACTTTGCTCCTTTTTTCAGCTACTCAAGTACTTAGCTCCTGCTTTAAGGTATTCCAGTGTCTTTCAGCCTGTTATTGTGTTGTCTTTGTTGCAAACTGACATCATCACATGGAGCCTACAGTGGGAAGAACTTATCAAAAGCGAATATAAAAGCACAAGCATGAGCTGGAACCAAGCAGAACTGAGAGTGAGAAAAATGTGGTGTTGTCACTCTGTCTATTCTTTCTGCATTGATTTGTGTTCATGTTACTTTGTCAGACAGAAGCATGCTCTCTGTTGATTGTGTTACATTGTCAGACAGAAAATTCTATGTGTTAAATTGTGTTACTTTATCAGACAGAAGCACTCTGAATGTTGACTTCTGTTGATTTCACAGGCAGAAAGTGAATCGAGATGATAGCCCTGGCAATGTATGTGAATATTGTTGTAACTCTGCTAAGCTTAATGTAAATATTGTTGTGGCTCTGTTAAGCTTTGTCTTCCCAGAAATAGAAACTTCAAAGGGCTTGAAGTGGACTAGTCACTGTGAGCTTAAAGCTGGAACAGAAGCTGGAACAGGAGTTGGAACAGGATCTGGAACAGGAGCTGAGAGCTGCCTACCTGTCAATCCAGGTGAGAGTTGGGTGAATTCAGGCAAGAGCTGGGAGCATGGAAGAGGAGCCATGGAGTTTGGAAGTTAGCCTGGGGTCAATATGAAAGTACCTTTACTTGGGCATTTAGTGCTGACTGACAAGATTAAGACTGTGTGACCTAGGGGTGGGAGGCCTTTGCACTTTGTACTCCATAAGGATGATTGCTTCTTAAGGATGATTGAGTTAAGGATGATTGGAAGTCAGTCTCCAATCAAGAAGAAAGAAGACTTTAGATGGGTACTTTATATTGATTGAATGAGATTGTGACTTACTGAATGATATCTTTTGTTTAAGACTTTGTGGCTATTTTAGTAATAAGTTGTTATGTTATACTGTTGTACTTTGGTTTCTATGAATATTTTGCTTTCATTTATTGCTGAGTAAATAGAGAAGTCACAATACTATTGCAATCAGAACCTTAAAGTTCTCAGGATAACTGCTTGTGCTTTGCTTTACAAGCAACAAGTATGACAAATTACACCAAGGAATTTTCAAGGGATTGTATCCACTGAAGAGAAGGAAGCAGATCTAGTTCAAATCAGAGGCACATGGTGGGTATGTCCCTGAGCATCAGGTTAAAGATCTGAAACTAAAAAAAAATACAGATAGTTCCTGAAGGCTTAAGGGACTGGACCCACTTTATCCCACCTTCATTTATCATGCTTCCTTCAAGACTCAGCTAAAGTCCTGTCTGTTACAAGAGACCTTTCCTATTCCTTCCAAATTCCAGTGCCTTTCTTTCTCATATACTCTGTATATGTTATGCATTACCCAGTTATTTATATGTTGCTCCCCTCTACTCTGTTAGAATATGCAGTCCAGGGGCAACTAGGTAGTGCAGTGAATAGAACACTGGTCCTGGATTCAGGAGGACCTGAGTTCAAATCCGACCTCAGAAACTTAAAACAAATACTAACAGTATGACCTTGGGCAAGTCACTTAACCCCAATTGCCCTCCAAAAAGCAAAACAAACAAACAAACAAACAAACAAACAAATAAATAATATATGCAATCCTTGAAATCAAGAGCATTTTTGTTTTCTTTACTATCTCCATCACTTAAAATAGAACTAGGCAAATAGTAAGCATTTAATAAAGATATATTGACTGACTGATTACTAGGCTGAATTCAGGGTTTGATTGTTTAATTGCAAATAGGGATTACCATGAACCTTACAAGGTAACAATGACTCTTGGTAATGATTTTCCCCTTAGCCTTAGCTTCAGGACCAAGGACTTTCTTCTCTTCAGTGACATTTATTGATGATATGTAGAATGACTACCCAGAATCCTTTCACTGCCTTCTTTCTGTTCCTGCTCACCTTGAACAAATGGAAACTGCCTCCAATAGGTGGATGGTGGGAGAGGCAGAGATTTCTCATTCCACTTAAATGACTCTAGATAAGATCAGGAATGACATCAGAAGAATAAGGTATACCTCCCACCCAATCACCAAAATTTTGTTAATAGTAAAAAATATAAGAAATGGGATAGGACCGGTAGTCAGTCAAATCATTAAACATGGATTGAATAAGCTGCTGTCATATACTGGGCACAGTGCTATCCTAGCCAGGATGAGAAAAACAAAAACAAAACCAAACCAAACAAAACAAAACAAGGATCTTACACTGTATAATCCAAGGGTGTGGAGACATGTAGTCTTATAAAAGGATATAAGATATATCCAAAGTAAACATGAGATAATTTGGTGTGGGGGGGTCAGCCTAACTCTACTGCATGAGGGTTTCAGGAAAGACCTCACATAGGTGCTTAGATTGAACCTTAAATGTTGCTAGGATTTTAACAGATTCAGGTCAGAAGGGAATTGATTCAGGCAGGTGGGACAGCCTACCTCAAAGGTGGAGACAGGAGATGGGACACTATAAGTGAGGATCGGCCTCACCCTCAACTTCTCTTGCAGAGATGGGGAGGACCTTCAACTCTGTGCAAAGGCACACATTATCTGTCCTTAATTCCCATTCTTGATTTTTAAAAATATAGAATTCACACTAATTTCTCAAGCACTCTCTTCTTGATTCCAAACTTTCAAAGGATAAAACAAAATGGAAATTTGAGAAATCTTACATCAATTTCTGTAGATTACAGGCAGGATGTATTAAGGCTTCACACAGCAGTCTCATGCCACTATCACGAAGAAAATTGCCACTCACATCCAGATGCGTCAGGCTTTGATTCTTGATGCAAGTAGAGAGATCCTGACAACAGGCAGCAGTAAGATGGCACTGAGATACCCTTCAGGGAAGAGAACCCCAGAAGATAAATGGTTTCTTTAATACTCTTTACATTGCTATCTTTATCCATGCAGTAGCTCACTGCCCTGTCTCATTCGGCCCTATGTGAGGCAACAGCCAAATGGCCCTCTCCCCATCCAGCCAAGCTCATGAAATGTGGAAGTGGGACAGGTCATCAGAAAAGGACACTGTGTATGTGGAAGACTGTGTAGCACTCCACCAAACCTGATGAAAAGACCTCAGCATCAGGTTGGGGCAATTCTTACTACTCAAAAGCTATAATGTGAACCATGGATCACTCAGTGTGAGGGGAGGTTGACATACTTTGAATTCCATTCCTTAAGGAAGACAAAATCAGAGGGGAGGGAGTCAAGAAATAAGTAATAAGGAAAAACTATGTAGGAAAGGACTGAAAGTATAGAAAATTTCAGTAGGAACAAAACTCAAAAAAACAAAGAACATGAATAGATAATTCAACAGAAAAACAGCAACAACAAAAACAAATATTATCTCCAGATCTGGTAAATGAGTTTGTGCATTTATGAATGAATACTGCAAAATGAAGGAAAATTATCCAAATCTTGACAAGACAAAGAGCCCTGTGAAATTTTGGGAGATTATGAAACCATGGCATGCTATTCCTGAGTGGTTTAAAATAGAAATTAGAATTATGGGAGCAGAATTTATGTCCTAGATAGCAAAAATAATAGAGAAATTAGAAAAAATGAATCTGCAAAGGCAAGCCTCACCAAAGAAGCAAGGGAGGGAACAATAGATTAGAAATGCAAATACAAAGAAGTGAAGGACAATATAGAAGAAGAAGAAAAAAACAGAAAATAAGTTTACCATACAAATAATACATACCGAACTCCAAGAAAGTATGCAGAGAAACAACCTAAAAATCATAGGTCTCCCAAAAGAACATGTGAACACAAAAAATATCTTATGATCATAATAATTGGAAGAATTACTCAGAACTTCTAAACATAGAAAATTAAATTCCAAATGAAATAATACACAGACAACCTGAAGGGAGGAAAAGATTGCAAACTGAAATATACATATATAGCAGTTAAATTAAGGAATGACAAATTCTGAAAGCCATTAGGAGAAAGACTTTCAAATACCAAATAAAAGACAATTAACTAACACAAGACTATTCTCCACCCCCCAGAAAAAGGAGGAAACAATTGAATAATGTGTTATGAAGAACATTGAAATTCAAAATGCAGCCCACCATGACCTATCCTGCAAATCTTATCTTAACCATAGAGGATAAAATATGAATGTTCTACAATAAAGAAGAATTTGTAACATTTTTAAAGAAAGAAAACCAGAACTGATGAGATTATTTCCTTTTCAAATACTCTAAATAACAGATATATAGGAGAAGTGAATAAATGCCCAAGGAAGGCAACATCAACAGAGAGACCAATTCTTTCTAAATGTATAGAAAAAGGTAGAGGTGAAGGTGAAAATCTTATAGAGGCAACAGTGAAGATGTGGACCAGGGGCATTAATGACAGGTACTCACAAATCAATCAGAGTCATAGAGGAAATGCATCTCTAGAGGGAGAGTTCCAGATCCTGGGCCTTTTCATACCCTCCACCACCCAGAGATCCTTGGGATATATATATCAGATGACCTAGCCAGCTGATGCAGGGTATGTGGTAAAGCCTAGAAGGTCTTAGACTACAGTAGCAAGAAGATAAAAATGCCTAGCAGTGTTCATTTCCACTGAAAGGATGGAGTTGTTGACTCCAATCTCCTTCAAACCAGGTGTTGGATCTAGAGTAAGGAAATACCTGGATTTGGAATCTTGTTTCTGGTACTTAGTATCTGTGTGATCATGGTCTAGTCACTTAACTCCTCAACTGTAAAATGGAGATATTATTATTCATAAAGCTTATCTTGTAGGAGTGTTATAAGGTTCAAAAAAGTTAAAATATGAAGAAAAGTTTATTAACTTTAAAATATTATATAAATGTCAGTTACTTATTAGCCTAGATTGTACCTCCCTATTAGCTTCTTTTTTTACCATCTTGCTAGAGAAAACCAAAGCAAAATAATAGTTGATTGGTTCTACCTTGTGCTTTTCATAAGAGAAATCTATGGTGGTGAGGGCAACCTACTAGAAGTACCCTTCCTTCTTTTTCCCTTGCCCCTGGTTGCCCACAATTCATTTGACTGCCAGGCAGAAACAGACCTCCAGTGAGCTGTCCCTTTCTTATTCTGTGACTCAGGTCGAAAAGAATGCAGTCAAGCTATGGAGGGCTTGGTGAAGTAAATATAACAGAATGCCCTTCTCTCACAACCTTCTTGCCAATACCAGCTATTAATGTATTTTAACCCCATCTATCCTAACCTCTGTGGGATGGAATCCTAATTCCATTCAGATTAGGCCAATTCTCTGTCCCTTTATTAGCAGGCAAAAAATTACTGAAGAAAATGACAGCTTAAAAAACAGATGTCAAAGGGTAAAGGAAGCAAAAAAAATGCACTGCAGAGAAGAATGCCTTAAAAATTAGAATTTGGCCACATGACAAAAGCTACAAAATTTCCCCCCCCCAAAAAAATCACTCCTTAAAAAGTAGAACTAGCCAAATGGAAAAGGAGCTACAGAAGCTCACTAAAGAAAATAGTTGTTTAAGACTTTGAATTGGGAAAGTGCTAGCTAATGACTCCATGAAACATCAACAAACAATGAAACAAAATCAAAACAATCAGAAAATGTGAAATACCTCATTGGAAAAGCAATTGATCTGTAAAATAGATCTAGGAGAGATAATTTAAGAATTATTGGACTTCATGACAGTCATGATTAAAAAAAAGAGACTAGACATCTTTTTTGAGAAATTACCAAGGAAAACAGCACTGATATTCTAGAAACAGAAGGTAAAATAGAAATTGAAGGAATCCACTGATCACTTCCTGGAAAATATCCCACAAAAGAAAATTCCTAGGAATACAATAGTCAAATTCTAGAGTTCTTAGGTCAAGGAGAAAATATCACAAAGAGCCAGCAATAAACAATTCAAATATGGAGCCACAATCAGGATAATACAAGATTCAACAGCTTCAACTTTAAAGGATCTGAGAAATTGTAAGTGATATTCTGGAAGGCAAACAGCTAGGTTTACAACCAAGAAGGTCCTTCTCAGCAAAATAGAGCATAATTCTTAAAGGGAAAAAATGGAGATTTAATGAAATAAAATAATTTCAAGTATTTTTCAAGAAAAAACCAGAGCTGAATAGAAAATATGACTTTTAAATATAAGACTCGAGAGAAGCATAAAAAGATAAACAGGAAAGAGAAATCTTAAGAAATTCAATAAGGTTCAATTGTTCATATTCTGACATCAGAAGATAATATTTGTAATGCTTAAGAACTTTTTCATTATTAAGGCAGATAGAAGAGGCATATACAGACAGAGGGAATATGATGGAATGATATATAAAAACAAAAAAAAACTAAAGGATTAGAAAAGGAATGCAGTGCAAGATGGGAAAAGGGAGAGGTAGAATGGTGTACATTATCTTGCATCAAAGAGGCAAGAAAGAGAAAAGGAAAGATGGAAGAAGTTGGGAGTGAGGAACTCTTGAACCTTACTCTTATCAGAACTGACTCAAAGAGGAAATAATATTCACACTCAGTTCAGCATAAAAATGTAACTCACCACACAGGGAAGTAGGAGGAAAAGAGGATAAAAAGGGGGAAGGGGCTGTAAGAAGGGAGGGCAGATGAAGGGAGGAGGTAGTCAGAAGCAAAACACTTGAGAATGAGAAGACTGAAAGTAGAGAGAAGACAGGATAAACAGATAAAAAGATGGAGGGAAATGAGCAGTAATCACAACTTTGAAAAACATTTTAAAGCAAGTTTCTTTGCTAAAGGCCTCATTTCAAAAATATAGAGAGAACTGAGTCAAATTCATAAAAATAATAAACATTCTCCAATTGAAAAAATAGTCAAAGGATATGAACATGCAGTTTTCAAAGCTATCTATAAACGCATGAAAAAAATGTTCTCAATCACTATTGATAGGAGCTATTCAAATTAAAAGAACTCTGAGGTACCACCCCATACCTAACAAATTGACTAATATGACATAAAACAAAAAGGACAAATGTCAAAGAGAATGTGGGAAAATTGAAACACTCATGCACTGTTGGTGAAATTGCGAACTGATTCTACAATACAGGAGAGCAGTTTGGAATTATGCCCAAAGGGCTATAAAACTGAGCATGCCCTTTGGTAAAAAAGAAACAAACAAATAACACTACTACAAGGTTTGTATTCCAAAGAGATTTAAAAAGAGGAAAAAATATTACAAAAAAATATTTTTAGCAGCTCTTTTTTATGGGGGCAAAGAATTGAATGGCTGAACAAGTTGTGGTATATGATTGTGATGGAAAACTGTTGTACTATAAGAAATGATGAGCAGGATGCTCCCCCCCAAAATCTGGAAAGACTTACATGAACTGATGCAATGTGAAATGAACTAAACCATGAGAACTTTGTATGTAGTTATAGCAACATTGTATGATGATCAGCTATGATTTTTCTATTCTTAGCAATACAATTATCCAAGATGATTTGGAAGAATTTATGAAGAAACATGCTATCCATATCTAGAGAAAGATCTGATAGAATCTGAATGCATATATATATATATACATACTTTTTTTTACTTTATTTTTCTTGTGTTTTTTGTCAATGGTTTAATTCACAACATGAGTAATATGGAAATATATTTTGCCTGACTACACATGCATTACCTATGTCAAATTGTTTACAAAAAAATCCTGAATTGATTGAAAAATTCTTTGCAAATTGACTTAATTCTCTTTTGGTATCTACCCTTCTTCCCTGCTCACTGGAAAATCTAAAGTAGTCTTCTTTGCTGAAAGACTTACCTCAATTCCTGAAGGTTACAATCTGGGTTCCCCAAGGCTTCACAAAGCAGTTTCATTCCAATATCCTGAAGGTTATTTTCACTTAGATCTAAATATTTAATTCTTCCATGGGCCTTGAGAGCAGAGGAAAGATTCTTGCAGCAGGCATTAGAAAAGTGGCATCTGGACAGCCTGCAGGAGAGATAGCCCCTGTGAGAAATAGTTCCATCAGCCCACTGGGTCTATTCTATTTTGGAAAGGGCTTGTGCCCATGATTTCTTTAGAAATACATAGAGCATTAGTGACATTTATCTCTTGCCATGGTCATCAGTTAGTCAAGTAGTCAAACAGTCTATAAGCATTTCTGAAGAATTTGCTTCTGGGTACTATTCTAAGTGTTGGAGGTACAAAGAATGGAAAAAAAAAACCAACAAGGAAAAAAAAAACACTGTTCCCTGCTCTTAAGGAGCTCACAGACTAATGGGAAAAATAGCTTATAATCAATTACCTGCATACTAGATATACACAGAATAGATGGAAGGTAATCTTAGAGAGAAAGAACTGGGGGGGTGAGGGAAAGGAAGGAGGTTTTAGTGGGATCAATAAAGGTCTCCTTTAGAAGGTGGCATCTAGGTTGAGTCATAACAGAGCACCTAAAAAAATAAAGTTACGAGGTGGAATAGATGAGGGGGAGCATAGCTGGCATGAGGGAAAAGCAGTAGAAAGGCATGTATTATGGATATAGAGTGTCCTATACCAAAAATACCAAGTAGACCAGTGGCTCCATATCATAGGATGTGCAGAGGAGAATACAATATTAAAAGAAAAAAAAAGAAAATATAGGAAGGGGCCAGATTGTGAATAACTTTAATTATGAAATAGAAGACTTTATATTTAAACTTTGGAGGTAATAAGGAGTCACTGGAGTTTATTATATAGTGGGATAACATGGTCAGACATTTACTTTGGGAAAATAACTTCAGTAGATAAGTACAGAATTGGTTGGAGTATGGAAAGACTGGAGGCAGGAATACCAGTTATTGCAATACAGTGAAGGTAAGAAGAGATGAAGACCTGGAATAGGCTGATGCAATTATTGGATACAATGGAGAGAACAGGATACATTCAAGAAGTGATATGACAGTAAAAAGGACAAGATTAGACAATAGATTAGATGGGTGGGTGAGTGTGAGTGATGATGACTATCATTCAATGATTCAATTCATTGATGACTATCTATTCAAAGGATTGCTCTCCAAAATCCCATCTCCTGACTGACTTTGAAGCCCCATCAATGCAATGTTGTCATATTTATTCTGAATCCACATTTTCCTTTTGCTTGTATAAACAAAACAAAGCAAAACCAAAAAAATACTACATTATAGAAAACATTCTGTTGTCATTTGAAGTATGTGCAAAAGGGAAGGAATATGGAAAGAGGGAGGTATGCAGGGAATGGGTACTCAAAGGCTTGCAGTGAATAACAACAGAGGGAAAGTAGTTATTTGGAGAAAGTATGGAATATCACTGAACCTAAAAATCAAGGACAATTTAGGAGTCCAACAAAGTTAGAAGATTTGATGCCATTAGTAAGTGTCTGTTCATGAAGTTTTAGTAAAGAAAGAAATATGAAGTATGAAGGAGCGCCTTGGATAAATTCCTAGAATGGTGCCATTATTCCAGGACAGTGAATGTTGGTCAGTGAGAACTAAGAACCAGACCTGATTAGAATAATTGTTTATAGAGGCCTATTGATCTTCCCCCCAAAAATGTCCATGTTCTCTGACATAACAATCACCCCATAAATTATGGAGGTTGGAAGAAGGAGAAATCCTCATTGTTCCTACCCATAGAACTCAATGGCAACAGAAGGACCTTAACAATTAAAAGAATCCAAAATTACCTTGGCATTTACTGGGTTTTCCCTTACATGAGGTAGTCAGGCAAAAGTCATATGATCTCTTGCTTGGGATGATGTAAATTCCTGGAGGTTGAGGGGTTCAACCCCTCCTACCGTAAGAGGGATCTCTGAGGTCCCTTCTAATACTAAGATGAGTGTGGAGACACTAATCTTCTACCATTCCTTGTTCTGCTCTCTCATTCTACTCCCAAATGCACAGAGCATTCTTCCCAAAGAGAATCTATGTGGACTTACCTTAGATCCTGTATATTACAGTTCTTATTTCTTAAGACTTCACATAGTATTTTCATTCCTTCATCCCCAAGGAAATTCATGCTCAGGTCCAGACATATCAGACTTCTGTTGTTCATAAGGAGTGATGAGAGGAGGTGACAACAAGACATAGTGAGCTGGCATTTGGACAAACTACAAAAAAGACAAAGTTAAGAGTGGAAATGAATTCCTTTCCCTACGGTTCAACTCCCCTCCCCACACCCCCACCACTAGTTCTTCCAAAGAAAAGACCTACCATCATGATTCTTGGGCCTCAAACATAGCATAATCAGTCAGTCAGCAAGTACTTATTAATGCTTGCTATTTGTGAGGAGTTATGCTAAGGTCCAGAGATACAAAAGGGAAAAAAATTGTCTCTGCTCTCAGGTTGCTCATTCTAAGAAGAGAGACAATATGTAAATAACTATGTTCATATATGGTATATACAAGTATATATGAGAGGTAATCACAAAGGAAAAGCACCAATAGCTCTTGGGAATGGAAAGGGCCTTCTAAAAAAAAGGTAGAATTTGATCTGAATCTTGAAGGATAACTAGGAAGCCTTAAAGTAGCGATGAAGAGGGAGAACATTCTGGTCCTGAAAGACAACCAATAAAAGGCAAGGGTTGGGAGATAGAGTTTTGTGAAAGGAAAATAACAAGAAGTCCAGTTTAACTGAATAATATAGCATAGAAAGGAAAAATAAAGTATAGGAAGGATAGAAAGATAAAAAGTGGTTAACTTGTGAAGAGCTTTATCATCAGAGATCACAGAATTTTAGTATTTCAAGCATCTACCTGAGAGGTAACCTAGACCTGAAAGCAACAATAATCTCCTTTACAATATCCCTGATAAACAGCCATCAGTTATCTACACAACAATATCCAATAACAAAACTCATTTTGGGACATGCTAGTTGTCCTATATATTTTCTTCCTTTTTTAATTAATTAATTAATTTTAAGTTTTCAATGTTCATTTACACAAGATTTTTAGTTCAAACTTTTATCCCCATCTCTCTCCTCCCCCTACCCCAAGATGATATATCTATTCTGATTACCTCTTCACCCTGTCTTCCCTCCCTTCCATCACCCCCCACCCCTATTCATTTCCCCCTTATTTTCTTGTAGGGCAAAATAGATTTCTTTTCTTTTTTTGTTTTTAAGCAATTGGGGTTAAGTAACTTGCTCAAGATTACACAGCCAGTTATGCAAGACAGATTTCTATACCCTATTGCCCTATTTCTATACCCTATTGATAAAATATATCTTATTTCCCAGTTGCATGTAAAAGACAATTTTTGACATTAAAACTTTGAGTTACAAATTCTCTCCCTTCTCTCCCCACTCATCCTCATTGAGAAGGCAAGTAATTCAATATAAGTTAATCATGTGTAGTTATGCAAAACTTTCATAATAGTCATGCTGTGAAAGACTAACTATATTTCCCTCCATCCTATCCAGCCTCCCACTTATTCTATTTTCTTCTTTGACCCTCTCCCTTTTCAAAAGTTTTTGCTTCTGGCTACACCCTCCTTCAAAATGTTCTCTCTTCTGTCGTTCCTTCCCCCTTTATGCCCTTCCCACTTACTTTCCTGTAGGATAAGATACCCAATTGAGTGTGTATGTTATTCCCTCCTTAAGCCAAATCCAATGAGAGTAAGGTTCCCTCATTCCTTATCACATCTTCCCTCTTCTCCTCCATTGTGAAACCTTTTTCTTGCCTCTTTTATGTGAGATAATTTACCCCATTCTATCTCTCCCTTTCTGCTTTCCCCAATATATTCCTCTCTCACCCCCTAATTTTACTTTTTAAAATATCATCCCTTCATATTCAACTCACCCTGTGCTTTCTATCTATCTATCTATCTATCTATCTATCTATCTATCTATCTATCTATCTATCTATCTATCTAGATCTATCTATGTACATAGATATGCATATTTATGTCTATTTGTATGTGTGTATATATGTATATTTCCGCCAACTAGTCTAATATTGAGAAAGGTCTCATGAGTTACTAATGTCATCTTTCTATGTTGGAATGTAAGCAGTTCAACTTCAATAAGTCCCCTGTGATTTCTCTTTCTGTATACCTTTTCATGCTTTTCTTGAGTCTTGCATTTGAAAGTCAAATTTTCTATTGAATTCTGGTCTTTTTAGCAAGAATACTTGAAAGTCCTCTACTTCACTGAATGTCCATATTTCCTCTGATGTATTATACTCAATTTTGCTAGGCAGCTGATTCTCGGTTTTAATCCTAGCTCCTTTGACCTCCATAATATCATATTCCAAGCCCTTCAGTCCCTTAATGTAGTAGATGCTTGACCTTATGTTATCCTTATTGTATTTCCACAATATTCAAATTGTTTCTTTCTACTGTTTGCAATATTTTCTCCTTAATCTGAGGACTCTGGAATTTGACTATAATATTCTTATGAGTTTTCCTTTTGGTATACCTTACAAGAAGTGATCAGTGCATTCTTTTAATTTCTATTTTACCCTCTGGTTCTAGACTATCAGGGTAGCATTCCTTGATAATGTCTTGAAAGATCATTTTTAGGCTCTTTTTTTGATCATGGCTTTCAGGTAGTCCAATAATTTTTAAGTTATCCCTCCATGTATATTCAAGGTCAGGTTTTTTTTTCCAATGAGATATTTCACAGTGTCTTCTATTTTTTCATTGTTTTGGTTCTGTTTTATAATTTCTTGATTTCTCAAAAAGTCATTAGCTTCCATTTGCTCCATTCTAATTTTGAAGGAATGATTTTCTTCAGTGAGCTTTTGGACCTACTTTTACATTTGGCCACTTCTGCTTTTTAAAGCATTCTTCTCCTCACTGGTTTTCTGGACATCTTTTTCCATTGGGGTTAGTATATATTTTAAGGTCTTATTTTCTTCAATATTTTTGGCAGGTTACCTTTAGCAAACTGTTGACTCATTTTCTGTGATATTCTTGTATCACTCTAATTTCTCTTCCCAATTTTTCTTCTACTTCTCTTATTTGATCTTCAAAATCCTTTTTGAATTCTTCCATGATCTGCAACCAAATTATATTTTTCTTGGAGGCTTTTGATGCAGGAACTTTGACTTTGTTGTCTTCTTCTGGTTGTATGTTTTGATCTTCTTTGTCACCAAAGTAAGATTCTGTAGTCTGACTTTTTTTATGCTATTTGATCATCTTCCCAGTAAAATCCTTAACGTTCTCATTCTTTGACAGGGTAGGACTCTTTCCAGTGGGGGTGGGAGTGGGAAGTGAGTGTACTGTCCTGGGCTTCAGGGATTTTGTATCAGCTACTCATTTCCCCATCATCTGTGTGTCCAGAGTTATGGAAGCTGCTGCTGCAGCTGCTGCTGCAGCTGCCACCACCACCATTTCCATAACCCTGGTTCTGGGGTCAGATCACACTCCTCTTTCAACAAGGTCCCACAGAGTTTTCCCACTGACCTTCTATGTTGTCTTTGGCATCTGTGGGTTGAGAAGCCTGGAAACCACCACAGCTACAGTGATTCACTCCTGAGATATGCTCTAGTCCCATCTGTGCTGGTGTGTTCCATGCTGGACTGTGCTAGTCCAGTGTGATATACCCCTCCTGTCATCCTTCTGGGTTGTCTTAGGCTGGAGATTTGCTTCACTCTGTCATTTTGTGGGTTTTGCAGCCCTAGAATTTGTCTAGAGTCATTTTTACAGGTATTTGGAGGGGTTTGCGGAAGAGTTCAAGCAAGTCCCTGCTCTTACTCTGCCATCTTGGCTGCACCCCCCAGTGTCCTTTTTCTTACGAGTCACTGTTCTGATGGTCTTCTTCCCCTCTGTCTTCTCAGAGGGCCTTGGACCAAATCCCACATATGTCACTTGCTACCTATGTAATCTTAGGCAATTACATATTCTTCAGGCCTCAGCTTCCTTATCTGTAAAATGAGGGAATTAGACTAGATAACCCTTAAAGTTCCTTCCAAATAAAATGATTCTTTTTCCTTGCCACTCATTTCCTTTTTTTCCTTTAAAAAGTTCCATTCCTGTCTCCCACATTTCTTCTGTATCTCCTCTTCTCTCTTATTCTCTACCCTATCTCTGTCCTTTGTGTTACCTTCCTTGCCCCCACATTTATATATATATATCCCCTTCAGGGAAATATCTCAAACTCACCTCAATTTCTGTAATTTAAAGCTAGATTGACTTATTTCTGAACAAAGGGCATTCATAGCTGAATTGTCAAGTTCAGTGCCACTTAGGTCCAGGTCCCTTAGGTTTTGATTCTTGGCAAGCACTGAAAATAGATGCTGCCAGTCAACTACAGCAAGGTGGGAATCTGTGGATTGCAGTGACTTCAGTTGGAACCTACTGGAGAGAGAGACAAAAAGAAAAAAAAATTCTTTATCCAATTCATTCAAAAGCATCTATTAAGAAATTTCTTGGCAAAGATACTGGAGTGATTTGCCATTTCCTTCCCACACTCATTTTTACAGATAAATAAACTAAGGCAAACAGTTTAAATGACTTGCCCAGGGTCCTATGACTGGTAAAGGGCTTAGGCTAAATTTGAAAACAGGAAGATGAATCGTCCTGATTTTAGACCCAGTACTCCATCCACTGTGTCATCTAGTTGATCATGTGAGATTCTACTTTCCTGCCAACTCCACACCTTTGACCTCTTTAGTCCCTTCCATCAGTTGCTAGGTCCTTAATTTTATCTCCTGCCTGTCCAATGTTTAGTCTCTGTGGCAATCCTATTTTTCCAGGGGCAATCAGAGGCCCATGGAGTTAAGTCACACCAAAGGATTCAGGGGACAGAGGTGATCTTTCAGACAGCTTGATGTTTTTCAAACTTTTCTCTAGTAATAATGCCACTTTTTATTTTTACAAAATACTCTTAGGCCCTTTGCCTTTTCTTTTCATAAGATAATTTATATAATTCATGCTCTTATGCTATACTCTGTTCAAATAAAAGCAAGAATCCATTATGATTTTCTAATAAAGAGATCTAAAAATGCAATAAAAAGAATATAACATGCTCATTTAATGAAGAATTTATTTCAATATTTTTCATATTATAATATAAAATAAGACCATAATAATGTTATTTATAATATAATAAAATTATACAATATACAATGTCAAATTATTAATATAATATTCATAGAGGAAGTAGCTTTGTTTTTTAATTTAAAGTGTCACAAACCGTGATATTATTAATGACATTACTATTAATAATTCCTTTTCAAGGACTCATTGAGATGCATATATTTCTATATGTTGGATAACTATATAATTTAATTTGCAACAGGCCAAAAGTTATTCAATTGTATATATACCCTTTGAGCCTGGTAGGCCTATAGCCCAAAGGGATCAAAGAAAGAAGAAAAGAATTAATGTGTACAAAAAATATTTATTGTAGCTCTTTTTGTAGTAGTTCAAAACTGGAAATTAAGTAACAATTCTCTTACTGAAGACCTGAAGAATGACTAAATACATCATGATATATGAATAAATAGAATATGATTGTGATATAAAAAATGATGGGGAAGTAGTGGGCACCCAGATGGTACAGTGGATAGAGCACTGGGCTTGAAACCATGAAGACTCGTCTTCCTGAGTTCAAATCTGGCCTCACTTACTAGCTGTATATGACTCTGGGCAAGTCACTTAACCCTGTTTGCCTTGGTTCCCTCATCTATAAAATGAGCTAAAGAGGGAAATGGGAAGCTATTCTAGTATTTTTGCCAAGAAAACTCCAAAAGAGGTCACAAAAAGTCAGACAAGACTGAAACAACTGAACAACAAAGAAGAGTCCATGAAGATAAATCAACCAAGAGTATACTGAAATTAGAAGGGAGGATGAGTGCTAGAATTTCTCAAGGACTAAACATTTCAAGACAGAGGAAATGTAACTGATGTCCAATGAAATACAGAACCATGTGGATTCCCAAGAGATTGTGGTACAACAGCACAATGATCCAGAATGATTCAAAAGAGAAATTAAAAATTAAGAGACAAAGTTAGAAAAGAACAAGTATCACAGTTTTTGAGAAACATAATAGAAATATGAAGCAGAATAGGAAAACAAATTCATAGTGCTAAGTTTGTTTGAATAAGCAGATTTTAATCCATCCATGCCTTCTTGTTGTATATGATTCTTATATATTTTCTTCATATATCCTTCATAGAAGAGTTTCCCAACTTCTTTCAGACCTTTCCTCTTGATCTTTTCACATTTCATCATTACTTAAGAGTCTCCCCTATCACCACCACTGCACTTCATATTCATTACATAATGGCCACACTTTCTTTTGCTGATCCTTCATTTTCTCCATGTCACTCCATTTACTAATTTTTGGCTATAAAATAGGGGTGATAATTCTTAGCTGGTATTCTATAATACTATATTAAGTTCTGGGCTGAACAGATTAATAAGGTAATTGATGAGGACATTGAAAGGGTAAAAACCATTATCATGCAAGTATATTTATCATGTATATTATGTGTATATTATAATGAGTATATTACATATGAGGGTTGGTTGAAGAAAAAAGGAATGTTTACTTTGGATAAGAGAAGATTCAGGGGACCTGATAACTACCTTCAAGAATTTCAATGAATGTTAAGTGAAAGAGTGAAAAGACTTGCTTCTGAGGGCAAAAACTGGAATGACAGGGAGAAAATGTGAAGAGGCAAATTTAGGCTAAATATCAGGACAAAATTTCTAATAATTCAACCTCTCCTAAATCAGAAAGTGCTATTTTGAGCAGTTTTGTGTTTCCCTTCCTTAGAGCTCTTCAGGCAGTGATAGTATGATCACTTGCTTAATGTGTTACAGGATGGCTCCTTTAAGATATGATTTGGAGTAGATGGACACTGAAGTGCTTTCCAACTCTCATTTTTTTAGTAAAATTATATTATCTCCCATTTCTGGATTAAATAATTGTTTTGTAGATCAAATACCAAGTATGCAAAAAACTTTGAAACTAAATGCAAGTGTAAGGCACGATAATAATATCCATAATAGTAATAGACAGTTATCGTTTCTGTGGTACTCTAAGATTTACAGATCAGGAAACTGATGCTGAAAAAAGTAAGGTAATTTGCACATATTCTTAGTGTTAGAATATCATGCCAAGCCTGATAATCTGACAAAAATACTAAGATTAAGCTAACATTTATGTAGCATTTTAAGTTTTAGAAATCTTTTTATATATATATGTATACACACACACATGTAATTTGTTCCTGCATGATAACATCAAGAATGCAGGAATTAAAGGTAAAGGCCTTTAGAAACTAGAAATTAAAATGGTATAGAATTAAGCTTTCTAATATCATCATTGTCATGATTTATTTTTAAATTTTCCAAGGACTTCTAAGTTTCCCATCTTGTGAAGCTAGTTACTCAGAGTAATGGCATACTTAATATCCCTCACCAAACAATGGTGACTTTCTGAAACCCATCCTGACTACTTGGGTCATAGAATTCTAGACTATTCTAGACTAGACTATCTTGAAGATACCTCAGAGTCCATCTAGTTTAGTATTTTCATTTTAGAGATGAGATCAAGTGGTTAAGTGAATTGCCCAAGATCAAATAGTTGGTGATCACGGAATTAGAAGCCACATTTCTCCCTTCCTATTTTTTTTTTTAAAGCAATTGGGGTTAAGTAACTTGCTCAAGGTTATACGGCCAGTTATTTTTGGGTGTGGTGCTAAGTATCTGAGCCTGGATTCGATCCCCAGGTCATCCCAACACTGGGGCCAGTGCTCTTACTTGCTGAGCCACCTGGCTGCCCCGAAGCAATTGGGGTTAAGTAACTTGCTCAAGGTTACACTACCAGTTATTTCTGGGTGGGTGCTAAGTATCTGAGCCTGGATTCGATCCCAGGTTAACCTGACACTGGGGCCAGTGCTCTTACTCACTGTGCCACCTGGCCACCCCTCTCCTCTCCTATTTTAATATTCTTTCTATTGCTAGGTGGCACAATGGATAGAGTTCCAAACTGGAGTCAAGAAAATCTGAGTTCAATTCCAGGCTAAAATATTTACTAGTCGCATGACCCTGGACAAGCACCTGCCTCCTAAGGTTGTTGTGAGGATCAAATGAGATAATATTTATAAACTGCTTAGCATAGTTCCTGACACATAGCAGTCACTTAGTAAATGCATACTTCTTTCATTTCTTCTTACTCCATACAGGTCCTGGGGTGAAATAGGATTCTAAGAACAAAACATTTATAATAATGTAGAAGAAGGAAACCAGAAGAACAGTCATTTCAATGGGCATTAGCAAGTATCCAGAAGACAATTATACCCAAGGTACTTGGTTAGTTTTTATGGACGTGGGAGCTTACTCTCAAGAACTTGTCTCTTTCCTGAAAAATACTTGAAGAAGTCCAGGGCAACAATGGATGGCAACACCAAAGTATAGCTGCATAATGTAACATAGTCAGAAATCTCTAGTTCACTGAAACTTCTGCCCTTAGTCAAAGAAAGGATAAGATGGAATGTATTAAGGATGCACATTTTTCTAAGATTTAAGGTTGAATATTGGCAACATCTCCCCAACTTCAGACTGACATTCACTTCTTCCTGGGGACAAATGAAAAACAGAAGCTCAAGGAACTGGATGAGGCATAGAAGAAACATAAGGGTACTTACCCTATGTTGAGGTGAATTCTCTCCAAATTATGGCAGAATTCAATGCAGAAAACAGAAACCAAGAAATGTAATTTGGAATAAATCTTCAAACTGATTTCAGGGAAGTGAGCTATTGCAGATGTCACAAACTCCTCATTTTGAGTTTCATATAAATGAGAAAACATTTCCAGTAGAACATTCCTCAAAGAGGAATATTTATGTTGCTGTTCAATCCCTGCTTGTATCCATTGCAATAAGTCCAACTTTATTTCTTGTGATATTTTGCAGCTGAATATCATCTCCAGTTTCTTTCTGTTGTCAGAATTTAGGAAACCAAACAAAAAATGCACTGTTAAAGCCATAAAGCTGGTGGAAGAGTCTCTGCACTTTAATAGAAGGTCTTTGACCCCCGGGATAGGAGGATTTGGGCTGTCACTAATATCTTCTTCCCCAAGAGCATAGAACATGGCAGCAAAAAATTCTTGGAAACTCAAGTGAATGAAGGTATAGCAATTTTCTGAGTCACTATCTCTCTGAAAAATGTGCATATCCAGGAAAGCAGAGACATCAGATGCCTCTAAACCATGCCTTCTCAGGTCATCTCCATCAAACAGAATTTTCCCCTCCCAGATTCCCTCAGCAGCCATGCGACAGAGGCCCCTGTAGTGCTGAACTGAGCAGCTCCTGCCACCAGGGGTGACTAAACTAGAAAGATAACACATGTATAAGGTTGTGGTGGTTTTGGAGGCATGTTTAAGATCTTTTTTTCTCCTCATTTGCTGTTTCAGACAAGTGCAGATTATCCAACACATCAGTGGGATAAAGCACATGGTGAACAAAATTTCATTGTTAACTATCAAACTGAAGGCTTGTTGAGCTTGATTTTCATCTCCAAAAAAATTACAGAAATACTTCCATCTGTCCTCTTCAGAGAACCCTAGGATCTCTACATGACGTGGGTTTTCAAATAAAAAATCACATTTCCCCAGAGCAGTAAGTCTTGTAGTGATCAAGAGAGAAGACTCAGGCAACATAGTTTTCCTCAATAAACTGCTCAGGAGGATGGGCACTGGCTGCTGTTGATTCCAGTCTTTACACAGATCAAAGCTGTGCTCATCACATGGGAATTTCAGTTCATCCAAGCCATCAATAACAAAAAGGAGTTTTTCTGGCTGGGATAGGATTTTTGTCATAGGATCCTCCAGAGAAGGCCAATCATTAGTAATCAAATCAGCAAACCTTGTTTTTTTCTCTCTCAGATGGTTCATTTCTCGGCAATTGAGATAGAAAACATAGTAGAACTTGTCTTGATATAGATTTCCTTCTGCCCAGTCCAACATCATCTTTCTGGCCAGTGTTGTTTTCCCAATTCCAGCAGCCCCCTGAAGTACAACAATCCGTGGACAGGCTCCTCTCTTCTCATCAGGATCAAATAAAGCTGCTACCTCTATAAGCTGTCCTTGATTTTCCAGGATCTCAGCATGTTCCCTTCCGCTGGCCAGGAGCTCATGTTCTTTTTGCTCTCTATAACGATATTCTTGCAGAAGTAATAATTGTGTGAATCGGTGGTGTAAATTTTCATACTCCCCAGGACAAGAGTTCCTATCCCTCATGACACGGAATTTCTCAATAATTCTTTTTCTGTATGTTCTTCTGTTACCTATTTCAGTGAGATGAAAGATTAAAAAAAAAAACAGATGTTAAGAAGAAACTTTAGAGATCAGTGAATTCTCTGCAACCAGTTCATGAGATCATGATGAATGTTTTAGCAAGTTCCCAGATCAACTTCTTTTCTGTGGTAAGTTCCTCAGAGAGACAACTGGAGAACAGAATCAGAAAGCAAGAATGAATTGAGTTTCAACAAATCTTAAGAGTCATATTATCAGATATCAACCTAAAGTCACAATTCCCATGTACACATATCTGACTAATTCTCATCTAGGATCTATGTGAGACCTCCATTGACGGGGATATTACTATCAAATGAGGAAGTCTATTCCATTTTAGATAACTCTAATTGTTATAAAGTGCCCCCCCCCTTTCTTTCAAACCTGAAACCTGTTCTCAATCAGTTCTCCACTGGTTGTACCAAAATGTAAAGTTTTCTTCCAACTTTGTAATGATGATCCTTTGAGAAAAGAGGAGCTAGAATTATGGCTCAAATTCAAACACACACACACTCTCTCTCTCTCTCTCTCTCTCTCTCTCTCTCTCTCTCTCTCTCTCTCTCTCTCTCTCTCTCTCTCTCTCTCTCTCTCACACACACACACACACACACACACACATTCCCAGGAAAGACACACAGCATTGATTCTACTCCTTATTGCTGGACGTGTATTCTCCAGGCACACAGGCAAAGGCCCAGAACAAGTCCCAGACAGAATCTTAGTAGTTAGCTTTTATCTTCTTTAGATAATAGTTTCCTCAAGATGTTCTGTCCTGGTAATAGTTATATTGTTATCTTGAGAGGAAATTCCCCTCTCTTAAAGGTATAGTGCTAGAAGCTAGCTTACCCAGAATATTCCCACTAGACCCACTTATAATTGTTACACAATGTAATAGTAATGGATATATTCCATTACTATTACACGCAACTGACTCCAATTTAGGCATTGACTAGCTCTGAGTGAATAGTTAGAGCTTATTGTGAGGTTTACTACATTACCCAACTGGCTGTGATAGGGAGCTTGACTAAATGACCTCTGAGGTTCTTTCCAGTCTAGGATACCATGATACTATGATTTTAAGACTGCCCCAATTTAATCCCCTCAGTAGTAAATGCTAAGTATAATTTTCATTTCATCAAAAAGTCAAGTTAAAAAACATTTATTAAGCACCTAGCATATGCCAGGCACTGTGCTAAGCACTGGAGATACAAAGGCAAAAGACAGCCTTGGTCTCAAAGAGCCTTCAGTCTAATGAGGAAGACAACATGCAAACAATTATGTACAAGATATATACAGGCTAAATTGGAGATGGTTAACAAAGGGAAGGTAAGGAGGATTAAGGAGGATGAGGAAAAACTTCTTTTAGAAAGTGAGATTTTTAATGGGACTTTAAAGAAGCCAAGGAAACCTAGAGTGAGAAATGAGGAGGGGGAGCATTTCAGGCACAAGGGACAGTCAGTGAAAGTGCTCAAATTCTACAGAGAGAGTATCTTGTTTGAGGAATAGCAAGGAGGCCACTGCCACTGAATTGAAGAGGATATATGGGTCAGGATGGGAATAAAATATAAGAGGACTGGAAAGGTTAGGGGCATGTTAAAAAGGATTTTGAAAGCCAATGTGACAGGGGCAGCTAGGTGGCAGAGTGAGTAGAGCACCAGCCCTGGAATCAGGAGGACCTGAGTTCAAATCTCAGAAACTTAACACAAAAACTAGCTATGTAACCATGGGCAAGTCACTTAATCCCAATTGCCCTCCAAAAAGCAAAAAAAAAAAAAGTAAATGTGAGGGTTTTATATTTGATTCTAGAGGTAACAGGGAAGCACTAAAGTTTATTGACCAAAGGGGGAGATGGTCAGACTTGTGCTTTAAGAAACAAGAGTTCTAAACCTGGGTTCTTTGAAATCTGAAAAAAAAACACTATTTCTGGATAATTGGATTCCTTTGTAATTAATTTTATTTTATTCTTTTATAACCACTGTTCTAAAAAGGGGCCCATGGGCTTCTAACTGCCACACAGTTATTGTGCATGGATTTCTTTGTTGCTGTAATGGATTTGGCCTGTTCGTGTTGACATTCAGCTTTCTAGGGTTTGAAATATGTTTTGCTTCTGTATTCCATGTGAAGAGTCTGCTGTATTTTGTGATTCAGTATTACACTGGCACATTCAGAGCCACTGTAGGTGATTTGTCACATTGGTGCTACAATGACAAAATTAACAATAACATCTACAATGTTAATCTGTAATTAAATATAGCATGAAAATCATATCCAACTGACCCTTTCAGTACTTTTCATCCTGTTAATCTCCTTAGTGACCACTGCCTTCATCAAGCATATATCTTTAAAAACTGTCTTGTTATTTTCATCCATTTTCTTATATAAAGCACTCAACCTGATCATGACCCCTGGTATTGCTTCATCCATTCCATCTCCTAGACTTCTGCTTTTCTCTTCACTGAGTCTCTCCTCCCCCCTTCCAACTAAACCACCTCTAAAACTTTTATTTAAAAAAAAATCTTGCAGGATAATTTTATCACCTGTTACTAGTAAATCAATTTCTGAACTTCATTCACAAACCTGATTCCCAATAGACTCCACATACATTGGATTAAGCTGATGAAATTAATTTGTTCTACCCAGGCAAGAGAGGTACATGAATTTGAAAGGAGAATGTTGATAGTATAGTCTGTTTAGTAATCTTCCAGGAAAGGTAACAGAGGCACTATAGAAAAACTGTGTTTCTCAGAAACATTCAATTCTGGGCTGTCATTGGAAAATGTGCTTGTTTTGACATTTGATTCTGACTCTGACCAGTGTCTCAATTTTTATGACTTTTGGAAATTTGCCTCCTAGGCAAGGGGGAGGGAAGGAAAGGGAATGAGGAATAAGAACAAAAGAGGCAGAGTAGGAGGAAACCTTCTAAGATGGAAATGGGAGAATCAATATTCAGCCCATGTGATCAACAAGATGGCAAACTAGACATTTTCTCTGATACTCATGGCCAGGGGTGAGGAAACTGAGGCCTTGAAGATACATGTGGCCCTCTAGGTCCTCAAGTGAAACCCTTTGACTTAATCCAAGCTTCACAGAACAAATCCCCTCAAAAAAGGTTTTTTTCTGTAAAGCTTGGACTCAGTCAAAAGACTATATCCAAGGACCTAGAAGGCCATGCGTGTTCTTGAGGCCACAGGTTCCCTACCCCTCTCAGACCTTTCCAAAACAGAAATTATATGCCAAAGTTAAAGGCATTTCAACTGTTTACATTGTCTAAGACACCAAGAATCCAAAATAAATTTAAAAAACAGGAACTGATACTCACTGATTCTGAGTTCACACAGCACCCCTCATTTATTTCCCACACTACTGGTAGCACAGTTGCACTAGCAGATCCTAAGATACAACCAGGCTTACATCAAAACCCACCTTTGCACCCTGTTTCCCTGTCTATCTTTGCAGTGCTGTGTAGACCCTGGCTCTAGGCTTCAGAAGTTTGCTCATCCATCACTAACTATCTTGGCTATAACCTTTCAGGAACACAAGTCTGCCGGTGACAGCAACCTGAAAGTACAAGTTTTGCAAAGTTCTGCCATAAGATCCAGGCTCAGTAAGTGCTCAGACTGCAAGAATTTTGACTGCCCCTTTATGGTTGTGAGGGGGTAATGAAGAGAACACAGGTCTACTATGTTCAATACTATAAATGTTGTACTATAATCTTATAACAATAACAATCATAACTGCAACAATGGTTAATATTCACATATTGCTTTAAGGTTCATAAAGAACTTTAAATATATTTACTCATTTTATGGTTCTTTGAAAGCAGATTGCCTATATATTTTAGTTAATAATTATTATTATGAAATTATATTATAAAATATAATTATATCATATAACAATCTTTCAATCCCTAGATCCTAGAACCTAGGATCACACCCCGAACGTAGGACTACCTAACATTTTAAAAATTAAGTTGAATCCTCTTTATCCAGATTAATCTATTTAACATTTCCCTGACAGGAGTCATTTTTAAAGCTAATCAATAAGGCATATTTCAAGTTCTTGTGGAAATTTTGTATATGTGTGTCGTGTGTACATATATACGGGTGTGTTTATATACATGCAAATATACATGTATATATACATAACATATACACATGTGTGTATATACCTATAAATATATATGTCTTCATGTATGTATGCGTGTATGTATTTATATATGTTTAAATCCTGCCCCATACCTTCATTCCATTGATCTATGTGGTCCAGGCCTGACCACATTTTCCTTAGTCTGCCAACATGTCCCCAAAATATAGACTTTCTTCCCTCTGACTTCCTGTTCTTCCCTCTCAGGATCCTGCTGTTCCAGCTGAGTTTATCTGAAAAACATGGGAGGGGGGGAGAGAGAGAGAGAGACTATTCCAAAAGGATCATGGGAATCATTCTCATAAGAGCCCTGTAAAAGACTCATCCTAATGTCAAACTCCCACCGACCTCAAAGGGATGAGCTTACCTATTTGGCTTAGAAGATGGACATATAGAAGCAAATCTATATGCTGGGACATAAAGTAAAGTAAATAGCATAAATATTAAACAGGGCTTGGGCTCTGCCTGGGGAATTGACAATGATCAGTTAATCAACAGCTATCTATTACTATGTGTCTGACACTTCGCTAATTGCTGAGGATACAAAGAACAAAAATTCAAACAGTCCCTGCCCTCAAAGAGCTCACATTGTAACAGCAAAGTATCTGTGTGGAATGTAGAAAGGAAGCCTAAGCTGTGACCATTCATGGTCAATGAAAGATTCCAGGAAATATCCCTCACACTGATTTCAGAGAAGTATTTTCCCATTCATTTTTAGCATCAGCCTTAGACTTACATTATGTTATTAACTCATATGAACAAAGATATTCTCTTCCCCTTCTAAATACAGTTTCATTTACAGTTTCTCTAAATGATAGGGATACTTTCTCTCTTTGGAAAGGTGAAAGAAACTTTTCCTATTTTGTCAAGAATGGACATGGCTATGTCTAAGTCAGACCAGAAGTCCAAATGTCAGATGGGATTTGAATGCACATGAATAAAGTTGTCACTTTTGCTCCAAGATTTTAAATGACACAACTTCTCATCCACTGTCATGGGTTCCATTAGAATGTCATTCCTCTTACTATTGCCACTGACTCCATTTCCTAATTCAATGGCACGTGGCAGAAACACCAAGCCCAATTCATCTGAAATCCTTACCACAATATCTAATTAACCATGATTTTATTTATTAAATTGGGTATAAGGAAGCATGACACTTTAATCACGACAGATATTAGACATAGGATCTGATAAGTTCACTCCAAGGCCATTGTTCTGACTACTCTACTCCTGGGACTGTTTTCATGAGCCCAAGTCCCTTCTCTGCTCAGAGGTGGGGCTCAACTCATCCTATCCACTGATTTCCACTCTATTTTTCTAATGCTTTCCCCTCTCTCAGTCCCTATAAGACTGACTAATTTCCTCTATGGCTCAGCCTTTCCTCTCTATCTTTTGTCTCAACTTGTACTTAAGCTTCAACCAAGCCTGGGGAAGGGGATCTCTTCTTATCTCTGGAGATCATCAATATATCAGTCAGTCAATAAGCATTTATTAAATGCTTACTTGAATCAGGCACTGTGCTAAGTACTAGGGATGCAAAAAGAGGCATAAAAAGCATTCTTTGCCTTCAAGAGGCTTTTAGTCCAATGGTGGAGACAATACAAGGCAATGTCTCATCATTTCCTAAAGTAAGAGGTCATTGACAGGCCAATGACCCTAAGAGCAAAAACAATCCCAATGTTTCTACCCAGTAATCCATTCTCCAGGCCTAGTATTCTTTCTAGTGAGTCTTCCAGGAATGGAAGTAGGAATGGAAAAGGCAAGAGGGCAGAGAATGAAGGAAAAATGGAGGGAATTAGTCAGAGATATCAAAGGGAAGGAGATGGGAGAGAGGGAGGGGGAGGGAGGAAGGTAAGAAAAATGTGATGGGAGAAGAAGACTGAGGAGAAGATCAGCAAAAGCTAGTTAGAAGAGATGAGAGAGAAGTTGGGTTATAGAAAACATATGGAGAAAATAAGAGAGCATGGTGAGGTAGTACAGTAGGAAGGAAAGGTTGAAATATAATATATCCAGTAGGCAAAGACTTGCCACACTTACCTATTTGTGGGGCCTCTCTCTTTGCTTGTTCCCACAGCTCTCTCAGGCCCATCTTCTCCCATATCATTAGGGCCACTTCCCATGCCTCCCATTCCCCATAATGATGAACCATGAGTTCAGCCATGTCAGTGTTATCAGCCTTTTTTATCTGACCCCTGGGGACCCTGAGAAATCCTTCTCTAGGGGAAAAATCCTCCACATATAACTTGAATTTCTTAAACTCCTCATCTGTCAACTCTTCTAAGTATCGCACTAATCTACAGCGGAGACTCTCAGTCATATCTGCACAGGGCCGGACTCAATTCTATATGGGAGAAAAAATTCTTATCTTGCAAGGAAAGCAGGGTCAGCAAGACAGGATCACCTTATTGTCTTTTTGTTGACTATTTAATTGCTTCTTTATTTTCTGGTTAATCTTTACTCAATATCTTCTGCTTTAGGTCAGATAGGGACCTGCTTATTAAGAAAGGAGCCTACTAGGCAAGCCCCAAATTTTAGTGTTCCTTCAGTGAAATCATACCCCATGGCTCCTCCTCTCTGGTCTTCTACTCTAATACCCCCTTTTCATATTCTAATCCTTACTCATTTCTGTCAATTTACTCATCGCTCTTTCTGGAATTTCCTAAATCACTCAATCTCAAACATGCCCACAATCCTGCAGGTCTCAGTGCAGGATAGAAATATAAAGTAGCAAGAATGGAGGTATCCTACAGACCAAGAGATCCGTCCCAATGAGCAAGAGTTCAGGCTATGATTCGGATTTCCTTTTCTCTCTTACCTAATCAAGACAGTAACGACAGGCAGTGTTTCTTAACACACAGTTTCACTTCCCCATCATTAGTTCTTAAAGGGCCCTTCAAACCACTCAGTGAGAGGTTGCAGAACTGGGGCCATTTGGGACTGCTAGATAGGTAAAGAAGGCTTGAAACTGGGAGACAGTTTTGAGAGTATTTTCAAAGAAGAAAGAGCTGGGAATTACGAGAGGCCTGGGTTTGAATTCTACTGGAAATTACCAGGTTTGTGACCTTGGGCAATGACATAATTATTTTGGACCTCAACTTCCTCAAATACAATATAAAATTGGTGAATTCATATAGTGCACTGAGGTTGACAAGGTCCTTTAAATAAATTCTTTATATGATCTTCACAGCAATCTAGCACACAGAATACATAGTGCATTGAGGTTTATCAAGGTCTTTACATGCATTTTTTCATTTGATCTTGACAATAAATATATCAACTTAAGTACTACATACTCAATGAAAGTGAGTCTCAGGGAGGTTTAGTAAATATATATATATCCCCCCTATAGTCCCAAATCTTTCCATTCTCTGTTCACATATTGCTTCAATATGCTTAGCTTGAAATTCCCATATTCCTGGTAGCTTTTTTTTCCTCTTTTCCACATGCCTAGCAGTGGTCTTAACCCCCTTGTGCTAGATCCCAAATTCAATTCACTCAGTTTTAATAATTTAGGTAAAAGTAGAACAACTATATTCTCTATTCTTAAATCTTACTCCCTTTTGATGATCCTTAAGAAGGAAGAAAGGAAGGAAAGGGAAGAAAAAAAGGAAGAAAGGAGGAGAGAAGGAAGGAAAGAAAGGAAGGAGGGAAGGGAGAAGGAGAGGAGGAAGGAATGAAGAGAGGAAAGAAGGCATGGTAGGAAGGAATGGAAGAAGAAATTAAAAATAAAGTAAGCAGAGCATGGAAAAATAAGATACATACTGACACAACTGTATCAATGGAAATAAGAGTAAAAAATCACAACTGAATGCTACAAAAGTATAATGACCAAAGTTGGGTCTGAAAGGAGAGGTATGGAAAGGCATCTCTTGCCCCTCCATTTCTCCTTTGCAGTAGAACTACAGATGTAGAACAATGAAAATAATGGCAAACTTTTTCAATATTTGTTAGTTTTGCTGAATGTTTCTTCCTCTTCCTTCTTTTTCATGGAGGTTGGCTCTTTGGAAGGGACATGGGGATTACCTTGATAAATGTGAGTTATATAAAGCAAAAGATATCAAAAATATTTATTTCTTTGAAAAGTTGTCCTGGAACTAATCAGGGAAACTGACTCATTTTCTACCATTCAGTTTTCTTCCTTATTAAAGAGGGATGACAGTATTTCCATTTTTTACCAATATTCAGGTGAAATTGCTTTACAGTGTAAAACATATCTTTACTTTTAGTCCCATTATCATACCATGTCTGAGAGGACCATATCTCTTGCATCCTTTGAGAAACTCCTAGGATCCCATCCAAGAAACTGCACTAAATGGATTCTGGGGGACAGGGCTTACATAATGACTAAATACAACAGGAGTGGTGAAGGAATTCAGCCTTGAGGGATGCATTATGGCCATGGGCAAGGTTTTGGGTAATGTTAACTCAACTCTATTAAATGAAATTCAACAAGCATTTCTTAAATGCCTACAAATTGGTAGTACTATACCAAGCACTGGGAATAAATGAAATAGTCCCTGCCCTCAAAGTATTTACATTCTGCTCTATGGGGATAAAATGGTGCACAAAGGAGTAAAGACAAACTGATTTGAGCAGGAAGGAGCTAAGAATTTGGGAAATCAGTAAAGGTGACAGTACCACAGAAGAGATCTCCCCAACCCCACCCCACCCCAAACTATTTTTGTTCAGAAACAGCATGGCATTGGGAACAAGGTAGCACTTAACTCATCAGACCAGTCACTTGGTACTACAAAGATAGAGGAGATGCAATACAACATCTCATTGAAACCCCATTGATCTACCAAAGGTTATTTACTCCAGTAGTCAGGTCTAATATACTTTTCTTTACTGTCTATAAGTAAGGTGGATTTTAGTGTGTGTAAAGTGGATTTTTGTTATTATTTCTTAGAGTTCAGTTTCACATGATCCATAGCCATAACAAACTCTTGTTCCCAGGTATTAGATATGAGTTCCTACAATTATGATTCAAAACATCTCCACCATGATTGAGCAGCATCGTATTATGATTAATAGAAACATCCACAGTGGCTGTGCAGTGAGATGCAGGAATGGGGTTGTTGAGGTTTGAGGTTTAGGGGTACTTGAGAACCCAAAATACCGACTGGATGGGTCCTGCCAAATGAATTTGACTCAAGTTTTCTCTCAGCCAAAATAAAACAAAGTTTATTAAAGATTCACTATATTGGGTAGACTCCTAAGGAGCTAAAGCATTTGTGACACTTGTATTAACAAATGGACCAGAACAATCTGACACAGACTTTGTCTGAGCTAGATTGAATCTTAGCCCCTTCATGGAGGCAAGATGGATCTTATATAGAGAAAGATTGTTTGAAGGATGTAGGGGTGGTCTAGCAGTCTTGGAGGAGGGATCTATGGAGCTTCTTGAGAAGGATTCTAAGGGGGATCTTCATGGGATTGGGGTCAGACTCCATGAAACAAGGGAATGGGATTTTGATGGGATCAAGGGTTGGAGGTAGCTGAAGGCTACCTGGAGATAACAAAATTGAGGGTTAGTCTAGGTTAAGGGTAACAGAGATTCATTCATATTAATAATGAAAGGTTTTTGGCCTCTGGAGAATGCCAAATCTAGTGGGAATATTCAAGGGGTTCAAAAGTTTTCCGATGCCTGTATCCCATCACAGTGATGTAAACTTGTCAGACTATTGCTGGCAATATGTCTTATTTGTCTGTTGCCCTTATAAAGTGGGTGGGCATTGGTCAGTGAAGAGGGAACCTTAGGTTTGAACGCACAAGTGACTCTGTCTTCCTCAACTGGCTCTCATTGAGTCTTAGGAGGGAAACTTAGGGTTGAATGCACAAACTGGGATGCTGTATGCCTTGATCAGCCCCATCAAGGCTTGGAGGGAAACTGTGTTTGCCTCAACTGGTCCCCACTGAGGCTTGAGGGGATTTAGGGGTGCGTACAAGTGGTGCCTTTCTCAATTGGCCCAATTGAGATGAGACATGGGGTAGTTGTCCCCCACCCCTTTCACTGGCCCCTATGAGAACGGTGATTAGGGAATGCTGTAGGAGTTTGTCCTCCCATTATCAACAATCCTCTTCTGAGATATTGAGATAAAAATTATAATAAAATAAAAATAATAATTAAGATGATTAAGTAAAGTAAGATAAAGTAAGAATAAAATAGGATAAGTTAATAATCCCCTCTAAGTGTCTTTCCTGTGTGACCAGATCAAGAGTGAACCTGTGCTTGCAGCCCTCCTGTGTGCTGTGTTTATTTGTGTTAAAGTGTCCCAGGAGAATTTTGCTTTGATTATAAAGAGGATCTCTGTGTTGATCTTCTTAGACCCTTTGCATGACCACAGTAGTATGACTCATTTGTCAGGATAAAGCGTGTTTTATCCTGGAAGGCAGAAACCCTGTCTATGAGTGCCTGGTGTTCAGGATGTGTAGTTTTTATCTTTTGATAAAGGAAAGGGTTCTGGATCTCAACAATTGTGAAAAGCCTCTCCTTGCCCTCCACACTCATTTAGGATCTCCCTGCTTTATAAAGTGCTATTGATGGGGGATCTGGAGCCCAGAACTTTTCCATACATTTCAGCAGCCCAGATCCCTGCATTTGCCTGATGCAACCAGCCTATGCCTCAAATCCCTTTAATTGTCCTTTCATTGAGGACCTGGACCCAGCTTAAATACTTTCTTTGCCTGCACCTGGCCCACCCCAGGCTACTTGACACTCCTTAATTCCATCCAGATCTTCTTTCACTGACCCTTTTTTCCCCCTTTTTCTGTATAAAAGAACCAATTTTGCTCCCATTAAATTGTGCTGATTCATCAGGATTCTCACATGCCTACCTGGTATTATAATAAAACCTCTCTACTCTAATTGAGAGAAGGCTTGAGTAGTTAAATTCTTTTGAGGCTGGTCTGCCTTGTACCCTTGCCATTTGGGGTTTCTAGAAACCCTAGACCTCATTACTTTTAAACCACAAAAGCATATGAGTTATTGATGAGGTATGGGCTTGGGGATCCCCCTTGACCTCTCCTTGAGTCCTCGAGGTACAGGATCTGGGAACCCCCCTTGAACTCTGATTAAATTGTCCCATTTGATGAGGCATTTGCATGAGGCAATAAGCCTTACATTGTGGCTGAGGCCAAGCCTCTGTTACTAGACTTCCCACCCTTGAGCCTATCAAAATATCAATCCACTCTTGAACTGGCCTAGCCCACCACTGTCTGTAGTCTCCAGGTAGCTCCAGCAACTTCCCACCCTTAATAACTCATTGACCTCATTAACTCCTCCTGAAAACCCTCCCTAAACTTCTCCTCTAGACCACCCCTAGATTCTTCCCACAACCTTCTGTATATGACCCCATCTTATTTCCATGTTTGTGAGAGCTCCATAGAATAGAGAGAGTGCCATAGAATAGTGAAAATGCCACAGAATGACCTAGCACAGACTTACTCTGTGTCTAATACAAGCGAACTTTTAATAAACTTTACTTTTCTTTGGCTGAGAGAAGACTTAAGTTGAATTCATTCGGCAGGACCTGGTGTGTTGGTATTTTGGGGTCTCCAGAGCAACTGTAACACTCTTTATGGGTAACCTCTTCATTATTATGATTAATGTTATTTGTACGAAAGAGGTAGTTGGATATGGTAGAAAAGGGCAACCCTCAGAGTCAGGAAAACCTGGGTTCCAGTCCTGCCTCTGACAATTGCTGGCTGGGTGAAGCTGGGCAAATTCAACTTCTCTATCCCAGAAAGCTTTCTAAGATCATAAGGAGCAGAACAGTTTCACATTTTCATTGACAGAGAGGTTTTACTTTTTATTAAATATCTGCATTACTGAAATCATAGGTCTCAAACCCACAAAATTAACGATAAAAAAGTGAATAACATAACAAAAGCTTGGCCTAGGTAGCCATGTTATGAGGTACATATAATTCAGACAAGATCCATTGGGAGTGTGAGTAGCCTCCTTCTCAGTGAGATGTGAGGGATATCAGATAGGCCCACTGGTCTCACATATTACCTTCATTACTCTTTCAGAGCCCAAGGACCTGCATGCCCTGACATTCTCTCAGGATTATCTCTAATGGCATAGGGTTAAAAGTAGCTACTCAATTCCCCAAAGGTTACTAAATCAGAGGATGTGTGTATGGCTAAGATTCTCCATCCACATAACACTTTAGATAGTCCTTCTTCATTTAGGGATTTGATTCCTTGGGTAGGATCTTGATGTCATGGGGTATTTACTGTGTGCCAGGCACTGTGCTAATCACTAAGAATACAGAGTTTATATTCTGTTGGGTGGACATTGTGCACATAAATATGTATGTACACAAAGTACAAAACAAATTGTTAAATTTTGGTGGGGAAAGCACTGACACCTGGAGAGATCAGGGAGGTTTTTTTTTAAACCTATAGCTTGAAGAGAGTTTTAAAGGAAACAATGGATTCTAATAAACAGGTGAAGTAGAAATGAATTCCAGGCATGGGGGACAGTCCATGGGTATGGTGACAGGAGAGGAACTGCCATGTGCTGAACAGCAAAATGTCTGTTTTGCTTGGTTTGCAAAATGTGGGAAGGGGGTTAATGCATAATGAGATAGACAGGCTAGGTTGGGAAAGATTTACAAAATGAAATGTAGGAATTTACATTACAATGGTTATTGACTGACTGACTCTAGAGGCAATTGGGAGACATTGGAATTTACTGAGCAGGATAGAGGCATAGTCAACTTGTATTTTAGCAAAATCACTTTTGTAGTTCTGTGGAAAATGGATTAGAATGACTAGAGAATTGATGAAAGGTGATCATTTTGGAAGCCATTGCAATATTTAAGGCAACAAGTGATAAAGAGCTAAATTAGGATAGTGTCTTTGTGAGTACAGAGAAGTGAATAGATGAGAAAACTTTTGTGACAATAAAAATCATAATTGAAATAGGAAAGGTTTAGCAACTGATTATATATATGAGGTGATGGAGAGTAAGGAATGAAGTATAACATTGAAGCTATGGACTAAAGTGATTGGAAGGCTAGTGGGTCCCTTAGCAGAAATAGGAAAATTCAGAATGGAGGTGATCTTGGTGGAGAAAATAAATAAGTTCAAATTTGGCCATGTTGAATTTGACATAAATATCTGAATCCAGTTTGAAATATCCAATTAGTTGTGGGAGATCTATGATAAATTGAGGATGAACTAACATATTCTCTCTCTCTCTCTGTCTCCCTCTCTCTGTGTCTCTCTCCATCTCTGTCTCTCTTTCTCTTTCTGAATTGATTCATGAGTCAGTGGCATAGATATGAAAATTAAACCCATGGGAGCCCATGATTACCACATGATGATGAGGTATGGGCTCTGGGAGGCCCCTCAAGCTCTCCTTGAGTCCTTGAAGTACAGGCTGTGGGAACCTCCCTTAGATTCTTGATTGAATCTTCCCATTTGATGAGGCAGGTCTGTTGCTAGACTTCCTATGGTGAACTGGCCTAGTCCACCATTGTATGTAGTCTCCAGCTACTTCCCACCCTTAATCACTCATTGATCTCATTAACTCCTCCTGAAGACCCTCCCCAAACTCCTCCTCTGGAACACCCCTAGATTTCGCCCACAACCTTCTGTATATAAGACCCCATCTCACACCATAGAAGTGTGAGAGCACCATAGAATGCCATAGAATAGTGAGAGCGCTGTGAGAGTGCCATAGAATTTTCTAGCACAGACTTACTCTGTGTCTAATGCAAGTGGGTACCAATTAGGTACACTAGGAGGGTTAGGTTTGCTCTGGAGACCCCAAAATACTAACACCCTGGGTCCTGCCAAATGAGTTTGACTCAAGTCTTCTCAGCCAACGAAAAATAAAATTTATTAAAAGTTCACTTGTATTTGTGTTGAAAAGTCAACAAAAATCATCAGTACAGTCCCAGGACCTCCAAAACCCTCCTCCAGGATGTCTGTAAACTGATAAGCAAAAATCCTTTTTCAGGGAGTCCAGTAAGGTCCCAGGGCTTTGGTAGAAAGTATCACAAACTTAGCCTTGTGACCTTGGGCAAGTTACTTAACGCCAATTGCCCTCCAAAAAAAAGCAAAAAAAAATAGTATCATAAACAAACATCAACACAGACAGAACAGATAAATATAGAGTTCTGGGATATCAGAGTTTTTCTCCTCCACCCCAATAGCTCCCTTCTCACTTTTGCTCTCTCCTGCCTGGGCCTTTCCTTATATATAATCATTAGCTCCTCCCCTTCACAGGTTCTAGGGTTTGCAAGTTGTGGACTAAACAAGTTCTGCTTCTTAATACTTGATACAATCATGAACTGAAACAAGTTTTTAACTACTTTTGTGTTAATTAAATAGCTGAAATAAGGTGTTAACTACTTCTTTTCTTGCCATTACATCTGTCTACATTTCAGCAAAGAGAGTTTTAAAGGCTGATTCATATAGTCCCTGATTGAATCTTAGAAGATACAAACCTAAGTGTTTTGTAGCTTCTGTAGTTATTGTAAATGCAATTTCTATTTGTTTAACTCTTTTTTCTAGGTTTTTTTTTTGTAAATAGGAATGCTTATATTTTATATGACTCTATCTTATATCTAGCAACTTTACTGATATTATTAATTAATTTTTATTTCAATTTTCAAAGTCCTCTAAGTATACTTTCATATCATCTACAGAAAATAGTACATTTGTTTTCTCTTTGGTTCTAATTGAATCCTTTAATTTTTTTTCTTTTGTGAATATAGGTATTTCTAACAATGTGAAATCAGTGTTGATACTATACATCCTTTCTCCTTTTTTATCTCTGATTTTAATGCAAAGACTTCTAATTTTTCTCCATTACATATAGTCTTTTTTTATATGTTATATATGACAGGATTTGTCACAATTGAAATTCAAGTAAACTGAAGCAAAATGTCTGAACATGTTTAGTTTATTGATAAGGTCAGGAGTTACCAATAAAAGGGACCTTGGCACTTCAGCAAGGCAAAGAACATTGGTTGAGGGCTGACAGATCATTTCTATACTCAAAAGGAGCATCCAAAAATTAGAAAGCATCATAGATGAGGCTGGTTACAAAGTCAGAATCAACATAGATATGGGATATGATATAGTTGGAAATTGGCAATGTGGGGTTAACAATCCCTCCTCTCACCTTGTCAACAGGAAATTATGATTGATATAGTTCACCAGCAATATAAGAAATAGTATAGAGATAAGAGATTTAGTTTAATTGGTCAATGGCAGCTAGTAGTACAGAGAAAAATGGGTTTCTTTCAATTAATAGTTGTTTAAATAAAAAATTAATATTTAAACTTAACTCAGAAAGGAAGCCTGAAGTTCTGAACTTGAAAGACAAAGCAACTTGACTTATGCAGTTCTGCAAAAAAAAAGGAGATATGGAATGAAATTAATTATAAAACAGAATTAATAGAATCTATTTGTTTTTTTTTTTATCAATTTTCTCCTTGATCAATGGGAGGCATTTTCCCTCATTGATCACTTATCTATTTAGTTCTATAAAATTTATAAGAATGGGCATGCAACTGAAAAAGATAGAAAATGAACAAATTGAAAATCCCCAATTAAATACTAAATTGGAAGTACTGAAAACCAAAGGAGAAATCAAAACTATTGAACTAATAAATAAAATTAACAGCTGGTTTTAAAATAGGGAAAAACAATAAAATTGATAAACCTTTAATCAATTTCATTAAAAGAAAGAAGAAAACAATATTACCAGTATCAAAAATAAAAAGGATTAACTTATCCCCAATGAAGAGGAAATAAAAACAATAATTGGGAATTATTTTGCCCAATTATATGCCCCAAATTTGACACAGTGAAATGGATGAATATTTGCAAAAGATATAAATTGCTGAGTTTTCATGGAAGAGGAAATAAAATATTTAAATAATCCCATCTCAGGAAAATAAATTGAACAAACCAGAAATGAACTCTGTAGGAAAAAAAAAAATTCCAGAGGCAGATGGATTTACTAGTGAATTCTATCAGACATTTAAAGAACAATTAATTCCAATGCTTTATACTCTATTTGGGAAAATTGGGGGAGGAGTCCTATGAAATCCTTTTTTTTTTTATAAAAGTATAGTACTGATACCCAAATCAGGAAGAGTCCAAACAGAGACAGAAAATTATAGACCAATTTCCCTAATGAATAAAATGCAAAAATTTTAAATAAAATATTACAAAAAGATTATAAAAATTATCATGAGAATAATACACTTTGAACAAGTAGGATTTATTCCAGGAATGCAAGGCTAGTTTAATATTAGGAAAACTATAAGTATAATAGATTATATCAACAACAAAACTTGAAGAAACTATATAATTATCTCAATAGATACAGAAAAAGTTGTTTGACAAAATACAACCCCCATTCCTATTAAAAACACTAGAAAACAGAGGAATAAATGGAAATAATAAGTAGCATTTACCTAAAACCATCAGCAAATATTATATGTAATGGGGATGTTAGATGCATTTCCAGTAAGATCAGCGATGAAGCAAGGATGTCTGTTATCAGCCCTGTTATTCAATTTGGTACTAGAAATGTTAGCTGTAGCAATAAGAAAAGAAAAAGAAATTGAAGAAATTAGAATATTTAAAGAATAAACTAAGCTATCACTCTTTGGAGATGATGTAATGGTATACTTAGAGAATCCTAGAGAATCAAGTAAAAGTGTACTTGAAATAGTAGAAGACATCACAAAGTTGCAGGATATAAAATAAACCCACAGAAATCCTCAACATTCCTATACATTTCTAATGAAACCTAACAGCAAGAAATAGAGAAATTTCATTTAAAGTTACTCTAGACATTATAAAATATTTGGGAGTTGACCTGCCAAAACAAACCCAGGTTTTGTTTTGAATATTTGAAGTGAAATTAATTGAATTTGATTACATTAAATTGAAATGTTTTTGTACAGATAAAGCCAATGTAATCAAGATTAGGAGGGATGTGGGAAATTGGGAAATTATTTTTACCAACAGTGACTCTGATAAAGGCCTCATTTCTAAAATATACAGAGAGCTGAGTCAAATTTACAAGAATACAAATTACTACTCAATTGATAAATGGTCAAAGGATATAGACAGGCAGTTTTCACAGAAAGAAATTAAAGGTATCTGGGGTGGCTAGGTGGTGCAGTGAATAGAGGACTGGCACTAAGAGTCAGAAGGACCTGAGTTCAAACCTGGCCTCAGAAACTTAACACAAAAACTAGTCTTGTGACCTTGTGCAAGTCACAACCCCAATTTCCCCCTCCAAAAAAAGAAAAGAAAAAAAGAAAAGAAAAAAAGAAAAGAAATTAAAGATATCTATAATCATATGAAAAAATGCTATAAATATCTATTGATTAGAGAAATGCAAATCAAGATAACTCTTAGGTACCACTTCAAACCCATCAGATTGGCTAACATGGAGATGTGGGAAAATTGGAACACTAATGCATTGTTGGTGGAGTTGTGAACTGATGTAACCCTTCTGGGTGGCAATTTGGAACTATACTCAAAGTGCTATAAAAATGTACATACCCTTTGATCCAGCAATACCACTTTTGGGACTGTATCCCAAAGAGATCATACAAGTGGGAGGAGGACCTGTATGTACAAAAATATTTATGGTGGCTTTTTTTGTGGTGGCAAAGAATTGGACATAAAGGGGATGCTCCAAAATTGGGGAATGGCTAAACAAATTGTGGTATATGAATGTAATGAAATACTATTGTGCTATAAGAAATGAGGAGCAGATGGACTTTATAATAACCTGGAGAGACTTATATAAATTGATGCTGAGTGAGGGGAGCAGAACCAGGAGAATATTTTATACAATTACAGACATATTGTATCTGTGAGGACTGACTTTGACAGACTGGGTTTCTCTCAGCAATGTAAGCTTATAAGACAACTGCAAAGACTCATGATGGAAAAGGCTATCCACATCCAGAAAAAGAATTATGGAGTCTGAATGCAGATTGAAGCAAACTACTTGCTCTCTCTCTTTTTTGTTTTGTTTTGTTTTGTTTCTTCTTCCTCATTATTCATTCAATTGGTTATAATTCTTCTTTACAACTCAACTAATGTTTAATATGAAGGTATATGTGGAACCTATATTGAATTGGACACTGCCAAAGGGTTTGGGGGAGAAAATTTGGAATTCAAAAATAACAAAGCATAATTTATAATGGAATTCATTAAAACTAATTTGGCATGAAATGTCCTTAAGCAATATAAACTCCCAAAATATTATAACAAAGTAAATTCCTAGTTATTACAGAATCCTGAGATATCAAAAATTCCTTAGTCAAAAAAGGAAACTGTTTTTATAAGCCAAGAAGAACATATCCAATTAAATGGGCCTTATCACAACAACAAAGTTTACTAGACCTTTAAGAATTTACTCAAGGTTTTCTCTTTCTTTCGTCTTTAAATATATCACTAGAAATTAATTACATTCTAGGATTCCATATACTTCCAAATTACCATACTATAATGTTAGATGAAACAGGCCACAAAAATCACAGCACTATCTTTCCCCAAGGATTCTCATTTGCTCAATAGGAATTCTGCAACACAGAAACTTTTGTGCAGAGTTTTATATGAACTTTTAGGTTACTTAATAGCTTCTTTTTTTTTTTAAAGCAATTGGGGTTAAGTAACTTGCTCTAGGTTACACGGCCAGGAGTTTCTGGGTGGGTGCTAAGTGTCTGAGCCCAGGATTCATCTCCAGGTCATTCCAACACTAGAGCTGGTGCTCTTACTTGCTGTGCTACCTGGCCGCCCCTACTTAACAGCTTCTTAATAACATTTACATATGAAAAATTGCTTTTAACAACAGAACTGATAGTTGATTACCAAATCACACAATTTACAAATGTACAAAACCCTAAACATCACTATATATTAAAACTTTCTTCTCATCCTTTATCAGTTTAGGTGAATGTGATTTTTACTTCCAGCACTCAATCTAGTACTCTTTTCAACATCTCCAAATCTTCTGAAGTAGAATGGCAAAGGAAGTAGCTAAAGAGCACATGGGCTTCAGGGCGTATGTCTTGCTACCGCTTCACTCCATCTAAACCATTCTTTTTTCTATTCTACCTTCCAAAGATTTTCACTCTTGCTTCTGTCTCTCTCCTTCCTAATATTTACTCAAACTACCTCAGACATTTCAAATTAAAAAAACAAGATTTTCACTTACCTTAACCTAATTCTGTTCACTATTCTACATCTAAGAAACTGTATCTTAAATAAAAATGTCTAATGATTTACATACTAAAAGAGATGAATTTCTCTATCCCAACCTCTGCAGAGAACTTTTTACAATTCCTTACTTCAGCCAAAGTCAGAATTCAAACTTTCAGCTTTCCCATTCCCTCCCATTCTTAGCATGGTTAAGATTCTTTTTTTTTTTTTAAAGCAATCGGGGTTAAGTAACTTGCTCAAGGTTACACGGCCAGTTATTTCTGGTTGTGGTGCTGAGTATCTGAGCCCAGATTTGATCCAGGTCATCCCAACACTGGAGCCGGTGCTCTTACTCGCTGAGCCACCTGGCCGCACCAATGGTTAAGATTCTTATTGCTACAATCTGCGAGGAGGGAGAGAGAGACAGCAGAATCCCAAGGAACATCCAGCCCTTGCTCTTCTTGCTGGCTGACAGCATTTCAGACATTACAACTTGTCAGGTTACACACAGATGCTCACTCACCCCACACAGAAACACACAAAACAAATACAGACAAAGCAATATAGGTTTTCTCTTTTTAGTAAATAAAAAAGTTAAGATTTTTTTTTCTTCTCCCATCCCCTTTTACCCTCCTTCCTCTCTTCTCCCTTCCTCCAAAGGTCCTTCCTTCTTTTAAGACTGTTCTCTAGGGACAAGACAGGGGAGGAATATGAAGGGGGTAGGAATGTTTCTTACCTTTATCCAGGGTTAACCTCTGTTTTCTCAGCTAGTCAGTACTTATTCCAATGGTGTTTTTTGGATACAATGCCTGGAGGAATTCTGTCCTCCTTAGGTACCTTAAATTTTTTAAGAGCTCCTTGCCATTCTATTTTTTCATTTTTATTTATTGCAATTGGGGTTGTCACTTGCTCAAGGTCACATGGCTAGTTTTGTGTTAAGTGTCTGAGGCCAGATTTGAACTCAGGTCCTCCTGACTCCAGGGCCAGTGCTCTATTCACTGCGCCACCTATCCACCCCACTCCTTGTCATTCTAGGCAAACTTTACTCATCAACCTAGTATCTGAGACTTGACAAAACAGTACTTAGATTCCTATTCTTCCCATTTTGCTCAGGAACCTGACTTGTGCTGTCTCTAGTCATTCAGTTTTCATTCAATCTATTTACCTACATGTCTGAGTTTACAACAATAACAAAAATTGTCCCTAAACTTCAGCAGTCTAAAGAAGGGAAACTCCAGCTTGTGGACACTCAGGCCCACAGGAAACCAATGGGGGTGCCTTCCATTGTCCATAGTGAGCTTTCCTTTTTCTGATGCTATAGAAATACTGGATGAGCCCCCAAATTGTGAGAAACACCCTTATTCTGGGAATAAACAATATTCCTTGGAAAGTCAGTGAGGATTTCATTACATTTATTTTACATTTATTCCTTCTGAATAAATGGGTAACTCCCTTAATGGAGTACAGGGAATCAGACAAATGCAATACCTTTTATGCTGCTTCCACTTGAATTTCTCACCTTGTTTTCCATTGGTTAGGTACAACTTCCTGAACTGCCCATGTCATGCTACCCTCAAACAGCTCATCAAGCTTGCATACAAGCCTCTAACTCCCTACCTGATCAGAATCCTGGTTCTGCTAGATCACAGCTCTGATTGGAACCAGTAACCTCTGACTTTCGTTCTGCTATCACACAAAGATAGGAGTACGTTAATCCTGTGGAAACAAAATTCCTCCTATTGTTTCCCATACCCAGAATTAAAAAGACAGTAATTGTTCTCAGTTTTATTGTACCTGAGGACAACAAAGTTTCTGGTTTTTGTTTCTGTTTGGTTTGGTTTTGGTTTTGTTATGGCTATATTGGAAGAAAATGAGATCAAAGTTAGGAGGCTAGGAATATTATAACTGACAATAGCAACGATGCAGAGTTAGTAAATTCTTACTATCTTTTCACCTCGGGTCACTTACACAATCAGTTGCCAAATCTTGATGTTTCTAGCCCCATACCAGTTCTCACATCTACCTCCTGCTCTGTAATGCTACAACCCCCACCCTAAGTCTCTTGTATCCTCTGCATCATCTGGATGGACAATAGCCTCCTAATTTATTTCTTCTTTTCCCATAGTAGCAATTAATAGTTTTTTCAAGTCATCTCAACCTTGAAGAATTGGTATAATAATCTCCTCCTTTCTCCTTCCATGCTTTCAGTTATGCTTCTCCACCATAATATGCTCAAGGCAACATTTATAGGAATGTTGATAAAAGAACTGACCTTAATATGTTAAAATACAGTTTAGAGTTAACATTCCAAAATATTCACTCTTCTTCTCCTCCTTGGATTACTCCCCTGAAATACTGACAGGGTTTGAGTACAAAGTAGGATTTTTTTGGAGGAGGTAATGCAGGGCAATTGGGGTTAAATGACTTGCTCAAGGTCACATGACTAGTAAGTGTTAAGTGTCTGAGGCCGAATTTGAGCTCAGGTCCTCCGGACTCCAGGCCTGTTATTCTATTCACTGTGCCACCCAGCAGCTTGAAAGTGGGATTTTTACTGTTTTTCTTTGGGATTTAAGTTTTCCAGGCTTATGCTAAATTGTAAACATCTGAAAAATTAATATCTTTTGAAACCTGGTAATCCATAGCTATAAGTCATTAGGTTGTGAGGCATGGCTTTCATGCCTTTGGGCACTAAGCCAATTAAGTGATGAGGATTGTAGACTCTGTGCTGAGCCAATCAGGTAATATACACATGGGTTATGCTAGTGGGCTATGTATATGGGATTTCCCCTGAGCCATTCAGACACCAAGTGAAACAGTACATACACTGGAAGATTGATATTGCCTTGGGGTTGATTCAAGGGAAGAATATTTTTACTGAGAACACGTGAGACTCTTGGTTAAGGACTGCCCTTACTTCCCCCCAACCCCACCTCCGGCTATGAATGTGAATGAAAATGGCATTGAGTCTTGAGCACTGAATGGAGTGTGAAGAAAAAAAAGGAGTGTGTGGAAGAAAATGAACATTGAGTGTTGGGACAGCTGGCAGCAACAGCAGGAACTTGCTAAGAAGCAGGAGCTTGCATAGCAATGGAGTTTGGTGACACTGAAATGGTTGTCTGTGGTTTTCAGTCATTGCCTTACTTTTGGTAACTAAAGATCCCACAAAGAATACAAAGGATCCAGGGGAGAAGTTTCTTTTGAATTTCTCAGAGCCTTGCCTATGGGAAAAGGCAGAGCTTAAAGGGAGTAGCCTTGCCCCTAATTGTGTCTGTGGGGTCAGACATGTAGCAGGAGCTGAGAGCAGACAGTGTCAGGATCCAGGCAGGAGCCAGAGACGTTGGCCCACCCACCAGTAACCACAGGGATTGGAGTTCAGCCTTTGGTCAGTATGAAAACTTTGTCACCCAGGCATCCCTCAGGACTTTGAAGTAGGTACTGCAGCCATATTGGAACTTGGACTTTTTTGGCACATTAGACCACATGTGCACCTGAGAGTGCCAGGTGGGAGCCTGGAATGGAAGCATGAAAAGGACACACCCCCTAGAAGACTTTATTTGGACACACTATTTCCATTGAGAGGATTGTAACCTACTGAGTCCCAGGGGTGGAATGTGTTGTGCTAGGGAACAGCCTGACCTGAGACTCCCTAGTTGTATAAGTTATACTGAATGCAATATTATATGTTGTGTGCCATGTTACATACTGAGTGTTGTGTTGTATACTTAATGAGCTGTTTTGTTTAAGCCCATGTGGTCACCTTAGTAAAAAGTTATGTTGTTATGAATTGTGAATGCTTTAGTTTCTTGAATAAGGTTTAGTTCTGAATAGAATGTCCATTATACTTTAGGATTAGACCCTTAAAATTATTCACAAAAGCAGCTTCAGGTGTACTGCCTTGAATGGTGTTACAAAGGTGATTAATATCTTAATCTTTTTATATATTATTTTTTAAATTATTTTAGTTTTAAACATTCATTTACACAAGATTTTGAGATACAAAGTTTCTCCCTGTCTTTCTCCTACCCCTGACCCCAAGGTAACAAGCCTATTGAATACCCCTTCCCCCAATTTGCTCTCTCTTATATCTTCACCCATTTCCCCCAACTTTTTAGTAGGGCAAGATAGATTTCTATACTCCAGTGCCTGCATATCTTCTTTCCAAGTTGCATGTAAAAAACAATTTTTTTAACATTTGTTTTTAAAATTTTGATTTCCAGATTCTTTCCCTTTTTCCTTTGTTACCCACCCCCAATGAGAAGACAAGCAATTCAATATAGGTTGTACATGTGTAGTTATGAAAAATGTTTCCACAGTAGTTATATTGTGAAAGACTATGTTTCCCTCTATCCTATCCCACCCCCTACTTATTGTATTTTCCACTTTGACCCTATCCCTTTTCAAAAGTGTTTGCTTCTAATTACCCTCTCCCCCAATCTGCTGTCCCTTGTATCATACACCTCTTATCCCCTTTTCCCCTACTTTCCTGTAGGGTAAGATACCCAATTGAGTGTGTGTATTATTCCCTCCTTAAGCCAAATTCAATGAGAGTAAGGTTTTCCCATTCCCTTTCACCTTCCTGCTCTTCCCCTCCATTGTAACAGTTTTCTCTTGCCTCTTCTACATGAGATAATTTACCCTATTCTATCTCTCCCTCTCTCCTCCCAGTGTATTCCCCTCTCACATCTTAATTTTATTTTTTAGATATCCTCCCTTCATATTCAACTGATCCTATGCCTTCTGTCTATGTATACATGTACACACATATACAAATACTTATATATGTATTTATGTACACATATAGCCTCCTATACATACGTATATGTATACATCTATATCTACATATACATTCCCTTCAACTATCTTCATACTGAGAAAAGTCTCATGAGCTACGATTACCATTTTTCCATGTAGAAATGTAAATAGTTCAATTTTAATAAGCTCCTTATTTCTTTTTTTCTGTTTACCTTCTCAAGCTTCTCTTGCTTCTCTTGCCTCTATTTCACTGAATGACCATATTTCCCCCCGAAGCATTATACTCAGTTTTGCTGGGTAGGTGATTGTTGGTTTTAATCTTAAGTCCTTTAACCTCTGGAATATCATATTCCAAGCCCTTCTATCCTTTAAGGTAGAAGCTTCTAGGTCTTGTGTTATCCTGATTGTGTATCCAGAATACTCAAATTTTTCTTCCTAGATGCTTGTAATATTTTCTCCTTGACCTGGGAACTCTGGAATTTGGTTATAATATTCCTAGGAGTTTTCTTTTAGGATGTTTTTCAAGAAGCAATTGGTGAATTTTTTCCATTTCTATTTTGCCCTCTGGTTCTAGAATATCAGGGCAATTTTGCTTAAGAATTTCTCGTAGGATAATTTCTATGCTCTTTTTTATTATGATTTTCAGTTACTCCAATAATTTTCAAATGATCTCTATTGAATCTATTTTCCAGGTCAGTTGTTTTTCCAATGAGTTATATTACATTGCCTTCCATTTTTTCATTTGTTTGGATCTGTTTTATAGTATCTTGATTTCTCATAAAGTCATTAGCTTCCATTTGCTCCAATTTAATTTTGAAGGAATTATTCTCTTCAGTGAGTTTTTGAAATTCCTTTTACATCTGGAAAATTCTGTTTTTTAAGGCATTCTCCTCATTTGCTTTTTAAGCCTCTTTTGTCATTTAAGTTAGTCTATTTTTTGGTGTTGTTTTCTTCAGTACTGCTCTTGACTCTCTTTTCATGTTTTTCTTTCATCATTCTCATTTCTATTCTGAATTTTTCCTCTACTTCTCTTAGTTGATTTTGAAACTCCTTCTTGAACTCCTCCATGGCCTGTAAACAATTTATATTTTTCTTGGAAGTTTTTGATGCTTGAGCTTTGACTTTGTTTTCTTCTTCTAGTTTCATATTTTGATACTCTTTGTCCCCCTAAAAGGATTATATAATCTGATTGCACTTCCTCTGTTTGTTCATCTTGTCAATTACTTGACTTTTGAGCTCTTTGCACATTAGAACTCTGCTCCAAGACTTGAGAGAGCTGTGTCCTAAATTGCTGGGGTTTGCAAGCTGCTGCCAGAGCTGTTGTCAGTACTATGAGGAAGGTTCCCTCTCTACAGCCACCACAAACTCTGGCACACTGACATTCCTCACTCCAGGACCAACACCCAAAACTTTGACCTACATCCAAGCAGGTCTATGTAAGAGTGATTATCTTCTGAATGGTTGCTTTGTCCCCCTACAATATGTAAGCCACGATTTCCAGAGGCAGCCACGTGGCAACAGCTGCAGCCGCCTTACTACCACCACCTCTTGCCCCTGGGGCTGGGTCCAGACCATGCTAATATGTCACACAGTTCCAACAGAGTTCCCTACTGGCCTTTTATTTTCTCTTTGGTGTTTGTGTTAAGAAGTCTGAAAACCACCACAGATGCTGGTGATTCACTTCCCTAAAGTCTACTCTGGCTGGTTTGTGCCACTGCTTGGAGCCATCCTGGGTCTGGGGTCACCCTGGGTCTGGGCCTGCGTGCCTCATGTGGGACTGTGCTTGGTTCCTAGCCCTGTGCAATAGAACCTTCCTGTTGGCCTGCCAGGCTGCCTTCAGAGGGAGATTTGTTTCTTTCTGTCACTTTGTGGGTTCTGTAGCTCTAAAATTTGTTTAGAGTCATATTTTACAGGTATTGGAGGTGGATGCTGTGGGAGCTTAATAAGTTCCTGCTTTTACTCTGTCACCTTGGTTCCACCACCCCTCAATATCTTAATCTTGAATACAAAAGAGGGTACTACCCATGGGTGGGCCATGATGCCAATCACTTCAGGTGGGTGAGGAGGCAATGATCTTAGATAGTTTGGTTACCAACCTGAAGAAGTATTAGCTTTATCTTATCTGCTTTTCTAATGGGAAAGGTCTGGAAACAATTTTAGGCCAGAGAAAACATCATTTCTGAATATTTTCATTTGAACTAAAAGGCTTTAGTATGCTTCCACAGCTCCCTCAATTTGTGCTTCTTACACCATTATTTGAATTATAATCTATATTCCAGGATCTCAATTTTTTATCTGCATACAAGTAGCAAGACACCTTACTCTAGTTGGTCCAATATATAAAGTTCTCTGTGTTTGGCTTTAATACACCAAATTCAGCAAAATGGTAAGAACTCAAGAACTTGTTATAACAATATTCCAAGTTGCTTAATTGAGTTCATACACTGCCTTAATATGGAGAAAAATGCAGCAGAGACAAGATTCAGGGGTCAAAATATATGAGTCTCTGGTCAGTCCTTGATAGAGCTGCGAGTGTGAGAGACACTGCGGCAGTCAAAAGATGTTGGAGGGGGTGCACGTGACCTCTGAGGAGCAGGAGCTTGGAGATGTGGAGGCCGACTCTGCCGGGCCGTAAAGGCCAACATGGCATTGAGTGCAGGGCTGTGGGGGCCGACTCTGCTGGGTTGGAAAAGGCCGACGTGGCATTGAGCATGCCCCATAAACATGGACTCCTCTTAACCCATACTTCTTTGCCCTGCACTTGGGAGAGTGTGTGATTGGCTCCCACATGTCGTGTGGCAGGGTGGCGGCCAGAGGGGGTGCACATAGCTTTCTGAAGGACGTTGTTGGGACAGCTTTGCCTGGGGGTTAACAAAGCAGGGACAAGGGAGTTTCAGGTGCAGTGACATGAGAGTGATACTCTGCGTGGCAGTGCCTAAAGGACTTTCGGGAAGGACTTTGCTCCTTTGTCTCATATGATGTACTCGGGAAAGAACATGATTGGCCCGCAAGGTGTGCCCCCACAAGGTTTATAAATAGGGGAGATAGAGGAAGTTAGTTAGTTCCAGTTACAGCTGGAAGTTAGTTCCTGCTTAGTTCCTGTGCCTGTTCCTGCTTGCTTGCTGTGCAGTTAAGATGTAATCAAATAAACAGCTTCGCATCATACTTTCCGTGTCCTGGGTGTTCTGTGGGGGTAAGTTCTTCTTGGAGACAAGAAGTCGGAGACGTCCGAAGACTGGGTATAAGGTAAGACACAGCCGGAGTTGGGACCGGGAACCCAACAAGTCCTTAACCCTCTAAAAGTAACCACAAGGCCATATGCACTAACAGAGCTATCAGGCATCAAGTCCATTTAATTTCATGGAAATGCAACTTAAAAGTAACATTATCCTTTCAATCAGTGGTCCAGTAGAGCTATCGCAGAATTGATTTTCTGATTCTTTACAATGATTTTGGTATTATGGCTTGTGCTCTCCCCTAGAGAATTACTTGCAAAATAAAACAAAATAAGATGTGTTTCATTGAACCAATCCTGTGTTCTACAGTTTCATTCTATCTCAAAATCTAGGGCTCATTGCTACTTGATGGTTGGAAAATCAGAAAACCCACTAACTTTCTATTTCAAACTAAATAATTGGTATTATTCCAGGAGCACTACAGCTAGGAGGTTCAATGCATACAGTACTGAACATGGAGTCAGGAAGACCTGGGTTCAAATCCTGCCTCAAATATTTAGTAGCTGTGGGATTCTGGGCTAGTCACTCACCTTCTCTAAGACTCAGTTTCTTCATCTGTAAAATGAGAATAATAATAACACCTTGCTAATAGCATTGCTCTTAGGACAAATGAGATGTCATGCTAAGCATTTCATAAACTACAAAATGTGATATAAATGCTGTATTTATGCTGATTCTATTCTGCAATTGACCCTATACTGTCATATCACCTCATTTTATGCAATTGTTGAAACCATAATTCTCTCTTTGAACATGGGCTAAGTTGAGAAGCTCACTTCACCAGCTAATATTGTTCTGTCCTCAATGATTTCTTTTATCCTTGGGGGATGTGGGTGAACATTAGGGACTCTGGTCCACTATCTCTAACTTTATAGATGGACCCCAAACAATGAACATTTTTTAGTCACAGGAGTTCAGTTTCCTCTCTGAGTTAGCTAAAAGAAAACTTGTTATACCTCATACCTTCAACTCCTGGGAAATTCCATGATATCTATTTGGTATCTTTGAAGGCTTTCAAACTGGATTGGTAAATTTCCACAAGAAATACTGTCCATCTTTGCTTGTCCTTACAGAATTAAGGAGGATCTTATCTCCCTCCTATAAGCCAGGGACTCTGCTATTCCTGGTCTACTATCTATACCCTGACGATGCAGATGGGTCTTATAAATCAGGATTCGTTAATGACAGAAATGTGGTAGTTGAAAGGAGAGAGGGGTTATTACTAGCCCCATGTGAGTGCTAGTCAGTTTTCTTTACGTAATTAATCAGGTTGTCTCCACCCTTATGATGCTGTCTAGCCTGTAACCTATTCCATTGTTTTCCCCACCTACCCAACTCTACAATCTTTCACATCATCTTTGTTGGAAGGCGAAATGGTGATGGGAATTTGAAGATGTTCTCTGCCTGTTAAAAGATCAAATATAGTCACATGGAGCCTGTGGTAGGAGGAGTTTGATGAACAGGTAGAATAGGAAGGGTGGCACAGAGCTGAGAAGAAACTAGGAGTCAGAGCAATTAGTGTGAAGGGAAAGAGAGGATTCAGGTAAGGAGACAGGCTTGTGAGTGTTTGTGGGAAAGTCCAATCAAGGAGAAGGATGGTGTTGCTTCCTGCAGTAATAAGGTGCTATAAGTTCTTTGTTGCTATGATGGATTCAGTTTTCTGGTGTTGGGATTTTGCTTTCTGGTTTGGGGATTTGGTTTTCTGTTGTCTGAATAAATGTTTTCCTTCTGTCTTCCTGATACCAGGGCTGGTGCTCTATTCAGTACACCACCTAGCTGCCCCCACTTCTGTCTTCTATATGGAGAGCCTGTTATATTTTGTAATTCAGGACCACGTCAGCATATTCAGTCACCATAGGTCTTATAAATATTGCCTTAGTGATACATAATGTCATATGGCAAGATTCATATGGTTTCTTGATTATCTGAGGGTTTTACGAAAAAGAACAAAAATTATAACAGCATTTCTATAGCACTTTAGAATTAACAATTTTCTCTGTGTGTGTGTGTGTGTGTGTGTGTGTGTGTGTGTGTGTGTGTGTGTGTGTGTGTGGTGATAGTGGAAGACTCCTGGGAAACAGAGTGCTAGTTGATATTCAAATTTCCCAAAGGTGGGAAAGAGACTTTGGACCATTACTGCTGGTCTTTCTCTGACAGGGTGACTAAGGGTTTTAGAGCCCCCTTAGGGATTTTGTTCATTAGCTTGGTGAGGTTCTTATAGAGTACTATACACCCACTACTTGGTACTGTAGCTCCAAAGTCCTTATTGATGTCCTTGCCATTTCAACAAATCAATCAACACCATTTATGCTTAATCATGAAACATTTGTTAAACAAGGCAAAAGCAAGAATAATTATAGCAGTTCCTCCATAATCCTGAGTCACATTCTCTGCACCATACAAACTCTTTATAGAAGAGTGTATGCCTACAAAATTATAAATGCCTAGCAATGAGGCACATGAGTAGGGAAATCCTCATGCCTGGAGTAATTCACAATTCTGGATTGAAGTCCTTAGTGCCCTGCAAGAACGAAATATATCACACACCACATGTTGAATGGAGCTACTCTGAATTTGGATTCCTTCACTCTCCTGCAGGGAAGAGCCACGTTGTGGCCACTGAGGAGAATTGAAAAAGTGTTAAATGGTTTTCTCAAAAGCAGAGACTGTAACATTAAGGATTTAAGACTATTCTCTTGAGTGGGTTATGAGGAAGCATTAGTTTCATTTGCAAAACAGTTTAGCCAAGTCTAGAATACACAGAACTATTGTAGCAGCAAGCACCCCGTCGTCCTCAGGGTTTGCTGCTACCACAGGTTCTTGGATCTGCTTTGTTAAAGGAAAGCAACTCAAAATGGGTTAACAAGCTTACTTTAATCAGTCAGACCATATATCATTTACCTTGTTCAGGGGAAAAAGGTCAGCATCCCGAACTTCAAAATAAACAGGCAGAATTATCAAGACAGAGACAGATCAAGCAGACAGATTTCCAAACTGTCCAACCATTACATCCATACCCAGTCAACATCTGGGTTTCAACATCTGAGTTTTTTCAAAGCCCGGGGACTCTCAACAACGGCTTCCCAGAATTCAGATCAAATCACAGAACACTTCTCAAAGTGAGTCCCAAAACAAAGCTACACATCAGGGCTTATATAGCCTTCTCCTGGCTCAGAGAATGTAACAACCTTTTGGACCCACTGGCCAATCAAAAAGTATATATATATATATAGCATATATAGAAATCTTACATATGTACATACAGCAATGATATATATTATACAAATAACAATAGTATATGATAAATACTAAACAGCAACTCTTTTAAAATTTATAAGCAGTAAAAAGTCCCATTTCAAGTAACAGAAATGAATGGTATATACTAGAGAGCAAAAGATAGTTGCATATAGGTACATATTACATACAGTATTTTGTGTTAAGGGATTTTCATTGATTAGATGAGTGATCACCTCTCCTATTTTTCCTGATTCATCATCTTATCTAAGTCAAATCCTTTGCTGTTCTGATACTCTTACACTAATTTTCTAAATTTCAAATAGTTGATTGTGAATATGATATGACAGTAACTCTGAGTTTGCAGATGGCACAGGCTGGCTATCATACAACCCTCAGATGCACTCTAATTTTTTTTTTAAAGCAATTGGGGTTAAGTAACTTGCCCCAGGTTACATGGCCAGTTATTTTATGTGGGTGTTAAGTATTGGAGTTCTGGTGCTCTTACTGAGCCATGTGGCCACCCCAAGATGCACTCTATTTTATCCCTAGATTTGGAACTTAATGGTGCAACTTTTTTGCCTCTGGGATTAATCCTGCTTATTTGGAATGATATTCTCCTGTAATAGAACTATACTTTGTTGGCTTCTTTAATCCTATGGTGGTTGGGGTGGGATAGCAACACATACTTTCATTTTTATAAGAACCACAATTCTTTGAATTATTATCTACCTCTATCACTCTTTCTGTAACACATGGATTTATTTGGGGACATTTTTTTGCCCTCAAGGAACTTACATGCCATCAGGAAGATATTGTACATGTATATGTATGTACAAAGAATAAAAAACTAACGGCTAAATTTTGGTTAGGGAGGTGATGAAACCTGAAGAGATCATGAAAGGATTTTTATAGGTATTGCTTGAGTAGAGTTTTGAAGAAAGAATGGATTTTAAGAAACAGAGGTGAGGTAGAAATGCAATCCAGGCATGGGGAACAATCTATGGGCATGGAGGCAGGATAGGAAGTACCTCATGATGAACAGAAAGAAGTCTGCTTTGCCTGCTTTGCAAAATGTAGGGAGGGGTTTCATATATAATAAGGTAGACTCAGACCAGGTTGAGAAATATTTTAAAAAACTAAATGGAAGAATTTATATCATAATGGTTATTGACTGACTGATGATAGCAGCAATTGGGAGCCATTGGAATTCACTGAATAAGGTAGTGGCATTGTCAACTTGTAATTTAGGAAAATCACTTTAGTAGCTGTGCAAAGGATGCAATCGAGTGAGCAGAAAATTGATGAAGGCTGATCAGTTTGGAAGTCATTGCAATATTTAAGGCAATGAGTGATAAAAGGTTGAACCAGGATACTTTCCTTGTGAGTACAGAGGAGTTAATAGATGAGAAAGCTTTTGAAACAATAAAAAAATAATAAAATAAGGAAAGATTTAGAAACTGATTATATATGAGGAGATGGAGAATAAGGAGAAGAGTGTAACATCAAAGCTATGGATATGAGTGACCGGAAGGCTGGTGGTTCCCTTGGCAAAAATGGAAAAATTCAGAAGGGGGTGAATTTTGGTGGTAAAATAAATTAGTTCAAATTTAAACATGTCAAATTTGACATAAATGTTTGACATCCATGTTGAAATATCCAGTTGGTAATTGGAGATCCATAAAAAGAATTCAGGATAGATTAGTGCGTCTCTGTGTGTGTGTCTCTCTGTCTCTGTCTCTTTGTCTCTGTGTGTCTCTCTTTCTGTCTCTCTGTCTCTCTCTGTCTCTGGCTGTCTCTGTCTCTGTGTCTCTGTCTCTGTCTGTCTGTCTGTCTGTCTGTCTCTGTCTCTGTCTCTCTCTCTTTATGAGTTATTGGCATAGGAAAGTTAAACTCATGGGAACCTGTGATTACAAAATTACATAACTATGTTGGGGTTGAAGCACAGAGATCCCAATTGTGACTGATCAAACTAATATAAGGTTGGAAGATTCCACCACAGACCAGGCACAGATAGTCCATAAGAACATTTGGGATGGAGATGTCTCTACAAATTTGCATATCTCAAGTTTCTTTTGAGCTACTGCCATTCTGCTTTGCTCATAGAGCACAGCACCTTCTTTGATGCAGGCTGGATGATCCTGATCACACATGCCTGTGTCTCCCATGTTTCACAATTGATACCAAAATTCTTTGGATAGACCTTGAGAGTTTCCTTGTGTCTCTCCTTCTGACCTCCATGTGAGTGCTTACCTTGTGCTAGTTCTCCATAAAATTTTAATCTTTTAGTCAAAATTTGATTTGGTATTTGAAAAATGTGATTTGGAGTTACATTCTCTACAGTAGAGTTTGTATGCCTGGCAGTTCAGCTCAAGAAAAAACCTCAATGTTGATCACCTTACACTTCCAGGTGATCTTCAGAATCTTCCCAAGACACTTCAAATGGAAGCAATTCAGCTTCTTGACATGGTGCATGGTACAACAGTAAGGCCAGCATCGTGGCTCTGTACAGATTCAGTTTGGTAGGTAATCTAATACCTTGTCTCTCACACACTTTCCTTCAGAGCCTCCCAAACACTGACCTAGCTCTGGCCATGTGTGCATCAACCTCATAATCTATGTCTATGTCCCTGAAAAGCATACTACCAAGATAAATGAACTTATCCATAGCATTTAACTTTTTTTCCATTTGATGTAACCAATGCCTCAAATATGGATGGTGTGGTACTGGCTAGTGGAGAACCTCTATTTTATTTATGCTAATTGTAAGTCCAAAAGTAGCACAAGCAGTAGAGAATCAATCTATATTCTGTTGCATTTCAGTCTCAGAGATTGCAATGTTTACACAATTATCTGCAAACAAAAAATTGAGCACCAACTCTTCCTCCACTTTATTCTTGGTCTGTACACATTTCAATTTAAATAATTTACCATCACTGCAGTAGCTGACCTTAATGCCTTGGGATGTACCTGGTAATCAAAGAAGACTAGGACCCCTAATCTGGGGGTTGTTTTCCATCTTTGGTGTCCAACTGCTATCCAAGGCTGTGGCATTAAAAAGCTATAGCATGTGCAGCAGCCAAATCTTAGTAATCTATATTCTCACATTGCCTGAATCAAGTTGAAGGTAACTGACAGGCTTCAAAGTCATAGATAGGTTAGAAAGGTGCTGGCCACAAGCATATGAGGACTTTTATGATGGAATGGATAGATGTGAACAATGTTTCAATGAGCCAGGAAGGTGACTGAAGAAGGCACTGTGGAGTGCTTAGACTTTGGTTAGACATGGAAGACACCAGGGCCATCATTGCATCCTGAGCCATGGCCAGTTGTCTTGATTTTTTTCTTGTCACTAAGATTCAGTGACTTTGGGTGAGAGAATGAAGCCAACAGCTTCACTCAACTCTGCTTCACTTAAATCCATTGTACGTGTGAGTCAAAAGATATCACACATACAATTTTATCATTTTTTAATTTGCTACTCCTACTCAAAGTCCTGTGGCAATGAACAAGTGATGAAGCAGCAGGTGTAGATACACTGGAAGCTTCAGTAACAACCCTGAACACTGTGATAGTAATGGCAATTAAAGATTCCCCTGTATTGGGCTTGGTTTTCAAATTGATTGTATTAAAACCCAGAGCTTGTTAATCCCACCTGTGGGATGGACTTTTTGATGTGAAAAGAAAGTCCTGACTGGGAGGAGCTGGTGACGTAGATTTGGAGAGACAAGAGAGAGGCGGAAGTTCTTTTTGGAAGCAGCACCTCGTGGAGAGAGACTAAGAGATTGCTGGTGGCCGCTTTGAATTGCCCTGGACTTTTGAGACCTGCCCCCTGAGCTGCCAAGGACTGAGGAGACATGGCTGTTTTGCTGGTACTTTGTCTGTCTGTTTTGATGTTATTTTGCCAGATTTGTCCACTGGTGAAAGACTGTCCTGTTGAAGAAGTCCTGGAACCTGGCATTTGGTTAAGAAGGCCTGAGACTGTCCTGCAGACAGAGAGTGAATACTGTCCACTGGTGAAGGACAGTACTGAGAGTGAATACTGTCCACTGGTGAGGGACAGTACTGTTGTTGCAGGGGTCTGGAGACTGTCCGGCAGACAGAATGAATACTGTCCACTGGTGAAGGACAGTGCTGTTGTTGCAGGGGTCTGGGAGCCTTTCTGTTGGTTCAGAAGCCCTGAAGAAGGATTTTCTTGTTGTATGTTTACAGAAATCCTGGGAGAGGGCTTTGCTAATGTGTTCAGGGGTTCTAGGACTGTTCTACAGACAGAGGATAAATTCATGAAGGGACTGGCAATGTATCTTATGGCCTTGCTAAGCCTTGTCTCTCCAGGAACTAAGATTGCTGAGAACTTGCCTCGTGTCAAGATGAAGAAAAGACCTCCATTTGGGTATTAAGTGCTGTGTTTAAACTTGATGTAACTCTGGGGTAGATTCAATTGTGATCCAGGGGTGGGGAACTTTTGACCTTTTTGTGTTCTATGGTTGAGCAAATGAATGTATTTTACTTATGTTTGGAAACTAATCTCCATTTGAGAAGAGGGGCTTTGTGGTGGACTTAATTAAGGTATAGCCTAGGGGTAGAGAAGTATTTGGAACAGAGACTTTGTAATTGATTGAATGATTGGAAAGTCCTGGGGTGGGGTAGGCCTTGGAGATGATTTAATCACACTTAGTAAATGCTGTATTTTGAATGATGTCATGTTTTGATCTTCTCTGTTCTGGGTTTGTTACTGAATAAAATAGAGAGCACCTATGCTGGTATTTTGAACCTGGGAAGTTGCCTTTGCTTGGTATTACATTACAAACACCCACACCATAGGGTCATCTTCTCTTCTCAAGGACCTGGCCAGGCTCCCAGGAGAGGAGCAGCCCTCAAGTTCTCAGGATCCCTGTTCCCAAACAGCTCAGGGTAATAGAAAGGTCATATTGAGTTGGGGTCTTGGTTTGTATGATCTTATTCCTCACAGAGGGGCTTACCTTGCCCCTACACAGACTTAGGGAGGAGAAAAAAAAAACTGTGATTTGGCCACATTGACAAAATTTCATCTGGTCCTTTTGATTGCTGGCAAATTCCTAAGGAATTTGGGTCACTGTGGGTGACATGACAAGTCAAAATCCTTTCTGTTATATTGTCTTTGTCATTAGAATAATTCTCAAGTAGCCCAGAAAATGCAGAGACAAGGAGGATTATACCAAACAATGCATTTGGAACACTCTATCCATTCAGAGATGAATACAAAAAAACAAGTAAAATAATAAAAAAAAATCCAAGAAACCAAGGACTTGTTTCTTTCAGTGCTATATAGCTCTTGGTGACGCAATTTTTTTGGGGTTTTTTTTTTGTTTGTTATTTTTGGCCATAGATACTAGATTATTTTGACATTTCCTTCTCCAGATCATTTTACAGATGAGGAAACTGAGGCAAACAGGACTAAGTAATTTTCCCAGGGTCACATAGTTACTAAGTGTCTGAGGCCAGATTTGAACTCAGCAATATGAGTGTTCCTGATTTCAGGCCCAGCACACTCTCCACTGTGTCACCTAGCTACCCCTAAACAAAGAACAACTTTTGTTGAATATTTTCCTTTTTAAAATACTGGTTCAGAGACAAAGGATCTTTGGTTATAGAGATTATTTAAAATTCGATATAGTACAAGCCTTCTGTCCTAAGTAGTTTAATCTAAATCCAAAATCCCTTTGAGTGGGATGAAGTAGGGACCATAATCTTTGAAAGGCTTATTCATGTATAGGATTCTAAGCCTGGAATCATTCCCTGTTTTGTATTTTTTTTTTCTAGAATTGTCAAATTTTCCTGGATATCCTAGAGAATTGAAATAGATGAATTGAGACTATGGAATAACAGTGCTAAGAGGGAAATCACTTAGGAAGATTGCTTATTATTGCTGAGGCCACTGGGAAGGATTTTATATTGAAATATTGAAAAGGCAGAACGTTGAGACGTGTAGTAGGCGAAAGGGGAGATCATAGGATCAAGTTCCTATGTTACCCTCTCTTGCAAAAACCAGGAGATAAAGAATCCTCCTATTATCATGAAACAAGGCTTTGCTATAGTTTCTACCTCCCCCTTATAACATGACACCCTAAAGAAATCAGGGGACAACTTTTTACTTAATATCTTCGTGAATTTTTCACTGCTTTACAGAGAAATGGTGATTCTGATGTTTATTGATTTTGTCCACCTGGAAGTTTGGTTAAAAGAGGCAAACAAGCTAGGTGATATATAAGTTTATATTATTTATTCCCTTAAATTAGCAGAATATATGTATACATAGGAGACAGAAAATAATTGTTACTCAGAGATAAGCAAGTTGAAAAAGAGCTTTTATACACTTAGAGCAATCCCAAATTCAGATTTCTATGTCACTTAAAATTATAGTCTCCATATATGTTTAACCATTACAAAAGAAAGGAATTTTCTTAATTGGACAGGTTGTAAATACAATAGGAGAGGAGAAGTGTTAAAGTGTGAACTGAAATAATAGATCGAGGATATCTGTGTATCTTCTATCATTAACATGACATGATATAACAGGGTATAGCACATTTTCATAAAATACTGAGATAAGAAAAGTTCCATTATTCAAGATAGTGTCTGGATCAAAGTACCTTGTCCTTGGTAGTCACAAACAGAAGAATTCTCCTGGTCAGCTTCATCTGGCATTGTAGTTGCTGACACAGGAAGGGGCATTTTGAGTTCACTCAGAGAACAAAGCAAAGCACATTTGTTATACCAGAACATGCAAAGCATTATGGTAGATTAAAATCATAGTGGGCCAAAATGTCTTTCCTTGATTCAAGGTTTTAGGCCTTTCTTTGGTCTTGGGGGTTCAAAATGGTTCTGAAAGGGGTCCACATTCTCCTCCTTTTAGTGAAGGGTGCACCAAACGGTACCACTTGCAGAAAAAAAGAAAGACTGGAAAGCTTCACTCTTCCTCAGGGAGTAAGAAGAGAGGTCCACTTGGAGCGGGCATTGTCAGATGACCCAGGACTCCACATCCACAAGTTGGCATCTGTAGGAGTAGTCAGAAAGACTTGATAGGGGCTAATAGAAGACATATGAATTGATAATTGAGAGAAAACAGTATAACATAGGTCCTTGGTTAAAGAAACAGAGAGATGGTTCCGTTCCCAGCCACACAGGGCTAGGTTCTAACAATACAACAAAGTTTTCCTCACAATTCCCACAATTGCACAATTACATTGAGTCAGGTATAGATTAAACTATGTAGAGGACTCACAGTGGACTAGTTTTGAGAAGGGAGATTTACATGTCACCAAAGTAACCAAGAAAAATTAAACATGAACCATGCAAAGCAATATAATCATTACCATCAATCTTAACTAACATAAAGTCTCCTTGTATCCCAGTAATGCATTCTCAATATTCATTTAAGCAGCACCTTTTGATTCCCAGATTTCCCATGTAGTTAGTTGTTGAAGCTGCATGATACAAACGCAATCTTTTTTTAGTTTGAAGCTCCCTTCTGGCTTCAAGGTCCTCCTCAGTCTATGCTGCTAGGATCGGGGCAAACTGGGAGGCAAGCTCAGCTATAAACTGTGGGTGTTTAGACTGTCACTCTGGTTGGCTGACTTTGATATTTTGTGACAGGGAAGTCTGGAGATTATTAACAAAAGTAAGAGAAACTGGGTCTGGCCCCATCCTTCCCTATCCTAGATGAGGCCAGAATTAGCATCAAAGAGCTCTGCTAAGCTATTGTAAAACTGGAACACAGTCTCCTCAGGTCCCTGGGTGACACTCTTAGGTTTAGAAAGGTCTACAAGTCAGGGAAAGACTGCTGGGATAGCTTAAATTAAGGCTTCACTCAGGGCTTTAGCCCTTTCTGGTTTTTACAAGTGACCCAGTCTGTCTTTTACATTTCTTCAATGGTGGCTTGTAAATCTACCTTTTTTTTTGACCAATTCCTTGCTCTGTCTTCCCCAAGGAGGATCACCACTAAGAGACTAATGTCAGGCATCCCTGGGCTGTAAGACTGGAGGGTGACCCTAAACTGATCAGCAAAGGGGGTCCTGTTGAGGATCTGGGAAATGCTTCTTTATGACTGCAGTTCACCCCGTGAATGTATTTCAATATGATGTATGTCAATACATTTAAATTTGCTTGTGTTACCCTAAATAACTAGGTATTAGTATTTACTAGGGGATGACCATCTGACACAAATATCACACAAAAGGAACTTACTTGGGATGCTTTCTCTTCAGCAGGGTTTCAAGTTCTTGTTTCATGACTTTCCTTGATTCATCTATATGGAGACTGTGTAAATAGGAAAGAAATCATATTCTCCCTGTTCTGATTCTAGTGGGATTCTCTCATTCATTAATTTTGGAGGTAGCTCCACCAGCCCAGTCTCTGGGGGAAAGAAGAAGTGGAAATCTCAGACACACATGAACCAACAGTCATATTTATCTCTCACTATCTCTTTCTTGGGTTTTCACCTCTTTCACGACCCCAACTCTCTCCTCTCTATCTGGGAAACTGACAAAATATCTATTAGGGCCTACTTATCCTCATTTCTTAACTAGCCTTAATCACTAAAGGTCATTGCTTCAGTTAAAGTGAGACCTGGGAAAGACCTTAGCTTAAAAAGGTCAAGGTCCCCCATCTGGGCCATCTCCAGTTGTCCTGATCTATATCTTGCCATTGGACCCAGATGATTCCAGATCTGAAACTGAGGTTGGTGACTCTACAAGCCCTTCCTCACTTCAGTCCAATTCATTTGCAAGTCATGACATCATCTTCCTGATATCATGATCCTCTTCCAGAGGGAAGGACAAACAACAATAATAATATAAATAGATAGCATTTATATAGCGCTTTAGGGTTCACAAAGAACTTTACAAAGTGTAAGGTAGGTGCTTTTATCCTCGTTTTACAGATAAGGAAACTGTTGTAGGTATGTATTAAGTGACTTGTCCACAGGGTCACAAGGCCATTGGACGCATGTCTTCCTGACCCCTGGCTCAACAGAGAGAAATGATTATTAATAACCAAATAATATGGAAATGGGGGGAATGCAGGTTTTTTTTTTCCTTTCTATTTACTTATTCAAAATTCAGTGCTTATGAAGGGTGTTGAAATTGGGTTAACATTCTCCTCAATCTTGGCCAAGAACCCACACAACTAGGAAACTTTGTTCTGATTAAAGGGTAAAGGGAATCTAATAAAGGTAAATTCTGGCCCCCTGTTCAACTCCATAAGTATTCTGGGTAGAGGTAGATCTCTTTTTCTAGATTCCCAGAAGTGGGTGTGGTCTGGATATAGATGAATCACTTTATCCAAGACTGAAAGATCAGATTCATGTCCACCAGCCCCTCATTAGAATAAGCTCACCACTCATTATAATATTGATTCTCTCCCTAATTATTAACCAATCAGAGTTGATTTCTACCTGTTCGGGAACACCCAGTCTCCCAAGGTTATTTAAATATTAGATGTTCATGGCGGGGTTAAAGGGGTGGGGAGGCTTTTGGCTTCCAGGACAGTCACTGACCTCAACCTATCAATTATATGCTAGCCATAATTAATAAATTGATTATTAATTACCCAGAAAATTTGTCTCACAAAAATTTCATTTATTACAAGTCTGTCCACTGTGCCACCTAGTTGCTTGTGATAAAGCTGCCAGGCAGTGGTTACTTCCCCCCCAAAAAAAAGATAGTTATAACCTTTCCCCCCCAAAAAATATAGCTTCAAATGCATCTGCAAGATGACACAATATAAAGGTTTATTCTAGCATGAAAACAGGTTCCTGCTGATCCATCTCACATGTGCAAAAGTCTCCAACTTATGTTTCAGTACTTAACAAAAGGCCCTGAAGGAATATAAGCCTGCTCCCTCTACCTCCAGAGAAGGCTTTTAGTTTGGAGCCTGGAAGAGGAGGGTGAAGGTACATCTAAAATTATGCCATGATCAAGTAGGAGTTCCCTTGTTCTTTATGAATCCACTATTTCCAGTTTAGGGACAGTATCTTAGAATGCAACCAAGAATATAAAGACCACCCTTCTATCAGTAACAGACCCAAAGTTAGGCATGGGATGAGGCCTATTCTCCCTCTCTTACCTTTTCTCTGCTTTTCTCACTCAATCAGAAATATTCTTAGATTCCAAAATAGAGAAATGGTGCCACATTTCTTCCAATCACTGCCCCAGAGCTCCTAAAACAGAAGGAGCATTTGTAGTAAACACTAGAGATGGGATCTTTCTTGTACAAAAACTGAAAGCTGCTGGACACATACCTGGAAATTTGCATAATTCCATCCTTACTGCCTCCCTCCCAGCTCCTTCTCCTCACTACTCTGGAGGTCATCAGTTACCTGAGTAGAATATCCTTTAATCAATCTCGTTTGGATGTAAAAATCTGTGCACCAGTTGTGTCCTTTACTTTTCCTGGCAGGCATGAAGACTTAGCATCATCTATCCAGGATCTCTTTACTGCCAAATACAACTTTAATAGTTTCAATCTGGTATGCCTTCAATGGGAACTCACCTTAATGTCTCTAACTTGCAGTTTTGTTTTTCCAAGGCCTTACACAGAAGTTTTATTGCCCTGTCCTCAAAGCAATTTTTCCTCAGATCTAGGTGTTTCAGGCTCTCATTGCCACTGAGAGCAGAGAAGAGAATCTGGGAACATGTAGGGGTGAGATGACAGTCCTCCAACCTATAGGAGAAAACATAATCAAAGGAAAAGTGGTCAATTCAATTTACTGTGATAAATTCACCTCCTATCATTTTTGGACAATGCTAAAAAACTATCTGCTTTATGATCACCATTCTTTATCATCTCCTTTTCAGTGGAATGAATGTACATTCTTTAATAATGGCCAGTCTCAGGAGCATAGCCAAGGTGGCGGAATAAAAGCAGGAACTTCTTGAGTTCCTCCTCCAACCACCTCTATACCTGTAAAAAATGACTCTAAACAAATTTTAGAGTTACAGAACCCACAGAGTGACAGAGAGAAATAAATGTCCCACTGAAGGCAGTCTGGCAGGCTGACAGGAAGGGTCTGTCATACCTAGCTGGGAGCTAAGCCCAGACTTGTGGCCCAGACAAGCCAGGGAAGACTTCAGGAAAGTGAATCACCAGAAGCGGTGGTGGTTTCAGACTTCTCAACCCATAATTGCCAAAGAGAAAATAAAAGGTCAGTGAGGAACACTGGATGAGAGAAGGTCACAGTCTGGACACTGCCCCCGAGGTGAGAGAGATGGCGGCAGTTTGCCAGCTGCAGCTGCTGTCATGTGGCTGCCTCCAGAGCTCCTGGCCTGCAGATCATAGTGGGACCAAGCAACCATTTAGAGGGTAATCACTCTTGCTTTGACCTTCTTGGATCTGGGTCACAGTCTTGGGTAGTGGTCCTGGGGTGAGGAATGCTAGCATGCCAGAGCTGGTGGTGGCTGTAGAGAGGGCACCCTCCTCATAAATATGACAACTCTGACAACAGCTATGAATATACCAGAAATTTGGGACACAGCTCTCTCCATTCTTGAAGCAGAATTCTACTATGGCAAAGAGTCCAAAAGTCAAGTAATTCTCTGCCAATATGAGCAAACATAGAAAGTGTAATCAGACCATAGAATCTTTTTTTTGGGGGGGGGGGGGGGCAAAGAAGATAAAAACATGCAACCAGAAGAAGACAACAAAGCCAAAACTCCTGCATCAAAAGCACCCAAGAAAAATATAAACTGATTACAGGTCATGGAGGAGCTAAAGGAGGATTTTAAAAATCAAGTAAAAGAAGTGGAGGAAAAATTGGGAGGAGAAATGAGAACAATGCAAGAAAATTATGAAAAGCTAGTCAAGAGCTTGACTGAGGAAAATATCACCTTAAAAATAACTAACTCAAATGGCAAAAGAGGCCCAAAACGCCAATGAGAAGAATACCTTAAAAAATAGAATTGGCCAGATGGAAAACGAATTTCAAAAACTCACTGAAGAGAGTAATTCCTTCAAAATTAGACTGGAGAAAATGGAAGCTAATGACGTTATGAGAAATCAAGATACTATTAAACAGATCCAAACACATAAAAAAATAGAAGGCAATGTGAAATATCTCATTGAAAAACCACTGACATGAATGAGGAGAAGAATGCCTTAAAAAGTCGAATTTGCCAGATGGAAAAAGAATCTCAAAAACTCACTGAGGAGAATCATTGCTTCAGAATTAGATTGGAGCAAATGGAAGCTAATGACTTTATGAGAAATCAAGATGCTGTTAAACAGATCCAAACAAATGAAAGAATAGAAGGCAATGTGAAATATCTCATGGGAAAAACCACTGACCTGGAAAATAGATCCAGGAGAGATAATTTAAAAATTATTGGACTGCCTGAGAGCCATGACCAAAGTAAGAGCCTGGAAAGCATCCTCCAGGAAGTTCTCAAAGAAAACTGCCCTGATGTTTTAGAACGAGAGGGCAAAATAGAGGTTGAAAGAATCCACCAATCACCTCCTGAAAAAGATCCCAAAAAGAAAACTCCTAGGAATATTATAGCCAGGTTCCGGAATTCCAAGATTAAGGAGAGAATATTACAAGCAGCCAGGAAGAAACAATTTGAATATTGTGGAAACACAATCAGGATAACCCAGGATCTGGCAGCTTCTACACTGAGGGATCGAAGGGCCTGGAATGTGATATTCCGGAGGTCAACGGAGCTGGGATTAAAACCAAGAGTCACCTACCCAGCAAAACTGAGTATCATGTTTCAGGGGAAAATATGGTCATTCAGTAGAATACAGGACTTTCAAGCATTCTTGCTGAAAAAACCAGAGTTGAATAGAAAATTTGACATTCAGATACAAGAAGCAAGAGAAGCATGAGAAGGTAAACAGGGAAAAGAAATCATAAGGAACTTATCAAAGTTGAACTATTTTTTTTTAAAGCAATTGGGGTTGAGTGGCTTGCTCGGGGCTGCATGGCCAGTTTTTGTTTCTGGGTGTGGTGCTGAGTGTCTGGGCCCGGATTTGATCTGGGTCATCCCGGCACTGGGGCCGGTGCTCTTGCTCGCTGAGCCACCTGGCCAAAGTTGAACTATTAACATTCCTACATGGAAAAACAATAATTGTAACTTATGAAACTTTTCTCAGTAGTTGAAGGGATTAGAAATATATATGTGTATATATATATATGTATATGTGTGTATATATATATGTCTTTATATGAGGGTATGCGGGTATATGAATACATATGTGAATGTGTGTATATACGTTTACAGGTATACATAGATAGAGGGCATGGGACCAATTTAACAGGAAGGGATGATACTTAAAAGGTGAAATTAAGAGGTGAGAGGAATATAATGAGAGGAGATGGGGAGAGACAGAGTGGGGCAAACTATCTCATACAGAAGAGGCATGGGAAAATGGTTACAATGGAGGGGAAGAATAGGAAGGCAAAAGGGAATGGGTCAACCTTATTCCTATTGAATCTGGCTTGAGGAGGGAGGGAAATACACACTAAATAGGGGATCTCACCCTCCAGGAAAATAGGGGGGGAAGGGAATGTGAGGGGGGGATAATGGAAGGGAGGGCAGGCTGGGGGGGAGGGAAGTTGGAAGCACCCACTTGTGAAAAGGGACAGGATCAAAGTAGAGAATAGAACAAGTGGGAGGTGGGATAGGAGGGAGGGAAATATAGTCAGTTTTTTACAATACATCTACTATGTTATTGTTTTGCATTAGCCGCATATGTACAACCTATACTGAACTGCTTGTCTCCCCAGTGGGGGTGGGTGGCAGGGGGGGAAGGGAATGAATCTGGAATTGAAAGTTTTAAAATCAAATATTCAAATATATATATGTGTGTGTATATATATATATATATATATATATACTATTATTAATACCATCTTACATGTTATTAAGAAAAAAAAGATATACAGGCACTGAGGCATAGAGATCCACTGGAAAAGTTGAAACGGGTATGGGAGAAAATATGGGAGAGAGCAGATTGGAGGTGGGGATATCATGTGGGACTGCTGTTTCGGGGGGATGGGTGGGGGAAAAACGGGGAGAAAATTTGTAACTCAAAATCTGGTGGAAATGAATGATGTAAATCAAAAGTTAATAAAGCATTAAAAAAATAAAAAGAAAAAAAAAGAAAAGAAAAAAAATTTTTAAAAAGAAAGAAAAACCACTGACATGGAAAATAGATCCAGGAGAGATAATTAAAAATTATTGGACTACTGAAAGCCATGATTAGAAAAAGAGCCTGGAAATCATCCTTGAAAAAATTCTTAAGGAAAATTGCCTTGATTTTCTAGAACCAGTGGGCAAAATAGAAATTGAAAGAATTCAACAATTGCCTTTTGAAAAAGATCCCAAAAAGAAAACTCCTAGGAATATTATAGCCAAATTCCAGAATTCCCAGGTCAAGGAGAAATGTTAAAAAAAATGGACAGTCTCTTCCAGAGAACAGCAGTTTTAGACCTCTAATTATACTATATCTCAAGAATCACCTAAACTATTTAGTACTAGCTTAAAAAATAGAAAGGTATGCCAATAGAGCAGATTAAATAAGAGTCAGAAACAACTAAATTCAATAAATAGTCATCAACAGACATGAGAAGATAAATTACTCACCAAAGAACTCCTTATATTAATAATGAATAAATTCATAGAGGACAAGACCTCCCGCTACATCTAGGGCCACCTTCATTACTATTGACTTATATCTCACTATTGGACTAAGATGCCTCTAGAGAAGAATGTTAGGCTCATGACTTTGCACAGCCTTCCCTCACTTAAATCCTATTAGGCAGATAGTTTTTACTGTCTATTCCCTGGTTTATGTTGTTCTTTCTTCCTGATACACTCCTGTCCCTGACACAAAGCAGAACATCAAACAACAGAACATGTGGGAACTCACCTCAGTTTCTCTAACTTGCAATTTTGATTTTCCAAGACCTTAGACAAAAGTTTTATTCCACACTCATCAAAGGAATTTTGACTCAGATTTAAGTTTTTGAGTCTGTCATTGCTATTGAGAGCAGAGAAGAGATTCTGGGAACAAGCAGGGGTGAGATGACAGCACTCCAAACTGCAGGAGAAAATATAATGAGGGAAAGTGGTCAATTCAAATTTTTGTGATTAATCCACTTTCTGTCTTTCTCTGCCCAATGCTAAGAAGACATCCACTTTATGATCACCATCCTTCATCATCTCCTTTTCAGCAGAATGAATGTAGTTTCTTTAATAATGCCCAGTTTCTTCCAGAGAACGCCAGGTTTAGAACTCAAAAAACTATTTTTAACATTAGTTAAAAAAATAGAAAAGAATAACAAAGGGCCATATTAAATAAGAAAGCATCAGAAAAAAACTAAACTGAATACATTGTCTTCAGCAGACATAAGAATATATGTCACTCATGGAAGAACTACCCGTGTAAAAAAAAATTGCTGGAACTGTAATACATTTTTGTAGAAATTAGCTTCAGACCAACATTTGTAACTTATTCCCAAATAAGCTCAAAATGTACATGTGCCATTAATATTGAAGTTCATAATTTAAAAAAAAGAGAGAAGAGAATTAGTTCAGGAACTTTAGACAACTAAAAAAGCAGATAATTCTTAGATAGTGACAAATATAAAAGACAAAATACCTCATATCTATTATATTAAATTGAAAAATTTTAATTGTTAAAGATTTCAAAGCAGAGAAATGGTGCCACAAAACATTTACTTCCCTTCCCATCACTGCCCCAGGGCTCCTAAAAGAGAAGGAGCATTTGTAGCATGCACTAGAGATGGGATTTTTCCTGTATAAAAACAGAAAACTGCTGGATACAAATCTGGAAATTTGCATGACGCCAGGCCCACTGCCTCCCTCCCGGTCCCTTGTCCTTCTTTGTCCCCACTCTGCAGGACCTTAGTTTTGTGGACAGAATATCCTTCAATTAATCTCAGTTAAAATCTGTGCACAGGTTTGCCCATTTCTTTTCCTGGCATGGTTGAAGATAAAGTATTATCTATCCAGGATCTCCTTGCTGCCAAAAACAACTTTAGGAGCACTAATTTAACCTGGCATGCCTTTAGTGGACAAACACATCAATGATGTTGGGCAGGGAGGGAAACAGCACCTCAGTTTTCCGCACAGACACAAGGGAAAACAAGCTCCAGTAGCACCTGGTTTTGTACCCTTTGTTTAAAAATTCTCTGTTCCCAAACAAAGAAAAGCTAGGGTGAAAATTTGGGCTAGAAAAATGTCAGAGCTGAAAATTGAACATTCCATTTCCTATATGTAAGATCTATAGTTCCATCTGTCTGCAAAATGTCTAGTAAATGCTTCAAGACATGAGAAACTAACAGGAGGGGTGGCTAGGTGGCGCAGTGAGGAAAGCGCCACCCTGGAGTCAGGAGGACCCAAGTTCAGTTCTAGCCTCAGACACTTAACACCCACACACACACACAAACTAGCCGTGTAACCTTGGGCAAGTTACTTAACCCCAATTGCCCTCCAAAAGCAAAAAAAAAAAAAAAAGAAAAGAAAAAAAAAGAAACTCACAGGAAAATTCTCAATTCCCCAGGACAGCACTTAATGTAGAAACCTGCATTCAGGGATTCATTCTGCTTGGCAATAAATACTTTAATTTTTTGGACATTAAACAGGGCCTGTGGTACAAACTCAGTATCTTAAGTCTCATAAATTCTATGAAATTAGTATTAGAAAAACAGGATTGTTGGTTTCTCCCTCAACCCACTGCAGTGACTGTGACTTGATTTCAGGTGACATTCTGTATCTGAACTTCCTTTCCAGCTCCCTTACTGTCTCTTCTCTTCCCTTTCTTCCTCCCCTCCACTCCTCATCTCCAGCTATATGGATTAGGGAGGAGAAAGTCTTGGTATAGAAATTAGTTAATGGGCTATTACAATAGTTCAAGTGAAAGGTGATGAGGGTATGAACAGTGTTGTATACACAGAGATGAGAAAGAGAAAAGTTATATTATTTTTGGAAGAACAAATTACAACATTTGGCAACTGATTATGTGTATGAAGTGAGAAGGGAAAGAATAAAGGATCATAATAAAGTTGCAGACCTGAGTGACTAGAAGCATGGTATCCTCAATAGAAATAAGGAAGTTATGAAGAGATGTGAGTTTTATTGGGAAAAAAATAACCAGTTCAGTTCAGACATGTCAAGTTTGACATTTTTACAGGATATCCAGAGACTACAGCTGATAATATAAATTCTGGAGCAATGTGCACAGATGTGATAGCGGGCTATTATAGAGAAAGGCAGTGTTCCATTAGCAAACCAACCTTTCCCTGTCATGTTACTCCTTAGGGCACAGTGAGAGAGAGAAAGGTGTAAAACTATGAACCCTGAGTCTGGATTAGGCATAAAGTTTCCACTCTCCATTCTTTGGTTTGTGCTGATCTCTCTTCCCGAAATACTACTGTCCCTGATACCAAGCAGAACCTCTACAAAGGGAACATGTGGAAACTCACCTCAGTTTCTCTAACTTGCAGTTTTGTTTTCCCAAGACCTTACAGAGAAGTTTTATTCCTCCCTCATCAAGGACATTACCAATCATATCTAGTTTTTTCAGTTTTTCATTGCTACTGATAGCAGAGAGGAGATTCTGGGAACATGTAAGAGTAAGACCACACCACATCAAACTGTAGAAGAAAAAATAATCAGAGGGAAATCAGTTAATTCAGTTTTCTATGATTATTTCACTTCCTGTCTTTCTCTGTGCATACCTAAAAATACATCCACTTTATGATCACCATCCTTTGTCATCTCCTTTCTATGGAAAGAAGCAGTCTCTTCCAGAGAACAGTAGTATTAGGACCAAAATTGCAGTATTTAAAAAGAACCACAAATACCCAACTATTTAGTAGTAGCTTAAAAAAACAGAAAAGTATAAGAAAGGGCCAGATTAAATAAGAAAGTATTAGAGACAATTAAATTGAATATTTAGTCTTCAATAGACATAAGAACATATAATACTTGTGGAAGAACTACCTGTATGAAAAAAAATTGCTGAAACTGGAAAACATTTTGGTAGAAATTAGGTTTAGACCAACAATTTTAACATATACCCAAATTAGCTCAAAATGTGTATGTGCCATGAATACTGAAGGTCATAATTTTTTTCAATTTTTCAATTTGTTTTTTTTTCTGTTCTAAAAGAGTGGAAGTTCTTTTTTTAATGAAATATTTTTTGTTTATTTTTAGTTTACATCATTCATTTCCACAAGATATTGAGTTACAAATTTTCTCCCCATCTTTCCCCTACCCACCACACCAAAATAGCAATCCCATTGAATACTTCCTCCCCCAATCTGCTCTCTCTTATATCCTCCCCCATGCCCCTCTGACTTTCCACTAGGGAAAGAAGGATCTGTAAGCCCCAGTTGCTATATATCTTATTTCCCAGTTGCAAGTAAAAAAAGGAAATATATATATATATATATATATATATATATATATAATATTTTATTTTAAAACTTTGAATTCCAGATTCTTCCCCTTCCTCCATTGTCACACACCTTTACTGGAAGATAAGCAATTTAATAAAGGTTGTACTTGTGTAGCTACATAAAACATTTCCATGGTGGACATATTGTGAAAGACTAACTATATTTCCCTCCATCCTATCCTGACCCCCACTTGTTCTATTCTCTGCTTTGTCCCTGCACCTTTTCAAAAGTATGTGCTTCCAACTTGCCTTCCCCCTCACTTGCCCTCCCCTCTATCATCCCATCCCCCCCCACTATCCTGTAGGGTGAATACCCTATCTAGTGTGTATGTCATTCCCTCCCTAAGCCAAATTCAATGAGATTAAGGTTGACTCATTCCCTTTTGCCTTCCTGTTCTTCCCCTACATTGTAACAGTTTCCCCTTGCCTCTTTTATAAGAAATAATTTACCCCTTTCTATCTCTCCCCAACTCCTCTCATTATATTGCTCTCACACCTCTCAATTTCAACTTTTAAATATCATCCCTTCCTATTCAAATGTTCCTGTGCCTTTGTACACCTCTCTCTCTCTCTCTCTCTCTCTCTCTCTCTCTATGTCCATATATCTTCCTATAAAGATATATATGTATGCATACATATATGTATATATACATACATTTATGTTCCCTTAGACTATTCCCATAGAGATGAGTTTCGTAAGTTACAATTATCATTTTTCCATGTAGGAATGTAAATAGTTCAGCTTTGATAAGTTCCTTATGATTTCTTTTCCCTGTTTCCCTTTTCATGCTTCTCTTGCTTCTTGTATCTGAATGGCAAATTTTCTATTCAACTCTGGATTTTTCACCATGAATGCATGAAAGTTCTCCATTTCATTTAATGACTATATCTTCCCCTGAAACATGATACTCATTTTTCCTGAGAAGATGATTCTTGATTTTAATAACAGCTCCTTTGAACTCTGGAATATCATAGGACAAGCTCTTTGATCCCTCAGCATAGAAGCTGACTGATCCTGTGTTATCCTGATTGTGTTTCTACAATATTCAAATTGTTTCTTCCTGGCTGCTTGGAATATTTTCTCCTTGATCTGGGAATTCCAGAACATGGCTATAATATTCCTAGGAGTTATCTTTTTGGGATCTTTTTCAAGAGGTCATTAGTGGATTCTTTCAACTTCTATTTAGCCCTCTTGTTCCAAAGCATCAGGGCTATTTTCCTTGAGAATTTCTTGAAGGATGGTTTCTACGTTCTTTTTTTGATCATGGCTTTCAGGCAGTCCAATAACTTTTATGGTATCTTTCCTGGATCTGTTTTCCATGTCAGTGTTTTTTCCAGTGAGACATTTCACATTGCCTTCTATTTTTTCATTTGGTTGGATTGGTTTTATACCATCTTGATTTCTCATAATGTCACTAGCTTCCATTTGCTCCAATCTAATTCTCAAGGAATTACTTTTTTTAGTGAGTTTTTGAGATTCTTTTTCCATCTGGCATATTTGACTCTTTAAGCCACTATTTTCCTCATTGTCTTTTTGAGCCTCTTTTGCCATTTGAGTTAGTCTATTTTTTAAGGTGTTATTTTCTTCAGTCAGGTTGTTGACTCTCATTTCATGATTTTCTTGCATCATTCTCATTTCTCTTCCCAATTTTTCCTCCACCTTTCTTAATTGGTTTTCAAAATCCTTCTTAAGATCTTCTATGGCATTTAAGCAGTTCATGTTTTTTCTTGAAAGCTTTTGGTGTAGGAGTTCTGATTTCATTGTCTTCCTCCTGTTTCATGCTTTGATCCTTTTTGTCCCCCAAAAAGGAGTCCAAAGTTAGATTGCTGTGTTTGGTTTGCTTCCTTTGCTTGCTCATCTTGCCACTCAATTACTTGAATTTTGAGGTTTTTGCCACAGTAGAACTCTGCTTCCACTGAGTAGAGCATTGTCCCAAATTGCTGCTTTTTTCTCACCTGCCAGAGCTATTAGTTGATTATCCTCTCAGAAAACTCCACCTGCTCTGGTATACAGGTCATGCACGCCAGGACTTCCACCGAGGGGAGGGATCCAGATCCAAGCAGGTTAATACAAGAGTGAATACCCCTCAGACTGGTCACTTGGTCCCCTTTCAATCTGCAGGCCAGGAGCTCTGAGGCAGCCATGCGGCAGCAGATGCTGTACCTCAGCCCCCTCTCCCTTTGGGGGCAGAGGCCAGACCACATTCCTGGATTCCCTATTCCCAAAGTCCACTGACTTCTCACTTTTTCTTTGGCATTAATGGGTTGATAATTCTGGAAATCACTACAGCTGCTGGTGATCCAGTCTCCCAAAGTTCCTCCAGCTGGGGAAGGTCATGGCCACCCTGAGGCTAAAATTGTGGACTCATGGGGGTAAGGAGGGTGGGGAGGGGGGTTGTTGTTTTTTTGCCACTATCTAAAAATTCTCTACTTTTCATAGGGTTGTACCCTTCCTGATGGCCTGCTCTGCTGTCTTCAGTGAGAGTTTTGTTTCTCTGTCACCTTCTGGGTTCTGTAGCCCTAAAATTTTTTTAGAGTCATTTTTTATAGGTATTTGAGGTGGTTACGGAGGGAGCATACAGAGTTTTCCTGCTTCTATGATGCCATCTTGGCTCCACTCCCAGAACCATAGATCTAACTTATGGGAAATGGAATGTTCAATTTTCAGCTTTGACATTTTTCCAGCCCAGATTTTGACCCTAGCTTTTCTTTGTTTGGGAAGAGAGAATTTTCAAACAAAAGGTACAAAACAGCACTGCTGGACTTTGCTTCTCCTTGTACCTGTGTGGAAAACTGAGGTGTTGTTCCACTCTTCCCCCCACTCATTTATGTGTTTACCTCACTAAAGGCATGCCAGATTAAATTAGTGCTATTAAAGTTGTGTTTGGCAAGAAGGAGATCCTGGATAGATGATGTTATCTTCAACTATGCCAGGAAAAGAAATGGACAAAACCTGTGCACAGATCAGATTTTAACTGACATTAATTGAAGGATATTTTGCCCAGACAACTGAGGTCCTACAGAGTGGGGAGGAAGGTAAGACAAGGGACTGGGAGGGAGGCAGCGGTCCTGGAGTCATGCAAATTTCCAGATTTGTATCCAGCAGATTTCAGTTTTTATACAGGAAAAAAAAAATCCCATCTCTAGTGCATGCTACAAATGCTCCTTCTCTTTTAGGGGCTCTGGGGCAGCGATTGGAAAGGAAGTAAATGTTTTGTGGGACCACTTCTCTGCTTTGAAATCCTTAACAATGAAAAACTTTTCAATTTAATGTAATGGATATAAGATATTTTGTCTTTTATTTTTGCCACTATCTAAGAATTCTCTGCTTTTCATAGGTGCTTAAGGTTCCTAAAATAATTCTCTTCTCTCTCTTTTAAAAAAAAATTATGACCTTGCTGGGGGATAGAGCTAAGATGACAGAGTAGGAACAGGACTTCCGCGTGGCTCCCACTCCCACTGCCTCCAATACATGTAAAAAATGACACTAAACAAACTTTAGAGCTACAGAACCCACAAAGTGACAGAGAGAAACTAATCTGCCACTGAAGACAGCCTGGGAGACTGGCAGGAAGGGGCCTTTGCAGCACTCTGTGCATGCAGCCCCGCACCGCATGAGCCCAATTTAAGCCTCAGGGCAGCACAACCAGCCATGGCTAGGAGGATGTTGGGAGAGTACATCACCAGCAGTTGTGGTGGTTTCCTGAATTATCAACCCATAAATTCCAAAGATGAAGTGAGAGGTTAGTGGACTTTGGGAACAGGGAGTCCAGGAATGTGGTCCAGCCTCTGTCCTTGGGTTCAGAAGCAGCTAAAGCACTGTGGCCATGCAGCCACTGCCACTTGGCTGCCTCAGAGCTACTGGCCTGTAGATTGAAAGGGGACCAAGTGACCAGTCTGAGGGGTAATCACTTTTGTATTAACCTGCTTGGATCTGGATCCCTCTCCTGGGTGGAAGTCCTGGGGTGCATGACCTGTGTACCAGAGCAGGTGGAGTTTTCTGAGAGGGTAATCAACTAATAGCTTTGGCGGGTGAGAAAAAAGCAGCAATTTAGGACAATTCTCTACTCAGTGGAAGAAGAGTTCTACTGTGGCAAAAACCTCAAAATTCAAGTAATTGAGTGGCAAGATGAGCATGAAGGGGAAGTGGGGCAAGCACAGAGTTCTGACTTTGAATTCCTTTTTTGTGGACAAAAAGTATCACAGCATGGAGCAGGAGGAAGACAACTAAGTAAGAACTCCTACAACAAAAGCTTCCAAGAAAAATATGAACTGCTTACAGGCCATAGAAGATTTTAGGAAGGATTTTGAAAACCAATTAAGAAAAGTAGAGGAAAAGTTGGGAAGAGAAATGATAATGATGCAAGAAAATCATGAAAAGAGAGTCAACAACCTGACTGAAGAAAAATAACACCTTAAAAAATAGACTAACTCAAATGGCAAAATAGGCTCAAAAAGACAATGAGGAAAAGAATGGCTTAAAGAGTCAAATATGCCAGATGGAAAAAGAATCTCAAAAGCTCACTAAAAAGAGTAATTCCTTGAGAATTAGATTGGAGCAAATGGAAGCCAGTGACATTATGAGAAATCAAGATGGTATAAAACAGATCTAAACAAATGAAAAATAGAAGGCAATATGAAATGTCTCACTGGGAAAAACAATGACATGGAAAATAGATCCAGGAAAGATAATATAAAAATTATTGGACTGCCTGAAAATCATGATAAAAAAAAAGAACCTAGAAACCATCCTTCAAGAAATTCTCAAGGAAAATAGCCCTGATGCTTTGGAACAAGAGGGCTAAATAGAAGTTGAAAGAATCCACTAATGACCTCTTGAAAAAGATCCCAAAAAGATAACTCCTAGGAATATTGTAGCCATGTTCTGGAATTCCCAGATCAAGGAGAAAATATTCCAAGCAGCCAGGAAGAAACAATTTGAATATTGTAGAAACACAATCAGGATAACAAAGAATCTGTCAGCTTCTACACTGAGGGATCAAAGAGCCTGGAATAGGATATTGCAGAGGTCAAAGGAGCTGGGATTAAAACCAAGCATCACCTACCCAGCAAAACTGAGTACCATGTTTCAGGGGAAGTTATGGTCATTCAATGAAATAGAGAACTTTCAAGCATTCTTGTTGAAAAAACCAGAGTTGAATAGAAAATTTGCATTCAGATATAAGAAGTAAGAGAAGTATGAGAAGGTAAACAGGGGGAAAAAATCATAAGGAACTTACCAAAGTTGAAATACTTAAATCCCTCCATGGAAAAAGAATAATTGCACATTTTGAAACTTTTCTCACTATGGAATAGTTGAAGGGAATATAAATGTGTGTGCATACACAAATATATATGTCTATATAGGAGGGTATGCGGGCGTATAAAAATATATGTGAGTGTGTGTGTATATGGGTACAGGTACACAAAGACAGAGAGCATAGGACCAATTGAATAGGAAGGGATGATATTTAAAAGTTGAAATTGAGAGGTGAGAGAGGAATATTATGAGAGGAGATGGGGAGAGATAGAATGGGGTAAATTATCTCATATAAAAGAGGCAAGGGAAAACTGTTACAATGTAGGGGAAAACAAGAAGGCAAAAGGGAATGAGTCAACCTTACTATCATTGAATTTGGCTTAGGGAGGGAATGGCATACACAGTAAGTAGGGTATTTACCCTACAGGAGAGTAGTGGGGAAGGGGATGAGAAGGGGGATGATGGTCAGGTTGAGGGGGAGGGACGTCAAAAGCACACACTTTTGAAAAGGGATAGGGTCAAAGTAAAGAATAGAACAAGTGGGGGTCGGGATAGGATGGACGGAAATATAGTCAATCTTTCACAATATGTCCACTATGGAAATGTTTTGTGTAGCTAAACATGTACAACCTGTATGGAATTGCTTATCTTCCCAGTAAGGGTAGGTAAGGAAGAAGGAAGGGAAAGAATTTAGAATTCAAAGTTTTAAAATCAAATGTTTAAAAATATATTATTTTACATGCAACTGGGAAATAAGATATATTGGCAATGGGGTATACAGATCCTACTGGAAAGTTAGAGGGGGATAGGGGAGGATATAGGAGAGAGAAGAATGGGGGAGCAGTTATACAGTGGGATCATTGTTTTGGGGTTGTGGGTAGGGGAAAGACAGGGAGAAAATTTGCAACTCAAAATCTTGTGGAAATGAATGTTGTAAACTAAAAAAAAATTTAAAAGATGTGATACAAAAAAAAAAAGATCAATATTTCCATCTGTCTGCAAAATGTCTAGTAAAAGCTTCAAGACATAAGAAGAAACTCACAGGAAAATTCTCCATCCCCCAGGACAGTGCTTAATGCAGAAAATTGCACTCAGGGATTCATTTTACTTGGAAATATCTATTTCCATGTTTTGGACATTAAACAGGTCCTGTGGTACAAACTCAGCAGTTTAACTCTCATGAATTGTGTCAAATTAGTATTAGAAAAGCAGGATTGTTGGTTTGTCCCTCAACCCACTGCAGTGACTGTGACTTGATTTCTGGTGACATTCTGCATCTGAACTCCCTCTCCAGCTCCCTTACTGTCTCTTCTCTTCCCTTCCATCCTCGCCTCCACTCCTTCTCTCCCTCTGGATGGATTAGGAAGGAGAAAGACTTGGTATGGAAACCAGTTAATGGTCTATTACAACAGTGAAAGTGAAAGGTGATGAGAATCTGAACACTGTTGTATACAGAGATGACAAGCAGAAAAACGAAAAAATTTTTTGGAAGAACAAATTACAACATATGGTAACTGATTATATGTATGAAGTGATAAGGGGAGGAATTAAGGATAATAGTGAAGCTGCAGACCTGAGTGACTAGAAGCATGGTATCCTCAACAAAAATAATGAAGTTACGAAGAGATGAGAATTTTATTGAAAAAAAATAAAGAGTTCAGTTTAGACATGCTGTTTGACATTCTTACAGGATATCCAGAGACTACAGCTGATTGTATAGATTCTGGAGCTATGTGCACAAATGTGATAGTGGGCTATTATAGAGAAAGGCAGTATTCTCTTAGTAAACCAACCTTTCCTTGTGATGTAACTCCTTAGGGCACAGTGAGAGGGAGAAAGGTGTAAGACTATGAACCCTGAATCTGGATTAGGCAGAGAGATTCCACTCTCCATTCTTTGGTTTGTGCTGATCTCTCTTCATGATGTCCTCCCATCCCTGATGTCAAGATAACTTCTACAAAGGGAACATGTGGGAACTCACCTCAGTTTCTCTAACTTGCAGTTTTGTTTTACCAGGGCCTTACACAGAAGTTTTATTCCTCCCTCATCAAGGAAATTTCCATTCAGATCAAGTTTCTTCAAGCTATCATTGCTACTGATAGCAGAGAAGAGATTCTGGGAACATGTAGGAGTAAGATCACACCACATCAAACTGTAGGAGAAAAAATAATCAGAGGGAAATCAGTTAATTGAGTTTTCCATGATTATTTCACTTCCTGTCTTTCTCTGGACAATGCCAAAAATACATCTACTTTATGATCACAGTTCTTGTCTTCTCCTTTCCAGGGGGAACGTAATGGTAATGGGAATTTGAAGATCATCCCCGGCCCTTGTATTTGCAATTAAACAAGTACTTATTATCTTGTTTCAAGTTTGTGATTGTATCAGGTATTAAGATCTAGAACCTGTGAATCCCACAGTGTGAGGAAGTTGCTGATGTACAGGATGGGGCTGAACAGAGAGGAGCTAATGTGACATATAAAGAAAAGCCCAAACTAGAGAGCCAGAACTTCTTCTGAGAGCTGCTGAGAACTTCTGATAGCCAGCAAGAAATTCCAGGAACAAGAATTGCCGGGGGGGGGGAGAGAGGGAGCGGGGGCGGGGGGGAGAGAGGGGGGGAGAGGGGGGGAATGAGAGAGAGAGAGAGAGAGAGGGAGAGAGGGAGAGAGAGAGAGGGAG
>NW_027187256.1:3725589-3820365 GCF_028583685.1 Petaurus breviceps papuanus | reverse complement strand
AGAGAGAGAGAGAGAGAGAGAGAGAGAGAGAGAGAGAGAGAGACAGAGAGAGAGACAGATAGAGAGAGACAGAGAGAGACAGAGAGAGACAGAGAGAGACAGAGAGAGACAGAGAGAGAGAGACAGAGACAGAGAGAGAGAGAGAGACAGAGAGAACTCCTTCTAAGAACTAAATTGAGAACTTCTGAGAACCAGCCAGAGCTGCTGAGAATTTCTGAGGGCCAGCCAGAACTGCCTGGAGCAAGAACTGAGAAACAAGAAGAGAGGAGAACTGGGACAAAGCATGAATGTGATGCTGGTGATTTGTGTGTCTGTTTTGATATTACTTTTTCAGATTTGTCTGTTTATAGAGGATGTTACTGTTGTTACAGAAGCCCTGGGAACTTGCTGTTGGTTCAGAAGCCCTGAAAGAGGATTTTCTTATTGTATGCTTACAGAAATCCTGGAGAAGGCTCTTACTGACATTTTCAGAGGTCCTGGGACTACACTGATGATTTCTGTTGATTTGTCAGACGTTGTTGTTGGGTCTATATTGATCTCACAGCCAGAAAGTGAATCGATGAGGATGTCAACAACGTATATGAATGTTACTGTGGCTTTGTTAAGCTTTGTCTTCCCAGGAACAGAAACTGTGAAGGACTTAAGGTGGACCCGACACTGTAAGCTTCAATATGGAACAGGAACTGCACAAAGAACTGAGAGCTGTCTGCCTTTGAAGTCAGATGACAGTTGGATAGATTTGGGCAGGGGCTGGGACCATGAAAGAGGGACCATGCAAGAGGAACCACAGAAGCTGAGAGTCTGACTCGAGTCAAGATGAAAAACCTCTCCTTGGGTATTTAATGCAAACTAAGAAGATCATGATTTACTATGGCCAAGGAGTGAAGAACTTTGACCTTTACATTTAGATGATTGAGTTAAGGATTTCTCCAATTATGGAGAAAGACTTTTTGATTGAACAGATTAAAACAATGTGACCTAGGAGTGAAGAACTTTGACCTTTGTACTTTGTGACTGAATTAAGGACATACTAAGTGATTGAGTTACTAAATTAATTTACTTTGTTTAAACTATGTGACCACTTTTGTGAAAACTGTGTCCATTTTACTGATAAGTTGTTATGCCATAACATTGTGAATGCTATACTTTGATTTCTGAGAATGATTTGTCTTATTTTGTTCCTGAATAAATAGAGAGTTAACTATACTATGTAATCAGAACCTTGAAGCTGTTCACAGCAGCAGTCCCCTAGAAAGCTGCTTTTGCTTGGCTTTACATTAAGTTCTCCACTCCTAGATCACATTGTCTTAATCTTTTCAGTCAAAAAGTCTTCTTTCTTCTTAATTAGAGAAGTCCTTAACTCAATCATCTAAATGTAAAAGTCAAAGTTCTCCACCCCTAGGACATAGTAAATAATGACCTTTTCAGTTTGATTAAATACCCAAGGAGAGGTTTTTTTCATCTTGACTGGAGGCAGGCTTTCATCTTCCATGGTTCCTCTTCCATGGTCCCAGACCCTGCCCAAATCTATCCAACTATCACCTGACTTCAAAGGAAGACAGCTCTCAGTTCCTTGCCCAGCTCTTTGTGCAGTTCCTGTTCCATATTGAAGCTCACAGTGTCTGGTCCACCTCAAGTCCTTCACAGTTTCTGTTCCTGGGAAGACAAATCTTAACAAAGCCACAGTAACATTCATACACATTACCAGCATCCTCATCAATTCACTTTCTGCCTGTGAGATCAACATAGACCCAACAACAAGGTCTGACAAATCAACAGAAATCATCAGTATAGTCCCAGGACCTCTGAAAACATCAGTAAGATCCTTCTCCAGGATTTCTGTAAACATATAACAAGAAAACCCTCTTTCAGGGCTTCTGAACCAACAGCAAGGTACCAGGGCTTCTGTAACAGCAGCAAAATCCTCTATCAACAGACAAATCTAACAAAACAACATCAAAACAGAAAGACAAAATACCCGCATCACATTCATGCTTTGTCCCAGTTCTCCTCTCTTCTCATTTCTCAGTTCTCACTCTTGTTAGTTCTGGCTGGCTGTCATAAGTTCTCAGCAGCTCTGGCTGACTGTCAGAAGTCCTCAGCATCTCTGGCTGGCTCTCAGAAGTTCTCAGCAGCTCTCATAAGAAGGTTACATTTACATCTCAGAAGAAATTTTGGCTCTCTAGCTTGGGCTTTTCTTTATATATGCTATTAGCTTCTCCCTGTTCCACCCCTTCCTGTTCCATCAGCAACTTCCTCCCCCAGTGGAATTCATAAGTTTGTGATCTTAATTCTTGATACAATCATGTACTTGAAACAAGGTGCTAAGTACTTGTTTGATTGCAAATACAAGGGACAGGGAAGATCTTCAAATTCCCATTACTATTACAGGGATGAGTGTACTATTTTTGAAAATGGTCAGTCTCTCCCAGAGAACAGCTTTTTTAGATGTGAAATTATCCTATAAGGCAAGAATCATCAAAACATTTTAGCACTACCTGAAAAACTATAAAAGTAAACCAATATTTCAAATTAAGAATCTGAAGCAATTAAACTCAATGATTAGTCTTCAATCATAATGAGAACAGAGATTACTAATGGAAGAATGCTAGAATAAATGGAAAGCATTTGGGCAGCAATTAGGTTTAGAAAAAATATTTACAAAATATACTATAATTAACTCAAAATATACATGTGGCCTAAACACTGAAGGACATAAAAAGTAAGAGGAGGTAGAGGAGTAACTGATCTTTAGACAAGCATGAACAGGAAAGAATTCATAGATAGTGGCAATAGCAAAAGAAAAGGTATCTCAAGTCAAATTCGAAATTGAAAAGTTTTTGCATGAACAGAATTAATGGTATGATAAGAAGGGGTAGAATTTGGACAATGCTTTGGGCAGCAAATCTCTGATATAGAACTAATACCCAAGATTACACACACTGCATTATAATGATTTAGGAGCTTACATACAATTTTTATCTATTTATTTTAGTACCAGGAAATATTCCCTATTTTGGGTGCTAATTACAGCTAGAATAATAAAATCTAAAATTAATAAAATATGACATGATTATGTGAGAGGGGGCAAGGGGAATTATAGGAATATATTAGGAAATGTATGTGATGTAAAGGCAAAAAATGAAAAATAAAATAAAATATAAATGACAAACAAAATGTATTTTCCAAAGCTAGTCCTCCACTCTGATTTAATTTCCTAGGTTATAGTTTTCCAAACACATGTTATGCAGGGGAAAAATAAAAAATTAGGTCAATTACGGTCAGGTATTTTTATGAACAATATTGAAAAATAAGACCCGGGTTTAATTTCAGTTCCACTTTTTCTCTAGTAATACACAAGATGTCTTGCATTTGGCTAAGGAAGCACTGTTTGTTTATATAGTCACGATTCATGAGACCAGATGTGTGTGGAAAGTGTTAGAAGTGTAGACAACAGGGAATGATGTGAAGAGTGGCTGCAAGTCAAATTATGTATAAGACTTTCTCACAAAAAAGAAACATACATACATACATACATATATATATATATACATATATATATGTGTGTGTGTGTGTGTACATATACACATAGGGTTGCTTCCACCTTAATTAGAACTTTATTTTAAATTCTAAACTTTCTGGGGTCGCTAGGTGGCACAGTGAATAGAGCACTGGCCCTGGAGACAGGAGGACCTGAGTGCAAATCCGGCCTCAGACACTTAACACCTACAAGCCTTATGGCCTTGGGCAAGTCACTTAACCGCAAATGCCCTGCCTTCCCCCCTCCAAAAAAGCAAAAAAAAAATTTCTAAACTTTCTGCAATTTGGCTTCTGAACTCATCCAAATGAAACTACTCTCTCCAGAGTTACCAATGAAATTGTAACTGTCAAATCTAATTCTTTTCCCTTAATCTTTATCCTTCTTGATGTCTCTGTAACCTTTGACATAACTGATTATTTTCTTATCTTATTATATTTTCCCCTCTGGGTTTTTGTGTCACTAGTCTCTCCTGATTGTCTTCCTCTCTGTCTGTGTGCTCTTTCTCAATCTCTTTTACTGTTCTTCATTTAGGTTACATATACTCACTAGGAATATCACCCAAACCTCTGCCCTTGACCCTATTCTTTTCTCTCTATATACTACCTTTCTTGACCTCATCAGCTCTCAGAAGTTAAATCATTACCCCTATGCAGATAATTGTCAATTTATCCGATCCTAACCTCTTTTTTTAAAAATATATTTATTTATTTTTAGTTTTCAACATCCATTTCCACAAGATTTTGAGTTACATTTTTTTCTCCTCATCTTTCCCCTATCCCCCACCAAAAAATAGCAAGCTTCCTAAATATCCCTTTCTCCAATCTGTTCTCTCTTATATCCACCCCTAACTCTCTTATATCCCCCTAACTTTCTAGTAGGGCAAGATGGATTTCTATACCCCAGTGCCTGTATATCTTAATTCCCAGTTGCATGTAAAATAATTTTTTTAACATTTGTTTTTAAATCTTTGTGTTCCAGATTTTTTTCCCTTCTTCCCTCCTCACCCACCCCCACTAGGAAGATAAGCAATTCAATACAATTTGTACATGTGTAGTTACCTAAATCATTTCAATAGTAGTTATAGTGTGAAAAACTAACTACATTTCCCTCCATCCTATCCCACTCCCCACTCATTCTATTTTCTCCTTTGACCCTATCCCTTTTCAAAACAGTTTGCTTTTAACTACCCTCTCCCCCAATCTATCCTCCCTTCTATCATCTCTCCTCTTATCCCCTACCTCCCCATTTTCCTGTAGGGTACAATACACAGTTGAGGTTGTATTATTCCCTGCTTAAGCCAAATTCAATGAGAATAAGGTTGTCCCATTACCTTTCACCTTCCTGCTCTTCCCCTCCACTGTAACAGTTTTCTCTTGCTTCTTTTATATGAGATAATGTACACTAATCTATCTCTCCCTTTCTCCTTCTCCCAAAAACTCCTCTCTAACCCCTTACGTTTATTTTTTTAGATATCAGCCCTTCATATTCAACTCATCCTGTGCCCTCTGTCTATGTATACATGAAAATATATATGCCCCCACACATATATGTTTATACACACATACACCCACATAGAATACATATATGTATGTATATATTTATACATATTTATATACATGTATATACATATTTATACATATATATTCCCTTCAACTATTCTCATACTGAGAAAAGTCTTATGAGTTACAATTATCATTTTTCCCTGTAGGAATATAAATAGTTTAACTTTAATAAGTTCTTTATGATTTCTTTTTCCTCTTTACCTTCTAATGCTTCTCTTGCTTCTCATATTTGAATGTCAAATTTTCTGTTCAGCTCTGTTTTTTTCATCATGAATAATTGAATATCCTCTATTTCATTGAATGACCATATTTTCCCCTGAAGCATTATACTCAGTTTTGCTCACTAGGTGATTCTTGGTTTTAGTTCTAGCTCCTTTCATCTCCAGAATATTATATTCCAAGTCCTTTAATCTCTTAATGTAGAAACTGTTAGGTCTTTTGTTATCTTGATTGTGTTTCCACAATACTCAAATTGTTTCTTCCTGACTGCCTGCAATAATTTCTCCTTGACCTGGGAACTCTGGAATTTGGCTATAATATTCCTAGAAGTTTTCTTTTGAGGATTTTTTAAATAGATGATTGGCCCATTCTTTGAATTTCTATTTTGCTCTCTGGTTCTAAAATATCAGGGCAATTTTGCTTGAGAATTTCTTGAAAGACGGTGTCTAGGCTCTTTTTTTGATCATAGCTTTTAGGTAGTCCAAAAAATTTTAGATTATCTCTCCTGTATCTATCTTCTAGGTCAATGATTTTTCCAATGAGATATTTCACATTGCCTTCTATTTTTTTTCATTTGTTTGGATTTGTTTTATAGTACTTTGATTTCTCATAAAGTCATTAGCTTCCATTTGCTCCAATCTAATTTTGAAGGAATTATTCTCTTCAGTGACTTTTTGAAATTCCTTTTCCATCTGGTAAATTTTACTTTTTAAGGCATTCTTCTCCTCATTGGCTTTTTGGGCCTCTTTTGCCATTTGAGTTAGTCTGTTTTTAAGGTGTTATTTTCTCTAATGTGTTTTTGGCTCTCCTTTAGCAAGCTGTTGACTTGCTTTTCACGATTTTCTTGCATCATTCTCATTTCTCTTCCCAATTTTTCCTCTACTTCTCTTACTTCTCCTTCTTGAGCTCCTCCATGGCCTGTAACCAATTCATATTTTTCTTGGAGGCCTTTGATGCAGGAGCTCTGACTTCACTCTCTTCCTCCCACTCCATACCTTGATTCTTTTTGTCCCAAAAAAGTTTTCTATCATCTGTTTGTACTTCCTCTGCTTGTTCATATTGCCAGCCAATTACTTGACTTTTGATCTCTTTGCCACAGTAGAACTCTGCTTCCAGAACGGAGACAGCTTTTCCCAAATTGCCTGGGTTTTCATAGCTGCCAGAGCTATTAGGAGGGTGCCCTCTCTACAGCCCCCACAAGTTCTGGCTCACTGGCCACACACCCCGGGACACCCAAGAACACAATCCAGATCCAAGCAGTACAAAGCAAGAGTGATTACACTCTGAATGGTTACTTGGTCCCCTTATGATCTGCAGTCCAGGAGCTCCTGAGGCAGCCATGCAGCAGCTTCTCCTCTGCTACTTCTTGCCCTAAGGGCAGGGGCTGCATTGTGCATTTTCATCCCCCTCTATTCCAACAGGGTTCCCTACTGAGTTTTTACTTTCTCTTTGGTGTTTATGGGTTGAAAAATCTGGAAACCACCAAAACTTTTGGTGATTCCCTCAACTGAAGTCTGCTCTGGGTGCTGCTGGACTGGGGCCAGAACCATGTGGCTCATGCAGGACTGGACTCGGCTCCCAATTCAGTGTGATAGACCATCTGCCAGGCTTCCTTCAGTGGGAGATGTGATTTTCTCTGTCACTTTGTGGCTTCTGCAGCTCTAAAGTTTGTTTAGAGTAATTTTTCATGTGTATTGGAAGTGATTGGAGCAGGAGCTTATGCCAAGTTTGTGTTTCTATTCTGCCTTCTTGGCTCTATCCACTAACCTCTTTTCTAAGCTTCACTATTGCCTCTCAGATTTTGTGAACTAGATGTGCTGTAGATATTTCCAACTCAAAATGCCCAAACCAGAGTTCATTATCTTTCCTCTAAACCTCTCTTCTTTTCAACTTCTACTTTACTATTGAGAGCAGCAGCATCACTCTAAACAGACAGTCTACAACCTCACCCTTGGCCCTTGACGCCTCACTTACAGTCAGTCTATATATCCAATGTGCTGAAAAGTCTTGTTGTTCCTAAATTCACATCATCTCATAAAAATCCACTTCTCTGCACTCTCATTGGCAACAGCTTGGTACAGACTTTCATCACCACATTCCTCATCTTTTGCAATAGCTTTCTGGTTGATTTCCCTGTTTCAAGCCTTTTCCCACTCCTCCACTCAACTGTTCATTCTCTTCCCAGCCCTATTTCTGGATCCTTTCAGTCTAATGTGTTCCTCCCTTAGAATGTAATCTACTTGAGAGCAGGGATTTCTTTCTTTTTGCTTGCATTTGTATCCCTAGAACTCAGCATTGTACCTCCCACATAGCAATGTTTAATAAATACTTGTTTCCTTTCTTCAAAGTGTGCTCCCAAAAGCACAAGACTGGCCATGTCACTCCTACTCAATAAATTGCAATGGCTCCCTATTATCTCTAGGATCAAATATAAATTCTTCTTTTTGGCGTTCACAGCCCTTAATTATCTACTTCCTACTTTTCCAGTGTTCTTATATTTACTCCACTCTTTACACTCCAGGATCCAACAACAGTGGCCTTCATATTATCTATACTCTATACTCTATTTCCTGACTACCTTTTTAATGCCTGGTCCCGTGCCTGGAATATACTCCTTACTTACCTCCAAACCTTGGCTTCCTTCATGATTTGGGTCCACTCTCAACTATAAAAAGTCTTTCCTATCTGCTCTCCTATCACCAAAACCCAAACAACTAGTATCTTCCCTCTAAGTTTAACTGTCATCTACTAGGTATCTTTTATATGCACTATTTTTTGTTTGCTGCTACCCCATTAAGATGTGTGTTCTCTGACAGCAGGAATCACCTTTTTTCTTATTTCCCAAAAGTACTTATTGAATGAATGCCTCTTAGGATCTCTTGTTTCTTTAGAAGTACACTTCAGCAACTATAGCCTATAGGAACACCACATGAAGAGGCCATTTCTGATCTTCCCAACGGTCAATGTTTTCATCTTCTTTAAATTACTTTGCATATATTTTGTACTTACTTAGATGTATACATGCTGTATACCTCAGTAGAATATATTACCCTCAAAGCCTGAGACAGTTTCATTTTTGTCTTTATATTCTCAGCACATAGTACAGAGTCTTTCACAGAGTGGGTATTGACTAAATGTTTGTCGAAGAGAATTGCCAACTGTATGATTCTAAGTTGGTAGTCTGCTGTAGGCAGTCATCTACAAAAGCCCATCTTCTATTTCTGCACCAAGGATTTTCTTGACACATTTGGAACTGGTTATCCAGAGACTAAAGAAGAAATATAGGTCCATCTGTCATAGTGTATCTTTTCTTCCCCTTTTGCTGAAGGTGCAAAGCAGTTCCTTCATTGTCCTCAGGCTGTCTTGCCTCTTGCACAGACCTCTTATGACTTTCAAATAAGCCACTCTTGCTCATCTTGCCAGTTCATCATCTTTATTACCTCTATTCGCTTTCATGTGCAGGAAAACAAAAGCCATTTATGTTAGACTCCATATATGGGGGACCCACCGTCACTGAGGAACAAAATATTTTATTTTGGAAATAATGACACAAAACAATTTTAAAGATAAAAAAAGACTCCATAGTACACAATCAGATCTATGAATTCATGAATTAGGGAGGTCCCTCTTATGGTACAGATCACAACCCATTCATGCTTATACATTCTGTAGCCTCTTTTTCCCCCAATTAATAGTATTTTGTTTATTCCAATTACATGTACAGACAGGTTTTCAACATTCATTTCTATAAGATTTTGAGTTCTAATTTTCTCTCCTTTTCTAAGGCAGTAAGCAACCAAGTATAAGTTATATATATATACACACATATATATGTATATATATATGCCATCACTTTGAATATATTTCCACATTAGTCATGTTGTGAAAAAAGAATCAGAACAAAAGGGGAAAAAAAGAGAAGAAATGAAAATTGTAGTCTTTGATACACATTTTGACTCTATAGTTCTTTCTCTGGATGTGGATAGCATTTTCTGTCATTAGTCTTTTGGAATTGTCTTGGATTATAGTATTGCTGAGAAGAGCTAAGTATGGTTGGATTAGTTCACAACTCCACCAACAATGAGTTAGTCTTCTAATATTCTCAGATCTTCTCTACCATTTAGCATTTTCTTTTTCTGTCATATTATCCACTAGTTGCATTGGTTTTGTCTGTGCAAAGACTTTTTAATTTAATGTGATCAAAATAATCCATTTTGCATTTCATAATGTTCTTTGTCTCTTGTTTGATTATAAATTCTTCCCTTCTGCATAGATTTGATAAACTATTCCTTGCTTTCCTAATTTGCTTATTCTATTGCCCTTTATGTCTAAATCATGTACTGATTTTGATATTATCTAGGTAGATGGTGTGAGCTGTTCATCTATCCCTAGTTTCTGTCACACTATTTTTAAGTTTTCCAAGCAGTTTTTGTAAAACAGAGAGTTCTTTTCCTAGAAAATGGTGTATCTGAACTTATATAACATGAGGTTACTATGATCATTTATTACTGTGTCTTGTCTTCCACTGATCCACCATTCTATTTACTAGCTAGTTCAGATATTACATTATAATACATTTTGAAATCTGGTACAGATAAGCCATGTTCCTTCACATTTCTTTTATTGATTCCCTTGATATTTTTGACGTTTTATTCTTCCAGATGAATTTTATTATTTTCTAGTTCCATAAAACTTTTTGGTAGTTTCATTAGTATGGTACTGAATAAGTAAATGTAGGTGGAATTGTCATTTTTATTCTATTAGTTCTACCTACACATGAACAAGTAATATTTTCTGATTATTTAGATCTAAATTTATTTGTGGGAAAAGCTTTTTGTAATTATGTTCATATCATTCCCAGGTTTGTCTTGGCAGGCAGACACCCTAATATTTTATATTGTCTACAGTTGTTTTAAATAGAATTTCTCTATCTCTTGCTACTGGGCTTTGTTGGTAATGTATAGAAATGCTGAACCTTATGTTTATTTTATATCCTGCAACCTTGATGAAGTAATTAATTATTTCAAACTTTTAGTTGATTCAGATTCTGTAAGGATACATCGGCAAAGACTGGATGTTTTGTTTCCTTATTGTTTATCCTACCTCAATATACTTTTCTTCTCTTATTACTAAAGCTAACATTTCTAGTACAATATTAAAAACAGTAGGAATAATTTTTTTTTTCATTTTTTGTTTCAACCCTGATCTCATTGGGCAATGTCTAGCTTATTTCTACTAAATATAAATAAAGCTTGTGGTGATTTTAGACACATTCTACTTATCAGTTTAAGGAAAGCTTCACTCATTCCTATGCCATTTAATGTTTTTAACAGGAATGGTTGTTGCATTCTGTCAAAAGTTTTTTTTTCTGCATCTACTGAGATAACCATAAGTTTTCTGTCCATTTTTTTTATTGATATGATCAATTATTCTGATAGTCTTCCTGATGCTGAACCAGCCCTGCAACCACATTAGAAATCCCATCTGATCACAGTGTATGATACTTGTGATATATTGCTGTGATCTTCCTTCTAGCTGTTTATTTAAAAAATTTGCATCAATATTCATTATAAAAATTGCCCTATAGTTTTCTTCCTATTTTTGTTCTTCCTGGTTTAAGTATCAGCACCATATTTGTGTCATAAAATGAAGTTGGTAAGACTCTTTACCTATTTTTCCAAATAAATTGTTCTTTAAATGTTTGTTAGAATTCACTTTTGAATCCCTCTCACCCTGGGGATTTTTTTCTGAGGGAGTTCAATGATGATGAGTGAAATGATTATTAATAGGTAATGATTTGGACATATTCAGAGTACCCCCTTTTTCTATTCTGATTTGAAGACTTCAGCCTCTGAAAAACCTCCTGTATCTTACGCCATCTAACCTTACAAGGAATCTCTAATATAAGTTGAATTCCACTCAATCAAACATGTGTGGAGACAGATTGCTTTGTCTAAATTGGGAGAAGATGGACCCCTTTGTCTAAATAACTCAAAGCTAGGAGTATTCTAGGTATAGAGATAGTTTTTCTCTCCAAGGGTGACATGATCTAACTTCCAGCCCCTTATTGTATATTCATTCTTATATTAATTGTTAAGTAACTGGAGTGATCCCCACCCTTAAGAATACCCACATTTCACAAGGTATATAAAATGTCAGCAGTCTCCTTGTTTTCTTTTGGTCTAAGAGAGACAGCCAAATGACCATCCATTTATTACTAAACATACTGGTTTATTAATAAAATTATTGGTAGTTAATTGTGATTTTTAATTTGTTCTTTTTCTAGCTTTTTTTTAGTTGCATGCCCAATTCATTGATCTCTTTCTCTATTTTATTCATTTAAGCATTTAGTGATATAATATTTCCCCTAAGCCCTGGTTTGGCTGTATTTCATAAATATTGGTATGTTATCTCATTATTGTCATTGTCTTTGCTGGAATTGTCGATCAATTCTATGATTTGTTGTTTGATCCACTTATTTTTTAGGATTAGATTATTTGGTTTCCATTTAGTTTCTAACCTATCTTTCCTTGGTGCTTTATTACACATAATTTTTTCAAAATTATACATTTAATATTTCTATCTTTCTGCATTTGGTTGTGAGATTTTTATGCCCTAATACATGATTAATTGTTGTGTAGGTGCTGAGGGAAAAAAAAAGTATATTTCTTTCTATCCCCATTCAACTTTCTCCAGATATTTATCATATCTAACTTTTCTTAAATTCTATTTTCCTCCTTAATTTCTTTCTTATTTTGTGGTCAGATTTACCAAGTTCTGAGAGGGGGAGGTTGAATTCACCACTAGTATAATTTTGCTGTCTATTTCTATGTATATCTCACTTAACTTCTGTTCCAAGTATTTGGATGCTATACAACTTGGTTTTTAGCATTGATATTACTTCGTTGTCGATGGTATCTTTTAGCAAGATATAGTTTCTTTCCTTATCTATTTTAATTAGATCTATTTTTCCTTAACTCTGTCTGAGATCAGGATTGCTACCCTATCATTTTACTTCAGATGAAGCATACATAATACTTTCTTCTCCAGGATTTTACCTTTACTCTGAATGTATCTTGCTGCTTCAAACAACATATTGTAGGGATCTGATTTTTAATCCACTCTGCTATCACCTTCCATTTTATTGGCAAGTTCATGACATTCACAGTCATAGTTTTGAAAATTAACTGTGTATTTCCCTACATCCTATCCCTCTCCCATTTATACTTTTATCTCTCCCATCACCCTTTCACTCCTCACCAGTGTTTTGCTTCTGATCACCACCTCCCTCAATCTGCCCTCCCTTCTATCAGCCACCCTCCATTTTCTTTTCACTTTCTCCTATGACTTTTGCCTTTTCTTATGCCATCTCTGAGCCAAATCCAAAGGGAATACGTTTCAAACAAAGCTCACTCCCTCCCTTATTTCCCTCTACTGTAATAGGTCTTTTGTACTTCTTCATGTAATAAAAATTACCCTATTTTGCCTCCCATTTTCCTCTTTTCCCAATACAGTAAATTTTTTACCCCCTAACTTTTTTTTAATATCATCATATCAAAGTTAATTTATGGCCACACTCTTTGCCCGGGTATGCTCTTTCTAACTTTCCTAATTGAGATACAGTTCTAAAGAGTTATAAGTGTCATCTTACTGTGTAGGGATGTAAATACTTTAACCTTATGTAATGTAGGGTTTTTTTCCCTATTTCCCTTTATATGATTCTCTTCAGTCTTATATTTGAAGATGAAATGTTCTGTTCAGCTATGATCTTTTCATCAGGAAAGTTTGAAAGTTCCCTATTTCATTCAATGTCCATTTTTACACTGAAAGATTTTGCTCAGTTTTGCTGTGTAGTTGATTCATATTTGTAATCCAAGCTCCTTTGCTTTCAGGAATATCATATCACAAGTCCTACAATTCTTTAATGTTGAAACTACTAAATCCTGTGTAATCCTGACTGTGACTTCTTGATATTTGAATTGTTTCTTCTTGTGTACTTGCAGTATTTTCTCTTTGACTTGATAATTCTGAAATTTGGCTACTATATTCCTTGGCATTTTCATTTGGGGATCTCTTTCAGGAAGTGATCAGTGAATACATTCAATGATTACTTTGCCCTCCAGTTCTGGGACTTCAGGGTAGTTTTCCCTGACAATTTCTTGGCTGTCAAGGCTCCTTTTTTGAACGTGGCTTCCAGATAGTCCCATTATTCTTAAATCACCTCACTTGGATTTGTTTTCCAGGTTCGCTATTTTGTCAGTGAGGTATTTTACATTAATTTTTTTCTTTTGATTTTCTTGGACTGATTCTTGATGTCCCCTAAGATAATTAGCTTCCTCTTGCCCAATTCAAATTTTTAAGGAAATATTTTCTTCAGAGAGCTTTTTGCATTTTTTTTCCTATTTGTCCAGTTCTATTTTTTAAGGACTTGTTTTCTTTAGTGAAAATTTTCCCCCTTTTGGCCAATTGTATTTTTTTTAAGAAATAGTTTTCTTCAACTTTTTTTACTCCCTTTTCCAAGCTACTGACTCTCTCTTGCATAACTGTGATTTGTTTTTCTAAATGTTCTTCTATATCTCTTAATTGTTTTTTTTTAAATCCATTTTGAGTTGTTCTAAGAAGGTTTTTGGTCTTGAAACCAATTCATCTTCCCCTTTGAGCTTTTGCATGTAGGCATTTTAACATTGTTGTCATCTTTGTAGTTTGCTTTTTCCTCTTCCCTGTGGCCTTGTAACTTTCTGTGCTCTGGGCTCTTTTCTGTTTTTCTCTCATTTTTATGCTTATTTCATGACTTTTAAAGCTGAGCTCTGCTCCTGGAGGACAAGATACTGTACCAAGGTTCTGGGGACCATGAGACTCATCCTTGTCTTTTTTGCACGAATGCCAGCACTCTTGCTTCCCCATTGTGTTGATGTACTCAGCCTAATTGTACCTGATTTGCTGCTGTTTCCCAGGCTGATGGTTTGCCTTCTGAGCTGGGGCTGGAGACCTCACATCTGGTCTGATGTGGTACTCAGGACCAAGGGACTTTGGTTGGTGATATGTGCTGTGGCTAAGAGTCTTTTGCTGTCTTGTCTGGACAACATCCACACTGGACTGAGTTCCCCTTTTACCAAAGTGAGACAAACCTTTCCTGAAATCCTTCTAAGCTATATTGTCCTTGAAAAATGTCTCCATCTCCTTTTGGATTTTGACAGTTTACACTTATTTTAGAGGCTTCATTTAATACTGTTTCAGATGGAAACTGGAGAGACCTCAGAAAACTTCCTGAGTTTTCTCTGCCAGATTAGCTCCAGCACAGCAATAAGTCCATCCTGTGGCCTCTTTTCCATTTTGTCCCATACACAGGCCATGGGACACCCACCCTACCTTCTGGAGACCTTTCTCACTTTCTGGTACTGTGAGCAATCACTGGGGCACTCAATATGTCATTTCCTCAAATTGAACACATGACTAGTCCATCTTTTCCTATTATAAAGTTACTTGATGACATTCTTACTCCTGTTCTTCAAAGATGCTCATTGATTGGTTATATGTTGCCAAGTGTTCATACACATCATGGGCTTCTCCAATGCTGTTTGTATGGTATTCATTTTTAACTTTTTTGGAGACTATTATATTCCATTTTCCACTGCCCTACAGCAATACCTATACAATTCTGTTATTTAAATGATAGGCATCTATGTCCATGGGAAACTCTGAGTCATTAAAGCACTGAAATTTCCTCAAGCTAATTGAACCCTTTTACATTCTCTTTTCAATTATGAACCCAATTCAGTGTCCATTTATATTATTTGTCCCAGATATACCCACTAATGGAAAAGTTCTAGAGGTTTTCCATTCAAAAGCATGTCATAACCTGTCCAATAGATATTTTTCATTCATTTGGTTTATTCTATATGGACAGTCAGATAAAATCACTTTGAGACATGGAAGATCTTCTGGGAAGTTCTATTGTATGTTGTAACCAGCATAAATGCAATCCACAAAGAGAGGCACCTGGAGGTTCTCAACATCTATATAAAATCTCTACTTTCCTTAAAGACTAGGAGAATTATTGATATAGAAAAATATATGATACTGGACTTGGTTGATGTGTTGCCAAACTTTTTTCACTTTTAAAATCGTTATAAGGGATAACTCTCTGGTAAAGAAGTGGAGAGCAGACAATAATAAAAAATGTAGGTGATATAAAGATGAAAAAAGAATAGAAAAAAATGAACTTTATTCCTATACTCTGATTTTCTTTCTTGTTTTATATTTTGCCAAACATATTAGGGAGAAGACTTATAATGAAGTCATCTCTGATTAATATTTTTAAGGACACTTTTAGAAGAAAAGATCTAGGATTAAAGTCAATTTCACTTTTTAGGTAATAATACACAAGATATTGTGTAATAGGCCAATAATTACTAATTATCACTTCTTTAAAAGCCTATCCCAATATAGCTTAGCTTTTTCCTATTAGAATTCATTGCTGTAACACAGTAAACAGTTATTAAGTACCTGCTATGTGCAAAGTCAAGCACTAGGTACTTGGGGATACAAATAATACAAGTAGAATAGTCCTTGACTTCAAGGAACTTGCATCATATCAAGAGAGATAGTGGGCAAATAGATTGGTAAAGACAAAATAAACACAAGTGAATTTTTGTGAGGAGGTCACTAATAGCTGTAAGATCAGGAAAAGTTTCAGGATGAGGGTGATCTCAACAGACAATATGATCTTTATGAGGTAGACGTAAGGAAGGCACCATTCCAGACACACTGGTCAGCCAATACAAAGGCTGAGAGATGGAGTTCTGTATGTAACAGCAAGACCAATCTGGTTGGACCACAGAATGTGTGAAGAACACAAGGTATATATGTTATGCCTGAGGACAGGTTAATGCCAAACAGAGGAGTTCATATTTGATACTAGAGCTCCTAAGGAGCAACTGGAGTTTACAGAATAAGAGAATGGCATGGTCAGGGAAAGGAATGGTGAGCCCTTTGCTTAAGGAAAACACTTTGGCAGCTGTGGGGAGTGTAGTGGAGAGTAGTGGGGGGAAAACCTGAAGTAAAGAAACCAAATAGTAGGCTATTGCAATAGTGAAGGTGAAAGGTCATGATGATCTGAACTAGGAGGGAGGTCATATGCATAGAGACATAAGACCAGATAAGGAAGAATTATCAGAGGAAGTTATTACAAAATTTGGTAACTGATTATAAGTATGCAGTGAGAACATAAGGAGTCAAAGATAAAACTTAAGTTGCAAACCTGAGTGACTAGAAGTGTGGTGCCCTCCTTAATAGAAATAGGGAAGTTAGGAAGAGATGTGGGTTTGTTAAAAAGATAATGAATTCTGTTTAGACATGTTGAGTTTGAGAAGCTTACAGGATACTCAGGTTGAAATGTCCCATGTGAAGTTGGTGATGCAGGTCTGGAACTCAGCAGAGAATGGGACTAATTGTGTAGATTTGGGAGCCATTCATGTAGATATAGTAGTTGAGGTTGCTGGAGAGAAAGGCAGTATTCCCATAGCTGGGCAGATCAGGAAGCCAAGCTTTCTCTGTCACCTTACTCTTTAGGGTATATTGAGCTAGAGAAAGTTTTATTTCCCAGAATTAAAGTGTGAATGACTGTGAAATGTGAACCTGGATTAGGCAGACAGATTCCACTCTCCATTCCCTGGTTTGTATTGCTCTCTCTTCCTAATGCACTGCTGTCCCTGGTGCCAAGCAGAACATCTACAAAGGGAACATGTGGCAACTTACCTCAATTTCTCTAACTTGCAGCAGGGACTTCTCAAGGCCTCACAAAGAGGTTTTATTTCCACCATCTGAAAGGAATTTAGACTCAGATTCAGGTTTTTCAGGCTCTCATTTTTACTCAGAGCAGAAAAGAGATTCTGGGAATATGTAGGGGTAAGATGGCAAGATATCAAACTGCAGGAGAAAACATAATCAGAGGGGAAGCGGTCAATTCAATTTTCCATGATAATTCATTTTATGTCTTTCCCTGGGAAATGCTAAAATACATATCCATTTGATAATCACTATCCTTCATCATTTCTTTGCAGGGGAGTGAATTCAATCTTTAAAAAAATGGATTCTTCCAGAGAACAGAATTTTTAGGTCTCAAATTATACTATCAGTAAAACCTCATTAAAATATTTGTACTGGTTGAAAAAAATAGAAAAGTATACCAGGAGACCAGAGTCTATGAGAATCAGAAAAAAAATAACTCAATAATTAGTGCTCAATAAATATGAAAACATAAACTACTCATGGACGATCTCTGAATCTGACAAAAATTATTGGGGAAACTGGATAATGATTGGGCAATATGTTGCTACTTGCTACTTGGGGAATATCTTGCTACTTCCCAGGTTAGAGGAAAAGGGAACTTTTCTTTGGAAGATTGGAGAAAGTGCTTCAAATGGAAAGTAAAGAAGTTAAAATATCTGAAGAAGAGGCTGGAAATTCTAACCTGTGATATGAGACTGAAGAATGGAAAGTGAAAAACTCTGAGATAAAGAATGAAAAAGGAAGGAGGGCTGATAAACCTTTGCAGCCATGTAGCAGGTATGAGGCTTTCCATGATCAACTTGTGCTGTAGGAGCATAATGTTGGCCAATGTGTGGCAGAAAGACTAGAGAGGAAAAAGACTAAGAGTAGAGAGATCAGTTAAGGGTCTGTTGTAACAACCCAGGGAAATGTGATGAGGGACTAAATAGAAGTAGAAGCAACAAGGTCCCCAAAAAAGAACTTTTACTTGGGATGTATCAAACAATAGGGAATAAAACTGAAAACCAAGATAACCAAAAGGCTTGCAGGAGCAACTGGCCTCCATGAGTTTATTACATTAGGCTTGTAGCAACTTTATAACAAGCTGCTGAAATATTTGTAAATAAATATAATAAAGCCAAGAATTAAATTAGATACATTTAAAAAAATATTTTCTACATGAAAAAAATGACCTTAAGTAGGATGAGAAAAAAAGCTGACAGGGAAAGCAGGATGGGATGGGGGCTGGGTAAAGAGAACTTTTAGGAGTTCCCCGGCTCCACTAATGAAATGTTCCCCTCCTCTCCCCTACCTGAAAGGTTATAGGGCAGATAAGCAGGAGGACATATAACCTTGTTTGGATATAGAGAAGTTCTGTGGTCCCTTGGCCCTGCTAAAGGAATATTCCCTTGCTCTATACAGTAACCTGCAAGGTTACAGGCCAGATAAGCAAGAAGACATATAATCTTTTTTTTTGTTTATGCCTCCAGATATGGTCCTATGATATTACCCTAATAAATAACTAATCTTAAGCAAGGGTAAATAGTAAACAAGATCAAGGGAGGGTCCTTGTACATTGTCTGCATTCTTTTGGGTCACAAAGACCTTCTGATGGGGTGCATATAAATTGTGAGCCCCTTGCATCTTTGGCTCTGTATGAAATGGTCCTGTAATAAACAGACTATTAATTACACCCCTGTCTTGTTATTCTCACCACTCACTAGCTCACCAACTGCACTGGCTACAGTAGCTGGGAAAATAATATAGAGTTAAGAAATCAGAATCAAAACTGTATCTATACAATGTTATAATATCATTATATATAATATTTTATTAATATATTATATATAATAATTCTATATAATGGATATGATTATATGTAATTATAATTACAATATTATATATAATATTGTTAAACAATCATATGGAAAAAGAAGTGAAGCTGACAGTAATTAGGAAGAAAAATTGAGATCACTGAGAACTAAGGATGAAACACATTATCTCCTCTTGGAAAAAACATGGCAGCAGAATGATACACACACACACACACACATACACACACACACAAACAGGAAGATCCTGTTACTGGATAACTTGGCTTTCCTTAATGCTCTTCTCAGTTTCAAAGGAGATTTCAATGGGTGGGGAGAGGTGAAAGGGAATCAAATGTCAACAGCACAACTTAAAAATGAGAAGAACTAAGGGATGCTTCAACTGGGCCTTGCAGAGAGAATCTGAGAAATCACTAAGCAAACTACTTTTTGGCCAGTATCCCAGATGAAACACATTCCCCAGAGCGATGAAAACATGTGAGACCTTGATCCCTGGACCTATTTTAAGAAGGGAACCTCTGATCACCGTCCCCAAACCTGTGCCCCTCTTTCCTTCCCCCTTTGATCACCAAACCTAAAATACCCACCCAAAAAGAACTCATTGGGCCTCACCTGAGTGTCTCTAGTTTACAGTCCCATGCTTCCAAGGCCTCAAACAGCAGCTTTGTTTGATTCCCCTCAAAAGGAGTATAACTCAGGTCCAAGTTTTTTATGCTCTCATTTTTAACCAAGATAAAGAACAAATCCAAAAAACAAGCATCAAAGTTGGTACACCCATTTATCGTAAGGAGACGGACAATCAGAGGGGACATGACCAATTAGATTCTCCAGAACTCAATCCCTCACCGTCTGTCAATGGAAAAAAGAAATTCTATCCTCATTGCACTCCTTGCCCAATCAACTACCCATCCTTTCTCACTCAAATCCCCACATATTCCTACACCTACACCAGTATAGGGATGAACATAGAAATAGAGGTTAGAGTAGACCTTGGATTTCTCTCATATAGGGAATTCCTGTTGAGTAAACCAAGATAGTAAAACAATGGGTGGATCACCCTGTGGGTAAATTTAGATATGCTAGGGAAGAATAGAAAAATTGTCACATAACTGGAGAGGACAAATGCAAAATATTCAAAAGGAGGAGAAGGTGGGGTCTTCAAGTAGAGGCTGGGGAGCTTCTATTACATTCATTATATTGCAAACCAAATATATTATTAAACAAGGTTCAAAAAAATCAACTGTAAGTACAAAATATCTTGACAAGGAAATAGTTTGAGTGAAAAGATGTATGTGTGTGTGTATTTGTGGGGGGGAGTTGGGGGTGATGGCTGTATGTGTGTGGGTGTGGGTATGAACTATAAGTTCAATACAAACCAACTTTGTGGCATAGTAGCAAAAACATAAATGTGATGTTAGGCTGTTTTAAGAGAGGGATTGACAAAAGGACAGTGTCCACAGTGGTGGAGTACACATTCCTTCTCTATTTTACCTTGGTACACTCACTCTCTCTGTTCTAGCTAAAGGAGATTGCTAACTTCACCCTGACCTTGCCATCCCTGCCTTTTCACAGCCTGGGGCCATGAGGAAGATGCATTAACTCCTCTTCCACTTCGGCCAACTCTTCAAAACAAGAGTATCAGTATCAATGGTGATGACAGCTATGCTTCTGCTCTCCTTGGGAGCACTGACCCAAGTATACCAGATGGCTATGGAGACAGTGAGTTGAGAAGGCACTGATTTTGCAGACTATAAAGGTGGGAAGCTGGGGTGAAGGAATATGAAGAAGATCCTCCATAAATAGTGACCCTTTCATTAATATTTATTCACTGAAAAGTAGTATCCTCCATCATTGCTTGTCAGTGTAATTCATCCTTCTTGCACCAGAACCAAACCCCTCTAAAACCAGAAACCTAAGGGGGGAACTTTGCTCAATCAATGAGGCTAGATCAAAGGAATGTCAGAAAAGTTTCAATGGGATATCAGAAGGAAGGGGGGGCTGCCCTGAATAAACTGGCCCCAAAAGTCTGGTGAGGAGAAAGGTCTATCATGAAACATTCCTTAGAGGAATAAAAGTAGGTAAAGCCCTCCCCTGATCTCATAAAGGTAGCTTGTAGTCACCCTCCCCAATCAGTGTGGTTCTTCCTGCTTACTTTAACCTTATGGCCCTGATGCTTAGAAGGCTCTCAAAAGAGGACAGTTACTGGGACTCACGTTAATGTCTGGAGCTGACCATTTGTTTTTCCCAAGGTCTCACGTGGCAGCTTCGTCTCTTCATCCTTGAAGTTAACACCAACCAAGTTCAAGTGTTTAAAATTCTCATTGATATTGAGAGCAGAACAGAGATATTGACAATCAGAATAGGTTATTTCCATGTTTACCAAACTGTAGGAGAAATATAACCACAGGTTAAATGATTCCTTTGTTTCTCCAGGATTTACTTCTTTCTCCTCTTTCTGGAAAGGAGCTCACAGCCACCATTACTTCATAGCCACTATCCTCTGACATCTCTATTCTAACCTAAACACTTTAAAATCATCCCTTCCTAATCTTATCTATCTGTCCATTCCTCTTGGTCTGATCCTCATGTCTGGACTATACTGGGTCAACCACATGACACAGGAAGGGGAAGAAAATGGGAAAGAAGATGATACTGATTAGCTATCGTTAGAAACAATAATGGGGGAAGGGAGAGAGGAATTCATTTCAGCTCCTTTTTCTTCATTCAGTATCTTTGGCATATCATCACTGTAGCACTGGGCAAGGATGAACACAATAACATTTTCTTTCTTTTTTTGTTGGAAAAAAATTCTGTCTATAGTGCTGTTTTTACAACATTTTCATTTCTAAATAAAAATTCCCAACTCCCACTTCTAGAGTCATTCCTTTTAACAGAGAATTAAAAAGAAGGAACGACATTTCAGCAAAATCAAACAACCTAAAATGTAAATCTGACTTATATGCAGCACAGTCCCCACCCCACCCCCCAATGAAGGGAAGAAGGTGGAGTCTTTCATCTATTTTTGGGGGCTAATGCTTGATCATTATAATATTAAAACATTCAGTTTTGAATTTGTTTTGTTCTTTCCATTTCTGTCCTTGGAATCAATGTATATCGTTTTCCTGGTTTGTTTACTTTCCTCCACATTAGTTCATTTAATTCTTCCCATGTTTCTATATAATCTTGTAAAAAAAAAAGTTTCACTTTCCCCAATTACATTTAAAAACAATTTTAACATTGTCTTTTTTTTCAAATTTTGAGTTCCAAATTCATTCCCTCCCTTCTTCCCTTCCCCCCCCCCCTTAATAAGAGGGCAGGCAATTTGACATAGGTTAAACATGTGTATCACAGTTTCCTGGGTCTGCTAATTTAACTTCGCATCATTTCATGTAAGTTTTTTCTACTTTTTTTTTCTGAGACCATCCTGCAACTCATTTCTTATAGTACAATGGTATTCCATCACAAACATGTATTTCAACTTATTCAGCCATTCCCCAAATGATGAATAATCCCTTCAATTACCAATTATTTGCCATACTGAAAGAGCTGCTATAAATATTTTTGTTCATATTGGTACTTTTCCTTTTTATTATTTATATCTTTGGGATACAGACCTAGTACTAGTATTACTTGGTCAAAGGGTATGCATGGTTTCATAGACTTTTGACTGTAGTTCCAAATTGTTCTCCATAATGGTTCAATCAGTATAGAACTTTAGCAACAGTGCATTAGTATATTAATTTTCCCACATCCCCTTCAACATGTCAATTTCCTTTTCTGTAATATTAGCCAGTTCTATAGGTATGGAACTGTAGCTCAGACCTGTTTTAATTTACATTTCTCTAATTAATAGTAATTTAGAGCATTTTCCCATATGACTATAGATAATTTTGATTACTTCATCTGAAAACTGCCTGTTCATATCCTTTGACCAATTCAGGAATGGCTCTTATTTCTATAAATTTGATTCAGTTTCTATATATTTGAGAAATGAGGTCTTTATCGGAGGAACTTTCTGGAAAAAAATTTTTACAGTAATGATTACTATGTTTTTCCCTTCATCTTATTTCTCCCATATATACTGCTGTCTTTTTCCTTTCGCCTTCTTCATTCTATTTTTTTTTGCTTCTGACTTTTATTCCCTCAATTTACTCTCCCTCCTATCTGTTCTAACCCCCTTCTCTTATTCCCTTCCCTTACTGCTTTTCTGCATAGTAAGAAAGATTTATATACCCGAGTGTGTATGGTATTCCCTCTTTGAGCCAGTTCTAATAAGAGTGAGGTTTATACACTTCACCACCACCACCCCAAGTCTTGATCTTATCTTCTACTGTAAAATCTCTTTGTCACCTCTTTTATGTCAGATAATTTATCCCAATCAACCTTTAGCCTTTCCCCTTCTCCTACTCCATTCTTTTTTCTCATTCCATAATTTTATTTTTTTAGATAATTATCCCATCATATTCAAATCACACCTATAGGAACTGTCTAATTCTAGACAGTATACCCTTCTAATTACCCTAATATTGAGAAAGTTTTTAGGAGTTACAATGAGCATTTTCCCAAGAAGGAATATAAACATTTAAACATTATTGAATGTCTTATCATTTCTCTTTCCTGTTTATATTTTCACATTTCTCTTGTGTCTTACATTTGAAAGTCAAATCTTCTAGTCTTTTCATGAGGAATACTTGAAAGTCCTTTATCCTATTGACTATCCATATTCACCCAGTAAGACTGTACTCAGTTTTGCTGGGTAGGTGATTCTTGCTTATAATCCTAACTTTCGTGTCACTTTCATTTATCTTCCAATTTTTTTATCCAGTCTCTCTTACTTGATCTTTTTAAAAAGCAATTGGGGTTAAGTAACTTGCTCAAGGTTACATGGCCAGTTATTTTGTGTGGGTGTTAAGTATCAGCGGGCAGAACCTATCCGAGGTCTGCTGACTCCGGGGCTGCTGCTCTTACTCACCGCACCAACTGGCTGCCCCTCTTACTTGATTTTTAAAACCCTTTTTGAGTTCTTCTATGGCTTGAGGCCAATTCATATCTTTCTTTGAGGCTTTGGATTTAGCGTTTTGTTTTGGTCTTCCTGTCATAGTATTTTCTGTAGTCAGAGTCTCTTTGTGGTGTTTGCTCATTTTTCTAGCCCATTTCTTGATTTTTTTATTGTGCCAAAAATTATGCTAAAGTAGGACTCTACTTCCTGAGTGCAGGGGGCAGCATCCCAAGCTTCAAGTTGTTTTTTTTGTTTTGTTTTGTTTTTTGCCTTTTGGAGGGCAATTGGGGTCAAGGTAACTTGCCCAAGGTTACATGGCTAGTTATTTTTTTGTTGTTGTTTATTTGTTTTGTTGTTGTTGTTGTTTTTTGTGGGGGTGTTAAGTGTCTGAGGCTGGAACCGAATTTGGGACCTCCTGACTCTGGGGCCAGTGCTCTACTCACTGTGCCATCTAGCCACCCTCAAGCTTCAAGTTTTTTTGTGCAGCTGCTTCAGAGCTAATTCTGTGGATCTATAAGTTTTCAATTCTTCCAAGGTGGAATGACCTTGGGAGAGGTATATTTACTGCTCTCCTGGCCTGTGCTCTGGTCTGCAAAGAACCCCAAATAATCCTTTTCTCCATCTCCCCCATGGCCACAAGTTCTGATGTGATAGTCCTCCTCCTCACCCTAGGACTAATACCCAAGAATGCAACCCAGATTGAAATATTGGAAGTGCAACAAAGTCCTGTTCTTGGTGCCAGCAAAGCTACCCCTGTGATCTCCTTTTGACTACTTGTCTCACCCTCTTACAATTTGTCAGCTGAGAGGTCTGGAAACATCACTGCCTCTATGTAGCCTTTACAGTCATCATGTCATATACAAAATAAGTTTCCTTTATCTACATATTTGAAAAGTCTTTATTTAAAATTTTCCCTAAATAATGACTATCTACTTTTTTTAGCTGTTGCTTCCACTATTCCCCTTCTTCCTTAGTGAATCAGCAAAGAAAAAAAACCAATCCCCACCTAAGCCCTTAATACATAGCTGTATATTCTGACAAATTATAATATATTAACATCATTCAAATGATCACATTCACTATGTCCAAAAATGTTTTTCTCTTCACACATTTTAAATTAATCACTTCTCTATCAAGAGGCAAGAGACATATTTCATCTTCATTCTCTTGAACTTCTGGTTTAGTTTTCTCTATAATTTTATCATGGTATGAATTGTTCTCCTTATTTTGCTCACTTTACATTCCAACAGAGGGCTTCTCATTTATCTCTGAAACTGTCCATTTCATAATTTTATTATATTACAACAATATTCTTCTATAATCATATGGTACAATTTATTTAGTCATTTCCCAATTGGAGGACACCTGAATTTCCTATTTTAACTGCTAAAAAAAAAGATTTACTATAAATATTTTTGTACATATACATCTTTTCCCCCCATTCACTGTGATTTTTTTTGGAGTATCATCCCAGTAGTGTTATAGACCAGTTCAAAGAATATGCATATTTAGATATCCTTTTGGAATAATCCCGAATTATTTTCCTAAATGAAATGAAAAATCACAGCTCCTCCAAAGGCACACTTGTGTACCTCTTTTCCCACAGCTCCCCCAGTATTTGTCATTTTCCTCTTTTGCCATCTTTGCCAGTCTGATAGACCTGAAACGGAACCTCAACATTGCTTTAATTTTCATTTTTTTCTAATTATTACTGATTTATAACTTTTGCTCTCATTTTTCATTTTCACTTTGACTCATTTCAGTCTTTTTTTTTTTGATGTTTCTTAACTTCTTTTGAAAATTGCTTGTTCATATCCTTTGAGCACTTCCTTATTGGGAAATAGTTGTTAGTCTTGTACTTCTAAAGCATTTCCTTATATCATGGGCATAAGAATATTAGCAGAAAATGTGATGCAAATATTTCTCCACTTACCTCTTTCCCCTTAAAATTTTTACTTTATTAGGTTAGAGAAGATTTTTTATTTAATTTCAGATAATTAAAATTGTCAATTTTTCCTTGAGTGATCCCCTCTCACTTGATTAGTCATTAACTTTTCTACTATCCATAGATCTGAAAAGTAAATTCTTCCTAATTACTCTAATGTAGCATGTAAACATTTACATTGAGCATATATATCCACATGGAGCTTACCCTGGTCAATGGTGGGATGTGTTGGTCTAAACTTAATTTGTCCCATTATACTGTTACCCAGGTTCCTAGAAAGTTTTGTCAAGCAGCAAGTCCTTCTCCCAGCAAGTAGGCTCTTTGGATCATTTATTAAACACTATACTATTGAGTTTGTTTCCTTCTTTATGTAGTATACCTGATCTGTTACATTGATCTCTTTCCTCTACCTGTGTGAACTGGGGCAAATCACTTAATGTCAGTGAGCCTGACTTTTTCCTCTGTAAAATCAGAGTATTGGACTAAATTGGACTAAAAGTAAAGAACTCCAAAGTCCTTTCCAGTTTTAAATTGAAGATTCTATTATCAATTAGTTTCTTTACTGATTTTCTGGGGTTTTCTTTGTATAGTATCATGTTATCTCTAAATACAGATAATTCTCTTCTCTTTGCTAATATATGTACCTTTAATTTTGTTCTCTTTCCTTATTGTTATAATTAACATTTCTAGAACAATATTACATTATAATGATGAGAAAGGTTATATGTCCCTTTTCCCTCTCTCTTCTTCCCCACTTTTCTTTTCATTGCCTACCTTTTCCACATTTGGATTCTGGTCTATCCTTTCTTTCCTTCATACCAAATTATTTTTCATATCTCCCTCAGTTCCTTCCCTCACACTCCCCACTCCCACATAGGTAGTTAACCCAGCTATAGGAATATCTTAAACTTACCTCAGTTTTTCCACTTTACAATTCTGATGTCTTAGTGCCACACTAAGGTGTTTGAGATGTAGATGCTGACAAAAATGGCAGAACAGCTCGAGTTCTTTCAGGTTCTGATTTTTGCAGATCACATAAGAGAGATATTGCAATACAGAAGCATCGAAATAAGAAGTAAAATTGACTAGAGAAAGAAATGAGAAGAGAATTTTACTGTGTATCAGTGGTGCCTAAGCTGCCTCCCAGTATTAATGTTGTGTGCCTATTTATTTGTAAGTAAAAATGGAAATGTCCTGCCCCAAATTATAGCAGTTCTCAGAGATAGTAGAGCAGGCAGGATTAGATGCTTGGGACTCTAAAGGCCAGTACATCTCAGACAAATCCAAGTACTAGCCCACTGACAGATTCACTCAGCCTTTGGCCTACCCCCTTCCTCTTTAGCACCTTTTTATGCTTTCAGTATTACCCCAAACTCTTCAGGCTCAGTGGCACAGCTGAAACCAAAGTCTGGATCAGTCAGGACAAATGGAGAAGGAAAAAAACCTAACCTAAGGATGATGGGGAGGATCTCTAAATACCTGATATGAATAGAGACCCAGAATTTATAGTAACAGACTCAGTATTTCAGAAAAAGAGGAGGCCCAATTATACCAAGAGCCTTCACTAGGGCACAGCAATTGGAGAATTTGTAATGGGAATTCGCTGGTCGGATTAGAGGATGAACAGCAGCAATCAGAGGGTCCCATGGAGAGAATATGGCACCCCCAGCCAGTGCTAAAAGAGATTAAATTTCTAAGGCTCCTATGAATATAAATAGCCCATAACTTTCCCAACCTTAAACAAGATAAAGGCGTAAGGGGCAGAGGCCATATGGAGGAGTAGAAACAGGACTTATGCACAGCTCCTGCTTCCACCTCCTCCAATTCATTAAAAAAAAAGACTCTAAACAAACTTTGGGGTCACAGAACTCACAAAACAACAGAAAGAGGCTAACTTCCCACTCAAGACAGTCTGGCAGGCTGGCAGGAAGGGGCCAGCGCAGCCCTATGGGACTCGAGAACAGCCCTCTGTGAGCCAGAGGTTTTAGCCTCCGGGCAGTCACAACCTTCCTCCTGCTGTAAGGACTTTAGTTCACCAACACCTGTGATGGTTTCAAGGATTATCAACCCACAGATGCTAAGGAGAAAGTGAGAGGTCAGTGCAGTGTGGACTTTGGGAACCAGGAGTCTGGCAGTGTGGTCTGGCCTTTGCCCCGTGGAGGGAGAAGCAGCTCAGGCTCCATGGTCATGCAGCTGCTGCCACGTGGCTGCTTCAGAGCTCCTGGCCTGCAGATTATAGGAGGATCATGAAACCAGTATGATGAGCAATCACTCTTGCTTTAACCTGCTTGGATCTGGATTGCAATCTAGGGTGTAGGTCCTGGGGTGTGTGACCAGCTTGCCAGAGCATGTGCAGGCTTCATAAAAGGCACCCAAATAATACCTTTGGCAGCTGAGAAAACCCCAGTGATTGGGAGGAAGCTCCCCTGTCTGGTAGCAGAGTCCTTCTGTGGCAAGAAGCTCAAAAGTCAAGTAATTGAGTTGCAACATTGCTCTGCAAAACCAAGCAGAGCAATCCAACTTTATACTCCTATTTTGGGGACAAAAGGGATCAGAGCATGGAACAGGAGGAAGACAGTGAAGTCAGAACTCTTGTACCAAAAGTTTCCAAGAAAAATATGAGCTGGTTATAGGCCATAGAGGAGCTTAAGAAGGATTTTGAAAACCAAATAAGACAAAAGGAAAAATTGGGAAGAGAAATGAGAATGATACAAGAAAATTATGAAATAAGAGTCATCAACCTGATTGAAGAAAATAAAACCTTAAAAAATAGACTAACTCAAATATCAAAAGAAGCTCAAAAAGCTAATGAGGAGAATACCTTAAAAAGCCAAATTTGCCAGATGGAAAAAGAATCTCAAAAGCTCAATGAAAAGAATCATTCCTTCAAAATTAGATTGGAGCAAATGGAAGCTAATGACTATCAGAAATCAAGATACTATTAAAAAGATCCAAACAAATGAAAAAATAGAATCCACTCACCAGGAAAATAAATCCAGGAGAGATCATTTAAAAATTACTGGACTACCTGAAACCATGATAAAAAAAAAAGAACATAAAATCATCCTTCAAGAAATTCTCAAGGAAAATTGCCCTGATGTTTTCGAACCAGAGGGCAAAGTAGAGGTTGAAGGAATCCACTGATCACATCCTGAAAAAGATCCCCAAAAGAAAACTTCTAGGAATATTATAGCCAGTTTCCGGAGTTCCCAGATCAAGGAGCAAATACTACAAGCAGCCAGGAAGAAACAATTTGAATATTGTGGAAACACAATCAGGATAACACAGGATCTGGCAGTTTCTATGCTGAAGGACTGAAGGGCTTAGAATATGATATTCCAGAGGTCAAAGGAGCTGGGATTAAAAGCGAGAATCACCTACCCAGCAAAACTGAGTTATCATGTGTCAAGGGAAAATATGGTTACTCAATTTTCCATCATAAGTCTTTTGGAGTTGTCTTCAAACCTTGTATTGCTCAAAGAAGTCCAGTCTATCAAAATTAGTTGTCACACATACAATGTTTCTGTAATCATGTACAAAGTGCTCCTGGTTCCTCCATTAAATTCATATACTACAACTTATTTAGCCATTCTCCAGTTGATGGGCATCCCCTTGATTTCCAGTTCTTTGCAACCACAAATAGAGCTGCTATAAATATATTTGTACATAAGAGTCTTTTTCCTACTTCTGTGATTTCTTTGGGATACAGCCCCAGAAGTGCTATTATTGGGTCGAATGGTATGCACTTTTTTATAGCTCTTTGGGCATAGTTCCTGATTGCTCTGCAGAATGGTTGTATCAGTTCAAAACTCCACCAACAATGCATTAGTGTTTCAATTTTTCCACATCCTCTCCAGCATTTATCATTTTCCTGTTTAGTCATCTTAGCCAATCTGGCTTGTGAGATGTGGTACCTTAGAGTGGTTTTGGTTTGCATTTCTCTAATCCATAGTGACTTAAAGCATTTTTCATATGATTATAAATATCTTTAATTTCTTCCTCTGAAATTTGTCCATATCCTTTGACCATTTATCAACTGGGGAATGACTTGTATTCTTACAGATTTGACTCAATTCTCTACATATTTTAGAAATGAGGCCTTTATCAGAAACACTGGTAATAAAAATTCTTTCCCAATTTCCCACTTCCCTCTTAACCTTGGTTACATTGACTTTTTTGTACAAAACCTTTTCAATTTAATGTAATAAAAATTATCCATTTTGCATTTCATAATGCTCTCTAACTCTTGTTTGGTCATAAAGTCTTCCCTTCTCCACAAATCTGACAGGTAAACTATTCCTTGCCCTCCCAGTTTGCTTACAGAATCAGCATTTATACCTACATTATGCACCCATTTAGACTTGATTTTGGTATAAAGTGTAAGATACTGATCTATACCCTGTTTTTTCCATACTATTTCCAGTTTTCCCAGCAGTTTTTGCCAAATAGTGAGTTGTTATTCCAGAAGCTGGGGTCTTTGGGTTTATCAAACAGTAGATTACTATAGTCATTCAGTGCTGTGTCTTGTGTCCTTAATCTATTACACTGATCCACTACTCTATTCCTCAGCCAGTACCAAGTAGTTTTGATGACTGCTCCTTTATAATAAATATGCCTTTTTCAGAGCAGTATATGGCACTGACACAAAAAATGACAATATATTAGGGCATAAAACCTCACAATCAAGTGCAAAAAGGTAGAAATTGTAGATGCCTCATTTTTCAGAGTACGTTGTAATAAAAAATTTCATGTAATAAAGGGCATGGAAAGATAGACTAAAATTAATTGGTACTAAATAATCCAATCCTAATGAATGAGTCAAATAACATATAGAAATAATCAATATTCTCATCCAAGAGAATTTCAATAATTAGACAACATACCTAAACTTGTGGGATGAAACCCAAGCAGGTCTTAGTGGAAGTTTTATATCTCTAAATGCTTGAATGAATAAAATAGAGAAAAAGGAGATAAATGAAGTGGGCATACAACTAAAAAAGTTAGAAAAATAATACATTCAAAATCCCCAATTAAGAACCAAGTTAGAAATTAGAAATTATGAAAAACAAATTGAAAGTAAGGAAATTATTGATTTAACAAATAAAAGTAAGACTGGTTTTATGGAAATATTGAAAAGGATAAAATTTTGGTTAATTTGCTTAAAAAGAAAGAATATAAACAAATTACCAAAATCGAAAATAAAAAGGGTGAATTCACCACCAATGAAGAGGAAATTTAAACAATAATTGGGAGATGATTTGCCCAACTTTATGCCAATAAATCTGACAATCTATGTCAAATGGATAAATATTTATAAAAATACAAATTGCCCATACTAACAGAAGAGAAAATAAAATATTAAATAAGCCTATTACATAAAAAGAAATTGAACAAGAAATTAAGGAGCTACCTAAGGAAAAATCTTAAGGGCCAGATGAATTTACAAGTGAATTCTACTAAACATTTAAAAAACAATTACTTCCAATGTTATATAAACTATTGGAAAAAACAGACAAAGAAAGAGTTGTGCCAAATTCATTTTATGAGACAAATGTGGTGCTGATACCTAAACCAGGAAGAACCAAATCAGAGAAAGGCCAATTTCCTTAATGAATAAAGATAACAAAAAATTAAATCAAATATTAGCAAAGAGATTATGGCAATTTATCTTAAGGATAATTAGCTATGACCTGGTGGGATTTATACCAGGAATGCAGAACTGCTTCAATATTAGGAAAACTATCAGCCTAATTCACCTTATCAGTAACAAAGTTGGGAAAAACTCATATGATTATCTCAGTAGGTGCAGAAAAAGCTTTTGACCAAATATAACACCCATTAGTATTAAAAAAAATACCACTAGAGAGCATAAGAATAAATGGAGTTTTCCTTAATATGAAATATAGCATCTGTCTAATATTATCAGCAAGGATTATATGTAATGGGGATAAGCTGGAAGCATTTCCAGTAAGGTCAGGGTTGAAACAAGGAAGTTCTTTATCACCACTATTATTAGTATACTAGAAATGTTAGTTTAGCAATAAGAGAAATAAAAGAAATTGAAGGCTTTATAATAGGCAATAAAGAAACAAAGCTATCACTCTTTGCAGATGATATGATGGTGTACTTATGGAATCCTACAGACTCAATTAAGAAACTATTTGAAATAATTAACAACTTCAGCAAAGTCGGAGGATAAAAAAGAAATCATCAGCATTTCTATATAATTACTAAAAAGTTCAACAGCAAGAGATAGAAAGAGAAATTCCATTTAAAATAACCATAGACAATATAAAATATTTGGGAGTCTACCTGCCAACTCAAACCCAAGAACTATATGAACACAATTACAAAACACTTTTCACACAAATAAAGTCAATCTAAATAACTGGAAAAATATCAGTTGCTCATGGGTAGTCTGAACTAATATAAGGAAAATGATAATTCTACCTAAATTGATCTACTTAGTCAGTGTCATACCAATAAAACAAACAAAAGAAAATGCTTTAGAGAGCTAGAAAAATAATAACAAAATTCATCTGGAAGAATAAAAGTTCCAGAATATACAGGGGATTCATTAATTTCTAAAAGGTATTCAAGGGAATGTGGCCTAGCAGTAGCATATCTAAAACTGTATTATAAATGGGCAAGCCTCAAAATTACTTGGTACTGACTAAGAAATAGAGTGGTGGATCAGTGGAAGAGGGTAGGTAAACAAGACACAGTAGTCAATGACTATAGAAATCTACAATTTGATAAACCCAAAGACCCCTACTCTTGGGATAAAACACACTATTTGACAAAACAACAACAACAATAACCTACCAGGAAAACTGGAAAATATTATGATAGAAACTGGGCATAGACCAATATCTTATATCATCTATCAAGATAAGGTCAAAATAGTACACAATTTAGACATAAAGGGGGATACTATAAGAAAATTAGGAGAGTGAGAAACACTTTACCTGTCAAATCTATTGAGAATGGAAGAATTTATGATAAAGCAAGAGATAGAGAACACTATGAAATGCAAAATGGATAATTTTGATTTTGCACCAACAAAGTCAATAGAACCAGGATTAAAAGGGAGCAGAAAGCTGGGAAACAAATTTTACTTCCAGTGTATATGAAAAAAATTCTAATAAATAGAGAACTGAGTCAAATTTATAAGAATACAAACCATTCCCCAATTGACAAAAGGTTCAACAATATGAATAGGGTGTTTTCAGATGAAGAAATTATAACTACCTATTGTCATATTAAAAAAAAAAGTTTCAAATCCTTACTGCTTAGAGAAATGTGAATTGAAACAATTCTGAGGTACCAAAAAACCCTATGACAAAACAGGAAAATGATCAATGTTGAAGAAGATATGGGAAAACTGGAACACTAATGCATGCTTGGTGGAGTTGTGAACTGATATAATAATTCTGGAGGGCAATTTGGAACTATGCCCAAAGGTCTATAAAACTGTGCATACCATTAGAATAATATTCAATACCACTTCTAGGTCTTTATTCCAAAGATATCATAAAAAAAGGAGAAATGAACCAAATGTATAAAAGTATTCATAGCAGTTCTTTTTGTGGTGGTCAAGAATTAGAAATGGAGGGGATGCCCATCAATTGAAGAATGGCTGAAAAAGTTGTGGTATATTAATGCAATGGAATACTATTGTTCCATAAGTAATGATGAGCAGGCAGACTTCAGAAAAACCTGCAAAGACTAACATTAACTGATGCTGAGTGAAGTGAGCAGAACCAAGAAAACATTGTACATAGTAACAGCAAAACTGTGTGATGACCTGCTTTAATAGACTTAGCTCTTCTCAGAAATTCAATGATTAAGATAATTCCACAAGACTCATGATGGAAAATGCTATCAACATCCAGAGCAAAAAAATATTAAGTCTAAAAGCAGACTGAAGCAGACTATTTTATCTCTTTTTTCTCATGGTTTTTCCCTTTTGTTCTGATTCCTTTTTCACAACATGACTAATGTAGTAAAATATTTAATATGATTGTACATGTATAACCTATCAGATTGCATGGCAGAGAGGAAAGGAGAGGTGTATGGGGGGGGGATTTAAAATTCAAAATCTTATAAAACGGAATGTTTAAAACTAAAAGTTAATTACATGAAAAATGTTATTTGAAAAATCCAGATGTTTTGTATAGATTGCACAAAGCACAAGTTGTTGCTGGCAGAGCAGAAACAATTTGGAAAGCACTGCAATAGGAATCAGAAAGATTCATCTTCCTCAGTTCAAAATAGGCCTCAGATACTGACTAGCTGTGGGACCTTGGGCAAGTCACTTGACCTTGTCTGCCTCAATTCCTCAGCTTTAAGATGAACAGGAGAAAGACATATCAAACTTCTCTAGTATCTTTGCCAAGAAAACCCAAAATGAGTTCACAAAGAGTCACACATTACTAAAAAACAACTGAAAAAAGTGACTTCTTTTAAATCTGCCCCTTAGCCTGGTCTTTGTTGTATAATCAGCACTCATTTAAAAAAAGAAAAAGACTTCCACCCTTGCCCCTCACTCTCTATAAACTCCAAGGAATTCTCTTAAAGGGGAGTCTAATCATTGTCTTCCTGGGATATTTTCCTTGTGCTGAGATAAAAGACCTGCTCAAAGCCCAACCCATTTCATTTCATCTCCTTTCTCCACTCACTGGTCCCTTCTTTTCTCCTTTCTTCAACCGCAGATGAAATCTCCTCCATTAGCTCCATTCTTCCTTATCCACCATCTCTCCTATTCTTCAATCCCTTCCTCAACCTACTGACACTTCCTGAATATCCTCTTGCCTGTAGCAAACTCTCTTCACAGCTTAGACACTCCTCTTCTCCAATATCAGGAAGTTTTTATCTTGATTGATCAGAAAAAGCACAGAAGTGACCTTCTTTCCATATATCAGTCCTATTACATGACTGTAACTCAATGGATTTTCTTACTCTAAAATTCAAAGGTACCCATCAATCAATAAGCATTTATCAAATATCTATCACATACCAAGAATGGAGGCTGCTTGGAGACAGTACTGGCTTCTAGAAAATAACAGATAAGGATGAACTCCAATGAGATTGTGTTCTGCCCCCAGACTTCCTCTTACTCAATAGAATATGTAAGGCTCCTTTATTCACCAGATCTCCAGAAAAAAACATGGGGAGGGAGGCAGTCTACTTAGATAGAGGCAGTCTCAAGGCATTAAACCAAGGAGTAAACTAAAAATCAAGACACCAACAAGGGAGCTCACTTCTGTGGAATGTTTGGGTACCAGAATTGAGTTTGCCAGACAGCACCCTAACCCTTCTACTCCCTTCTTGATACTGAACAGGATAGCTATAAATCTTTCCCAGGCCTTTCCTCTCTCCTCCTTGGGCATAGTTTAGGGCATGTTTTTTTTCTTTTTAAATCACTGCCCTCTCCTTCCTATCCCTCTTCTCTAGGGAGATTTAACCATTCACACCTTATCATGACAATTAGGTTGATTTTTAGCCAGAGGTGAAATGATGTTCTTCCCCCTTTCTCAAGCCCTCATGGATATACTTCAACTGGTTTACTGAATTTCTATGAGATGAAAGTTATCAGTACATTCACAATAGTTTGGAGCCCTCAGTCAGGAAAATTCTTATCGTTTCAACAAAGGTTTGACTTTCTGCCTTAATTTAAATTTCTTCCATTTTTAGCCAATCCCTGGTCCTGTTTTGTTTGAGGCCTATTTCTTACCCAACTTCCTCTGTACCTCCATATGTTACACATGTATATTAATAATCAGTAATAATGGTAATTAGTTTCTTATAGTTTGATTGTTTTTTTTTTCCCCCTCAAACTTAAAGAGAACAGGGCTTAGCTAAAAATGTACAGGAATCTAAATTAGGGCAGAGCATAAGAGTGGGTCTGGAAGTATAACTCACTCATTTAGGAGTTTAAACTTACCTGCTATTTCCTACAGAAGGGGATATGGGAGAAGCCAATGCCAGGAGTCAAAGAAAATATCACAACTTAAATCCCCTCCTTCCATGGAGAAGATAAGCAAGACCATTAAGAAGGGAGCAGAAATAACTAAGTATTTTATAACCAATTTTATAGTCTACAGTGACACTCAAGGATGTTATAAGTAGGTATGTATTACTGTACTGAAGCCTGGGTTCTACTTCTCTGTAAATGGTCAGTATTGGAGAGGACACACTGACGTCCAGCTACTTCTGTCTCAGGGGAGTTGACTCTTACTAACATAATTTTATCTCTTTATTTATTTTTGGTATTGTTGTTGTTGTGATATTGCCATTGTGTCTGAACTTTTGCTGAGAAAATATTTCTGCCTGCCTGTGGCCATCAGTTCCTACCATATTAGGCTCCAACAATCAAGGACTAGATTTCCTACTCTCTGCTGTCCCAAAAATGATCTCGAACTGTCCATCTAATGCCAAGCTCCTATTGCTGCATTAAATCTTGGAGTACAATTCAGTGTTCCCCAACATCACAATGAGAAATGGGGACATGCTCCTGCCTTTTTACTGTCTTATTACTTATACTCTCTTTACTGATCACTAAGATTTTCTCAACCCTCAAAGATCCAAAGAGATAAATTTCTGCCCTTTCTGGAACTCAAAAGTGAGACATTACTGATCATGAGATTCTGAAAGGCACCAGAGGACTATGATTTTGACTGTGCTTACTGAACAAAAGGACCTGGAAGAACTAGGGCAGGAATTGATACAAGATCCCCTATGGGAAAGAAAAACATGTAGCAAAAAAATCTGTTGCATAAGGAAATGTTTGGGTACTGAGAGTAGGAATAAACCAGAGGACAGTATTGGGGAGTGAATTTCAGTTGAGGCCCTGAGGAGTTGGAAGGGATTGTACTGGGAGTAGAAAGGCAGGGAGACACAATGAAGGGTGAAAAAGTAAATCAGTAATAGAAGAGAAAAGGTGCACTAGAAAGGCAGGGCTGGAGATTTGCCTTTGACACTCTCAGGGGAGGTGCAGGGGAAAGAAGGCTAGGAGTCAGAGGATCTCTTCCATCCAGTGACTCCCTTCTCCTCTGGCTCCCTACCCACTGCGCCACCTAAAGGCTGCATTAGGAGCCCAGCTGTCTTAGGCAGCCAGAAAGAGAGCTGGAGGGCTGAAGAGGAGCGAAAGTGGAACCAGGCCACTCACCAAGGTGCCCTGGAGACACAGCCCCCAACAGGGGGAAGATGTGGCAGAAAGTAAGTGCTAGATCTACCAGTGATTCCTCCAGAAGACACCTGCAGGTCTCAGGTAATGTTACCTACCCCTCCATGCCTGGGCTCTGACCAAATGTGCCCCATGTGTATATATATCCCATTAACAATTCTTAGGCATTTCTAGTCTTCTGACTGAGGGTGTAGATTTGCAGGAGAATGAGTTCCTCTCCATTAGTGATGCACAAATAGCAATAGGATCTACTAATATGTAAATAAGGATCTCTATGACCTAATATTAAAATATACTTACATTTTAAATTTTTTACTTAAATATTTCCCAAAAACATTTTAATTATTTTCAAACTGCACTCAGGAATGTTGTGGACTGTATGCAGCCTGAGGGTCCCATTTTGGACACGTGTACTCTACATTACTTCTCTGAGTGACTTTGATTTATACTAAGTGTAAATTATTAGTACAAGTAAACACACTAATGATGAAAGGATCAAGAGCTATAGTCTGTAAAATTGTATGAACCATAAAGTACCTGGAACCTGGGGTAGCTTCCTGGAAGCCTGTGAGTGAACTTTTATATTAGTAAACTTTTATATATGGATGTAAAGGAATATTTTCATGTATGTCAGGATTTATGCATATGTGTGTGTACTGCATGCCCATGCTTAAGTATATATACATGTATAAGAATATTGTTAAAAAGTCAATAAATATTTATTAAGTGTCTAGGCTATGTCAAGCACTGTGCTAAGTATTGAGGACACAAAAGGAGGCAAAAGACAGTCCTTTCCCTCACAGAACTCACAATCTAGTTGGGGAAATTAGCAAACCAATTTGTACAAATGAGCTACAAACAAGCCAATGGAAAATAATTATTAGAGGGAAGGCCCTAGCGTTAAGGGGTATCAGGAAACATTAGGGTAAAAGATGGTATTTTAGTTGGGAGTCAAAGCAAGGCAGAGAAAGCTGTAGGAGAAGATGATGAGTAAAGAGTGTTCCAGGCATGGGGGAGAGAGAAAATGCCAAGAGTCTACAGATGGACTCTCTTATTCCTGAAAAGCTAGGTCAGTGTCACTGGGTCTAAGAGCACACTACTTCTCTCCTGTATTGTTACATTAGTTATTATCCTATCTTAAATTAGTTAACATCTCACCTTAAATAACTCCCCTGTCCATCTACTTGCTGCTACAAAAATAACATTATTGAAGCATGGATCTGGTCATGTTATTTATTTCATCAACAAAGACCAACAGTTCTCTATAACCTCTAAGATCAATACAGCATAGGTCTAACCATGTCACCCTATTACTAAACAAGGACACTTCCAGTATTTTCCATCTTGCCCTGCTAGGAGGTATATTATTTGCTAGAACCCACAAGACTTTAATTTACTCAATGGATGGAGAAGTGGTCTAGTTTCCTGCAGTACATCTCCTCGAATTTTATTGATGGGACCCCATTAACAGATAGTCTTTGGTACATGATGACATATATATGGAAAAAAGAAACAAATAAACTGCTCCTAGACTTCTACATTGACAATTGTTACTGACCTGCGGAGGCTTGGAAGAACTAGAAGAGCAGGAAATAATCCAAAGATCCTCTGTAGGAAAGAAAAGCAGAAGATAATGAGAGACCCATCTATTCCATAAGTGGACACTTGGGAACTGAAAGTAGGAATGGACCTGAAAGACAACATTAGGGAGTAGATTTCAATTTGGGCCCTGAGGAGTTGGAATGAAATATACTGTATATCAGCACTGCAAATTCCACAAATAAAGGTTTCTGGACCAACTCAAACACAATAACACGTCTTGTGAGTTTTAAAAGTTTACTGTATGAGATAGTAAATCAATTAATCACCAAGCATTTATTAAGCACTGATTATGTGCCTGGAACTCCTATACTAAAGTCATGTATAAAGGAATGGGACCTCAGGAGGAGAGACTGATGAGTTACAGAAGACTTCTTGAAGGAAATGGGACTTAAGTTGGATCTCAAGGCAGTGGGAGAATCTTCTGCATTCCCCTGGTGGAAGAAAGGAGAGGATCCCTTTTGTCTCCAGCTGAGTAGTAGCTTCACTTAATGTTGTAATCCTGTTGTAATGTCAAGCAAAGGAGTACTTTGATCTTGTTTCAGCTATTCAAGTGCCTTTGAACCTCACCTTTGATTGTGTCAATTCTTTGTTGGAAGTTGGAAGTCACAAGTTTGAAACAGTACACATTGTGTTGCCCTTAATAGACCTACATCATCACATGGAGCCCACAGTGGGAGCAACTTGCCAAAAAAAAAAGGCAGATAAAAGCTTGAGCACAAGTTAGGGTGAAGCAGAACTGGGAGGAATGATGCTTTTGGTGTCAGCACTCTGTCTGTTCTGTGTTGATGCTGCTTTGTCAAAACAAAGCATCTTGTGCTGACAGAGGATGTTGCTGTTGTTAAAGAAGCCCTAGGATTTTACTGCTGGTTCGGAGGCCCTGAAAGAGGACTTCACTGCTATCTGTTTAAAGAAGTCCTGAAAGAGGGCTTCACTGCTGTTTTCAGAAACCCTGAGACTTTTCTGCTTATTTGTGTTTGGTTTCTCAGACAGAAGCCCTGTCTGTTGGTTTGTGTTAATTTCTCAGACAGAGTCTCTGTCTGTTTTTCTGTATTGACTTTCACAGACAGAAAGTGAATTGAGATGGTAATGCCGGCAATGTGTGTGAATATTGTTATAACTCTCATAAACTTAATGTGTATAAATATTGTTGTAGCTCTGTTAAGCTTTGTCTTTCTAGAAATAGAAACTGCAAAGGGCTTGGAGTGGACTAGTCACCATGAACTTCAGTATGGAACAGTAACAAAGAGCTGCCTACCTGTGAATCCAGGCTAGAGTTGAATGAATACAGGCAGGAGCTGGGAACATGGAAGAGGAGCCATGGAATTTGGAAGTCAGCCTTGAGTCAAGATGAAAGGACCTTTAATTGGGCACTTAGTGCTGACTGATGAGATTATAACTCATTGTTACCTAGCTTAGGAAGACCTCTGTACTTTCCACTACCCCTTAAGGATGATTATTCCCTAAGGATGATTGAGTTAAGGATAATTGGAAGCCAGCCTCTAATAAAGAGGAAAGATTTCCCTTGGGTACTTTATGTTGATTAATATGATTCTGACTTACTGAATGATATCTTTTGTTTAAGACTATGTGGCCATCTTAGTAATAAATTGTTATGCTATATTCTTGTGAATGTTTTGCTTTAGTTTATTGCGATTGCACATAACATCTGACTGATGTTAGTACTCATTTTACTTATTTTATAATGATGATAAAATGTATCTAAGCTTTAATTAAATATTTTTTGCTTTGTTACCAACAGGCTGTCAAGTCCATTTTCATGTCTTTGTCTCTGATACTCTCAAATCTTATTTTAAATCCCATATTAATATTTTCTTACAAGAAGAACTAATACCTCATCTGCTTTCCAAGTCCTCTTTTCCTAATTTTCTCTTATCTATCAGCAGAGTCAGCCTCTGAAATTTTACTTTTGATTTGCTCCTTCCTATGCTTCTCATACTCTTGTGAGCTGTTGTACTAAAAGTATGTATTTATTTTTCTCTAACTCCTTCTATATCCAACATTAGCTCTGGTTTTTTAATGCATGTATGACCCCCTGTAGTTTCACATTACACAACTGAATTTATTAATGAACCTTAAATAGGTCAAAGAAAGTTAAATCATCATATTACATTAATATAAGCTGGAATATTACATGTATGCATATTATATTTCAAATCATATTTGCCTGATTTATATTTATGTGATATGTTAAATAACTTTTTTTCATACACACATGCACACATACACAGAGGCAGATGATAAGTAGTTAGATAGATAGACAAACAGACAGACAAATAGATAGTTGGATAGATGGAAGATAGATAGATAGATAGATAGATAGATAGATAGATAGATAGATAGATAGATAGATTCATATTTTGGTTATTTGCCATATAAACTAGACAAGGAATATAAAAAACATACCCCTTGTTCTTATATTAAAGCCTCTGAGCAAACTAAAATTTTGATACATAGAGCAACTATGGAAAACTATGACTTCCATTGCTCTTTTTCATTTCAGTTTCATTACTCTTTGATGAGATTCATCAGATATCACCATTTAAGTATAGAAATTTTCCTATGAAAGAAGTTATAAAACTTTAATCTAATGTAAATCATGTATTACCAACTAGAAAGAGCATAAATTACTTTCCTTGGCATTCAACACCTTTTGTCATCTGCCTCTGCCTATCTTTTGAACCCTCCTTCAAATTTATAGTCTTAACATATGCTCTTCATTATTCATGTCTTTCCATGTTTTTCTAAAATCATTGAGCTCTAGTGGGTCGAACCAAGATGACACAGTAAAGGCAGGGACTCACCTGAGCTCTCTCCTAAACCCCTTCAAATAACTTTAAATAATGACTCTAAATAAATTCTATAGCATCAGGACAGAGTGAAACATTTTGTCAGTCACAGACAACAAAGAAGGTCAGTAGGAAAGGTCTATTGCACCAGGGTGAGAGAGGAGCAGTGCCCAGGTTAGGCTGTCCCAGCATAGACCGGGCCCCAACAGAGCAGGGGGAGTCCTTTGGGTGACAGAATGAGTGACATCAGGGCCCATTTCCGGACTTTTCAACCCACAAATGGTAAAAGGGTAAGGAAAGTTTGAGTAGGAGACTCACAGTTCCTTTGCTGGTACCAGGAGAAAGATTCTGCAGCATTGTCTATACTTTGATCTGAGTGGCAGTCCTGCGGTGAGGAGGAACACCAGCATAGAAGAGCATGTGATTCCAGGGGTGTATGGACACTGGCCACAGCACCAGGGTTGAAAAGATTACTTGTGATCTCTCATAGACCAGTGCATAGAACAGGAAAGTAGTAAAAAATAACTGTCCCTAGATCATACATACCACCTTGAAAGAACACAAAATTTAGAGGTCCCAAGAATTACCTCTGAAAACAGCTGCACAAAAAAACCTGAAGCTTGTTACAGTGCCCCCTACACTTCACTTTAGCATTGGGTTAAAAGCCAAGAAATCCTCTGAAAAGTAACAACAACAACAGAAAACAAGTCTGACCATAGAAACTTGCTACTGTGACAAGGAAGATTAAAACATCCATTCAGAAGAAAACAAAGTCAAAATTCTTCCATCCAAAGTCTCAAAGAAAGATATGAATTGGTCTCAGGTCATGGAAGAGGTCAAAAAGGAGTTTATTTATTTATTTTTGAAGCAATCGGGGTTAAGTAACGTGCTCAAGGTTACACGGCCAGTTATTTCTGGGTGTGGTGCTGAGTATCATAGCCCAGATTTGATCTACCAGGTCATCCCGACACTGGAGCCAGTGCTCTTACTCACTGAGCCACCTGGCTGCCCCTAAAAAGGATTTTAAAATCAAATAAGAGAGGTAGAGGAAAATTAAAAAGAGAAATGAGTGATACAAGGTAATCATGGGGAAAAAATGCCAACAGCTCAGTAAAAGAGACACCAAAAAATTTACTGAAGAAAATAACTGAAAACACAGAATAGGCTGAATGGTAGGAGAGGCATAAAAATCCAGTGAAGAGAAGAAAGCCTTGAAAAGCAGATATATTATTTGAGCATTGACCATTCACATCCCCAAAATGAACTGAATCATGAGAACTGTTGCAAACCACACAGTAAATATAGCTCACACAAAACTGGACAAATGCTGCCAATAGTCAATTGTATGAATGGGTTAATTAAAATTTTACTATTTTTGTTAATGGAAGATAATGGGAGAAATCATAGATGGTTGAGTTTGAAATAATGAAAAAACGGTATTGAGGAATTGAAAACTCTAGTTCCATATTTTTTTTGAGACAGGGTTAAGAGACTTGTCGAGGGTCACACACAGCTAGTAAGTGTTGAATTTAGGTCCTCCTCACTCCAGGGCCACTCCTCTATCCACTGTGCCACCTCACTGCCCTTCATTCCATTCTTCTTAATAGAATATATGGGGTCTTTTTTGGGGAAAATCATGGAGCTATTTATGGCATGGTTAAGGAACTAGATTTCACACCTAGTCATGTGAAACTGTAAAGTTGGGAAAATTGTGATAACAAAGCTGGTGCACTCTGAGACAGTGTCATTTAGGATGTCTATGTCTTCTAAAGTTTTGTCATTTTCTGAAACAGGCATGACCTTCCTTGATTGTTGGGGTCAGGAAAACTTTGATGAATGTATTGTCAGACTCAATACCCATAAGGCCCAATAGCTCTAAGATGAAGCAGGGCATATCCCACTTGCCTCTGATGTTGCTAATGGCATTAAGCTTTTTCCAATCCTCCTGTGAGGTGTGGGCTAGAAAGGCTGGAATCTAGGAGAGAATACAAAAAAAAAGTGGTAATGATTTATGTGGCTAGGACAAAGTCAGGGAACAAAGAAGAGCAATGCAATATCATAACTAAATCTCAGTCCTCAGTATGGAGTATGGGTTTCACATGGGAACAGTGTATTCAGGAGTCCTTTAATCCAATCCTGATTTTTGGAGTGATCAGAAGCACCTGGAATAGGTGGTGGGCTGAGTTCCCAAGTAGGCTGAGTCTCATTGGTCTATTGGAATTTCTTAATATCATGGTGCAAATCTTGGAGTGAAAAGTCGAAAGTTCAGGACTTATATCACTACTTTGTGGAGTTCATGCAGCCTGCTTTATAGCCCCTATATATAGAAAGCAACAGAAACAGCTTCTCCTAGGAAAGACTATAAACAAAAGGGGAAAAGGTCTTGGATATAAGGCTACTCAAAAAGCATTTCAAAAGGAGATATATGTAATTCCCTCTTGGTCTGTTTAACAGATAGGATAAGGTCAGAGGGAGGACATCTGGTCATTTAAGATAGATTTCCATAACAGTTTACCAGTCATGCTTTTAAACTCCTTGTACAAACATGCCACTTAGTCTGAGTTCTGGGTGTGGTAAGGCATGGGAAAGTTTGGAATCATACTTAAACAGCAGTAGATCTGAAATAGGACAGTGTTAGTAAAGTCAGTGTTCTTGTCAGAATCAGTGCATGACATTGGGATAAAATGACGGACAACTTACTTTAAGAGTATTTTTTACAATTCCAACTGTGACCTGAGAGCTAAGGAAGGCCCCAACCCTGATGAGTTGGTCAGTAAGGCATACCTTATAATGGCCAGAGTTAAGCATGCAGATGAAATCAATGTCTATATGCTCAAAAGGATTATAAATTCTGGGTTAGCATCTGTAGGCAACTATATGGAAGGCATGCTGGTTAAATTTTGGCAGGTGGGGCAAAAGGTACATAAATGGGCAACTATAGAACTGACAGCAGGACAATACAAACCCTCCTAATCAAATCCACAATTCCCTGAAGGCTGATATGGACCCCACTATGAAAAACTAGACATAGTTGGTGATAGAATCTCGGGGGGGGGAGGGAGTGATTTGCTCTCTGCAATCACCCAGACTCAACAACCTGTTTAGTCTTAAACTGTTTGTTCCACTTCTAAGTTTCAGAGTCTTTGTAGGAAAAAGATATTGTCATCACCAGAAGAGAAGAGATTAAAAATATGTGTAGTACCTTCCAGGGAAGCAAGGTTTACTTCAGCATCAGCATGGTTGTTTCCCCATGAAACAGGATCAGTTTCACCAGTGTAAGCAGAACAATGGACAGTGGCTAGGGTGCAGGAAGTCTCAGAACAAACAAAAGATCTATCTTTGATGAATTCCATGTTAGCAACAATCTTGCTGCCAGATGTCAAACAACAACAGCAGCAGCAACAAACTGTCCTCCATAGCCAGAGCATCCCAACAGCATGACAGACACCAAATGCATAGCACAAGTCAGTACTTCTACCTTTGGCTAGATGACATGCCTGGGTAAGGGCTACAAGCTTCCCAGTTTGGGCACTGAGGCTAGAGGGCAGTAAAGCCTCCCAGATAGTGTCATGGCCAAAATCCATGGCAGCACCAGTGTAGCCACAGCATGAAATAGAACTGAATAAGTTGCTGGTCCCATAGAAAGCCCCTTTTCACTCATGTGCAAAAAGAGAAGTACTGACTGTAATTTGGGATTCCCACTGCAGAGGCTGATATCAAGGATTTTTTGAGGTTTGAGAGTGGAGAGGTATTGATTGATGATTAAGGTGAAAATTTTTTTAAATAGAATCTTTAGTCAGAGCAGCAAAAGTTTTGGTTATCTCATAAAAGGATGGAATCCACTGTTAACAACATCTAACTGCCCTGAGAATGGCACACAGATGTTTCGTGGTTACGGGAAAAGATAGATTCTGTAGAGTATACACATGCTTAGAAGAAACCGACTGAGTGCTGGCAGTCGAAATGAATATGAGATACTTGAATTGGGGAAGAGAACACTAGATTTTTAAATTGGACATTTTGTGGTAAAGCTGCATCAGAAGATGATAACTGTCCTTTTGGGAAATCTCAACACTTGGGGCTGCTAGCAGGAGGTCACTGCCATCCTGGAACAGAGATTAGAGAACTGATTATTAATAACGAATTGTTAATAATGTGAAGACATGTGATTATTACTTCTCTGAAACTAAGTTGGTATAAATTATCTGTATTATAAATAAATCCCACAAGTACAACAAAAATAAAATAAATTCCTAATTACCACCCCCCTCTAGTGAAATAAAAAAAAGTATTTCAGATGTGGAGGAGATTCAGTTTTTCTAAGTGAAGCAATGATAAAAAATATGTTCAATTAAATTATAGTCTTATTCAATTATTATTCAATTAAATTAAATAGTCTTATCATACTAGCAAAATTTACCAGGCCTTTGAAAATTTACTCAACGGGAGGATTCTGGGAAGATGGTAGAATAGGTTAGAGAATTCCAAGCTCTCAAGGCTTTCCCCCACAAAAAAGATAAAATAGCATCTTATGGTGAACAAATTTTTTTTGGGGGGGGGGATAAATAATGAAAAAGGGCACAAGAGTATTCCTCCTGGAACAGTCAGAAAAGATTTGAAGAAAGATCCTAAGAAAAGCTTTGGTCCCTGTAAAGAGTAAACACCTTCAGGATAGGATTTGTTTCAACAATAAGCAGCAAGCCCTGGGGTTAGCTGGATTGGGAGGTTACCTCTGCCCAAACAAAGGAGTTTTTATCCCTGTGACAGTGAGGGGAGTTGGGCACCTGAGTCAGGGAAGCTCTGCTAAGATACCTCTGCCTGTGGGGTACTTCTAGGAGGCTGGAGGATTGGCTTTGATTCCAGGCTATAGGGGAAAACTGAAGATCTGAGGCAAGAGGAACCATCCCTCATGCCTCAGAACTAGAGATATTGACAAAAATTATGTTACTACCACCAAAAATACACAGGCAAAGGAGAAAGAATCCAACCATAGAAAGTTATGATGGGAAAACAGAAGACCAGGGTTCATCTTCAGAGGAGGATAATGAAACAAAGAAACTCTCTTCCACCCCAAAGAGTAACATCAAATGGTCACCTACCCAAAAGGAATTTATAGAACTAAAAAAGGAATTTTAAAAATCAAATGAGAGAGATTGAAGAAAATGTTAAAAAAAATTTGAATTAAGAATAATTTAAAAAACCCTAAAATTATGAAAAGAAAGTCCACCAATTAGAAAAAGAGATTCAAAATCTTAAGGAAGAAAATGACACCTTGAAAATTAGAAGTGGGCAAGGGGAAGCCAAGAAATTTATAAGAGACCAAGAAATAATAAAACAAAATATAAAGAATGAAAAAATAGAAGAGAAAGTGAAACATAAGAAAAACAACTGACCTGGAAAACAGATCAAGAAGAGAAAATGTAAGAATAATTGGACTACTTAAAAGCAATGACCAAAAAGAGAATCTTGATACTATAATACAAGAAATAATTAAAGAAAATTGTCCTGAAGCATTAGAACAAATGGGGAATGTAGAAATAGAAAAAAAAATCCATTGATGAAAAATTGAAAGAGATCCTATGAAGAAAACTCACAGGGACATTTTAGCTAAATTCAGAAACCCCCAGCTCAAGGATAAAATATTGAAAGAAAAAATAATTTAAATGTGTCTGTGAGTGTATATACATATATATATATATATATATATATGCACACATACACACACCATACCATATATGGGTGTGTATCATACCAGATAAAGAACTGATTAATAGAAATATGTATAGGATAATTTTATATGTAGTATATGAAATACATATAGCATAATATATATTTCCCATACTATATAAAATTATATAATACATATGTATTTCATATACTATATATAAAATTATTCTATAGGTATTTCTAGTTATCAATTTTTGTCTGGATACTAATAGTGTCTTTCTTCGTATGTCCTTTATACTTCATTTGTGTATTTATAATAGACAAAATAGCTTATTCACTCAAAGTCATTCTTAAAAAATACTGCTGTTATTATATACAATGTTTCCTTGGTTCTCATTTTGCTTTTCATTATTCATGTCTTTCCATGTTTTTCTAAAATCATTGAACTTGAGTGGGCAGAGCCAAGATGACACAGTAAAGGCAGGATTCACCTGAGCTCTCTCCAAAACCCCTCTAAATACCTTTAAATAATGACTCTCAACAAATTCTAGAGAAGAAGAAACTACAAAAAGACAGAGGGAAACATTTTTTTTCCAGTCACAGACAACTTAGGTCAGTAGGAAAGGTGTGTTGCACCAGAGTGAGAGAGGAGCAGAGTCCAGCAATGGCTGCGCCAGCACAGACCAGTCCCCAACAGAGCAGGAACAATCTTTGGTGTGACAGAATCAGTGACATTAGTGGCAGTTTTCGGACTTTTCAAACCACAAATGGTAAAAGGGTCAGGGAACATTGAATAGGAGACTCACAGCAGTTCCTTTGCTGGTACCAGGGACAAGATTATGCAGCATTGTCTATACTTTGATCTGAGTGGCAGCCCTGGGGTGAGGAGGAACACTAGCACAGCAGAGCATGTGGTCCCAGGGGTGTATGGACCCTGGCCACAGTACCAGGGTTGAAAAGACTACTTTTGCTCACTCACAGACCAGTGCATAGAACAGGAGAGTAGTTAAAATAACTCTCCGTAGATCACACCACCTTGAAAGAGACAAAAACTTAGAGGTCCCCAGAATTATCTCTGAAATCAGCTGCAGAAAATACTTGAGGCTTGGTACAGTGCCCTCTCCACTTCAGAAGAACGATTTCACTTTAGCATTGGGTTAAAAGTCAATAAATAGGCTGGAAAATGAGCAAAAAAAAACCAGAAAAAAAGTCTAACCATAGAATGCAACAATGAAGATTAAAATATACACTCAGAAGACAACAAAGTCCAAATTCTTTTTTCCAAAGTCTCAAAGAAAAATATGAATTGGTTTCATATCATGAAGAGGTTAAAAAGGATTTTAGAAATCAAATAAGAGAGGTAGTGGAAAATTGAGAAGATAAATAAGAGGGATACAAGAAAATCATGGGAAAATGACAATAACTCAGTAAAAGAGGCAGCAAAAATAAATTACTGAAGAAAATAACAACTTAAAAAACAGAATTGCCTGAATGGTAGAAGAGACACAAAAATCCAATGAAGAGAAGAAAGCCTTCAAAAACAGAACTGACCAAATTGGAATACACACACACACACACGCACACACACCTATATGCACATGTACATATATATAAAGACACATACACACATACACATACACACACATACACAAATTCAATGAAGATACAAATACCTTGAAAAGTAGAATTGGTCAAATGGAAAAGAAAGAACAAAATCTCACTAAAGAAAAAAATCCTTAAAAATTAGAATTGGTCAAAGGAAAACTAATGAGACATCAAGAAACAATCAAGAGAGGTGGAGCCAAAATGGTGGAGTAAAGGAAGAGGGAGAGGGAAAGTGGGAAAGTGAGGGTGAGTGAGTGAACCTTACTCTCATTAGAACTGGCTCAAAGAGAAATAACATACACATTCAGGGGGGCATAGAAATCTATTTTACCCAACAAGAAAGTAGGAAAGGAAGGGGATAAAGGAAAGGGAGATGTGTGATAGAAAGGAAGGCAGATTGGAGGAGTGGGTAGTCAGAAACAAAACACTTTTGTGAGGACACTGGAAAAGGAGAGAGAAAATAGAATAAATGGGGAAAATACGATGGAGGGAAATACAGTTAACAATAGTAATTCCCTCTTACTTACTCACCCTCATTTTCCCAACATATAGAAAACTGAATCAAATTTATAAAAAAATAAGAGCCATTCACCAATTGTTAAATAATCAAAAGATATGATCAGTTTCCAGATGAGGTCATCAAAGCTATCTATAGCCATAAAAATATGAGTAATGCAAATTAAAACAATTCTGAGGTACTATCTCATACCTACTAGGTTGGCTAATAGGGTAGAAAAGGTGAATGACATATGTTGGAGGGGATGTGGGAAAAAAATGAAACTAATGCACCATGGGTGGAGTTGTGAACTGATTCTGCCATTCTCTACAGCAATTTGGAACTCTTCCCAAAGGGCTATAAACCATGCAGAATCTTTGACCTAGCAATACCACTACTAGGTCTGTATGCCAAAAGAGATTTTAAAAAAAGGAAAAAAATACTTACAGCAGCTCTGTTCTGGGGATAAAGAAATAGAAGTTGAAGGGATGACCATCAATCAGGGAATGGCCAAACAAGTTGTGGTATGTGATTATGATGGAATGCTACTCTACTATAAGAAATGATGAGGATAGTCTCAGAAAAAAAAAACTTGAAAAATATGCATAGATTGATGCAAAGGGAAATGTAATGTGTTCAAAATAACAGCAACATTGTTAGATGATTAGTTGAGAATGACTTAGCTATTCTCAGCAGTACAACAATCCAAGACAACTCTGAAAGACTTATGATGAAAAATGGTATCCTTCCCCAGGGAAAGTACTAATGGTGTCTGAATACAGACTGAAGAATTCTTTTTTTTTTTAATTTATTTTCCTTGAGTATTGGTGTATATTTTCTTTGACAACATGTCTATTATGGATAGGTTTTTCAAGACTATACATGTATAACCTATATCAAATTGCTTGCTTTTTCAGTGAGGGGGGTTGGAGAATGAGAAAATTTAGAAATCAAAGTTTTAAAATGAAGGTTTAAAAATGTTTTCTATATAACTGTGGAGAAAAATACTGAATCCAAGCTAAGAAAATTTTAATGGAAAAGAAAATATATTTATAGTATTGTATAATATAGCCTATGATCAAATACTTAGCCCAGATTTTACAATGAAGTATTGTAAACATCCCATAAAAAGAAAAAAAAATTAAAAAATTAAAAATGGAAAAAAATAGAAGGAAATGTAAAATATCTCATTGGAAAATCAACTGACTTGAACGTAGAGCCAATTGAGATATTTTAAGAATTACATGATTACCTTAAAGCCGTGATCAAAAAGAGAGCCAAGACACAATGTTTTAAGAATTATAAAGGAAAGCTACCCTGATATTATAGAACCAAAGGATAAAATAGAAATTGAAAGAATTTGCCTCTGAGTTCCTAAAAGAGATCCCAAAATGAAAACTCAGGAAAAATAATAAGACAAATTCCAGACCTCTTAGATCAAGGAAAAAAGAAGGTAAGCAGCCAAAAAGTAATAATTCAAATATCATGTATCCAGAGTCAGGATAACACAAGTTCTAGTAGCTTCTACATTAAACAATCATAGGGTCATAATATGATATTCTAGAGGGTGAAAGAGCTAGGATTAGAATTGATAATTGCTTACCCAGAGAAACTGAGTATAATCCCTCCAGGAAAAAAAAAAATGACTTTTCAGTGAAATAGAGGACTTTCAAGAATTCCTGATGGAAAGACCAGAGCTGAATAGAAAATCTGACTTTCAAATATGAGATGTAAAAGAAACATTAAAAGGTAAACAGGAAAGAGAAACTGCAAGGGATTCAATGAGGTTGTCACATTGTTTATATTTCCATATGGGAAAATGATATTTATAACTACTACAAATGTTTTCATTATTAGGACAGTCAGAAGGAGCATACACAAATAGAAAGCTATTCTCAGCAGATATGAATTGAATGTGATGGTATAATTATGAAAAGAATTACATTAAGTGATAGGAAAGAAGAATGTACTGGGAGAACAGGTGAGAGAGAGATAGAATGGGATACATTATCTGATATAAAAGGTCTTAAAGAGATTTTACAGTGGAAGGGGAATGGGGGAAGCAGGTAGGGGAGCACATTAACCTCATGCTCATCAGAATTGACTCAAAGAGGGTGGAGAAATCTATTTTACGATACAAGAAAGTAGGAAGGTAAGGGGATAAGAGGAGTGGGGAATGGTAGAAGGGAAGGCAGTTTGGAGGAGGAAAAATTCAGAAGCAAAACACTTTTGAGAAGAGACAGAGTAAAATGAGAGAGAGGAGGATAAAAGGGGAAAATACTTTGGAGAGAAATACATAGTTGTTAAACATTACTATGAAAAAAATTTACACTGAGAAAAATTTGGAACTCAAATTTTTACAGAAAAAGCATGTTGAAAGCTATGTTTACATGTAAAGGGGGGCAGATAAATGCTATTAAGAAAAAAAAAAAGATTGGAACAAAAATAGCCAGCCCAAAATTGGTCGCAGAGAACAGCACCTAAAATTTACTAAAAGCCTTGGGGCTGAGACAATTAGAACTGTGCTGAGAAGAGCCTACTATACCTAACATATCAGGGAAGTGGAATTCTTAGTGGAAACATCAGAACACAGATGGGTGTGCAGGAAGTTAGACTAGTGTCATGATATTGCCAGAAGAAATAAATGATACTGGATTGGATATATGACATCCTTTCATATCCTTTTGTCCTGTGAATTTTTATTACCTTATGATCCTTATGAATTCCTAATTTCCCACTAACGGTGTGTGGGACAGTTTTGTCCTGTATATTGAAGGGGGAATGTTCTGCTTTGAATGTTATGATTTTACTATTCCATTACATGCCTTTGCTTTGAATCACTTGTGACTTCTGACAAGAAAAAAAAAATAAATGAATTGTTTGGGGTTTATGAGCTATAGTTTAATGGATGTTGATCCACAGTAAAACTTGTTATAAAATAAATGTTTGAGGGTCTCCATTTGTGAGAAGGGATGGCCCCAAATGCTACCAGCAGATTCCTCACTGGGTAGAAGTCTGAAATAAGTATCGTCTGAAGTCCTTTACCCCTCTCAAATTTTGTGAATTTCCATAATTCGGATGCTCTTTTATGGCCTTACCTTAAATTCACAAGAAGGGGAGAAACTTTAAACCTTAACTGAGGTTTACATGCATATGGATGTTCATCTCTAAAGTATATTAGACTTTACATGCAAGTCTAATTTTCTTTTAAGAATGTCTCAAATACCTTTTTATTATGGAAAATCTATCTTTTTTTCACTTGTAGCTAAGTTTTGATTTGCAAATTGCTCTTCAGAATACATTAGTTCATTCCCTTCTGCATTTTCTAGTGGGTGCAGAATAGTCTTATGAACCTGAATTTCCTTTGAATTTGAATGTCTTTCTCCTGGTTACTTGCAGAACTTTTTTTTTCTGAATTGAATTGTGAAATTGACCACTAAATATCTTGGAAATTCCAGATTATTTATTTTCTTTTGTTTCTGGAGATAATCTATAAACTCTTTCAAAGGGTATTTTGTTTTTTGTATTAAGAATACCTGGGCAATTTTCTTGTATTTTGAGCATTATGTGTTTTTCGGTCTTTCAGTTTTTATCTATTAATGTGTTTTGATGTTTTTATCTTCTAATAGAATTAGCAACATTAGGTTATCTCTATACATCCTGTCTTTGAGATCATTAAGTTTTGTTTGGACAGAGAACATATTTCCTTTTTATGTTATTGCATTTTTGTTTCTCTACTTCTAGGCTGTGCTTGACTTCAGTGTATTTTAATTCCCTATCTATTATTCTCTCTTCTGTTCCTTTGCAGATTCCAGTTTTTCTATTCTGCCAATTATTTTTGCTATACAGGTCATTAATTCTGCACCATAATTCTCAATTTTCTTTTAAACCATTCAGAAACAAAATGTTTTAGTTCTATGTTCCCCCAAATTTCAGAGGGTCCTCTGCCTCATCAAATGTCATAGTAGTTTACTCTTGTTTCAAATATTAATTCATAGATACTTAAACTTGTTTGCTAGATCCGGAGGTCATATTTCCTTCTGTTAAGGTTTTCCTTTTTTATTTGTCTTCTCATAGTTAAGGCTTTGAGGTTTTGTTTCCTCTTGAACACTTTGGCAATATCTGCCCTTTCCTCCCCCCACCCTCAACCCCCTCAACTCTTATTTTCCTGTTTCTCACCTTCTGACTGAGTTCAACAGCTTAGGTCTTTGCCTTGACTAAGTTTTCAGTGAACAGGTTTAGTGAGCGATTTAAGCTCCCTCATCCCAATATTGTGTGCTCCTCCCTCCTTTCTCTTTCCCTCTGTTCCTCATTTCTCTAGCCTTGCAACTCTGAGCACTGCCAGACTGCCATCACTCTAGCCAGAAATATTTCTGTCAATTGGCGTTTGGGTCCTTCAGGCTCCAGAAGAAATGTGGGAAAGAGCATGCAATTGAGTTCTTTTCCAAATCTAGAGATCTGTCCTGTCCCTTACCCTCTGTTTCTTTACTCTGGCAAAAATTGTTTTCAGCTCAGAACGCTATCAAGGCAATATTCATCAAGACTCTAACAAACACCAGCAGCCTAGAGCTTGTTTCTCCTTGGCAAGTGAAAGACAGAGGGACATAGGACTGTGGGGGTGGCTTTGTTGCAAGTTTATGAGTCAGGCCTTTGGATGGACTAGTGTAGCCTCACTGTCAGCTGGTTGGTTGATGGTTGTCCTTTGTTCTCACAAAGGACCAAAATGACATCATTAGGTTAGAGCCAGTTACAGTGTGTGACTTCTGATGATCAGACCAATGTGAGTTCAGAATGTTCTACTACAGATTGCACACAAATAGTCCATGTGAACATTTGGGGTGAATTCTCTAAATTTTTGTATCTTGGGTTTCCATTCAGCTGCTTCAATTCTGCTTTGCTCATAGAGCACAGCACCTTCTCTGATAAGGGCACTCTACACTGATAAGTCCTATGCCATGTCTCCTGTGTCACAAATCAATTCCAAAGTTCTTGAAAGACCTTGAGAATGCGCCCCTGTATTGCTTCTATTGACTGCCAGGAGAATGCTTGCCCTGTGTGAGTTCTTCATAAAACAGTCTTTCTGGCAAGTGTACATCTTGCATTCAAACAACAGGGCCAACCCATCAGAATCTTGTTCTCTGTAGTGGCTTGAATGGTTGGTAGTTTAGTTTGGGTAAGAACCCCAGCATCTGGTATCTTATTCTGCCAGTTGATCTTCAGAATTTTCCTAAGACACTTCAAATGGAAGCAATTCAGTTTCCTGACATGGTGCTGATATACTGCCCAGGTTTCACAGTTGTACAACAACTCAGTAGACCTTTGCTTTGGTAGTCAGTTTAATATATGTTCTCTTCCACACTTTGCTTCAGAACCCCCAAATACTGAGCTAGCTCTGACAACGCATGTGTCAACTTCATTATCAATGTGTACATCCCTGGAAAGTACCCTACTATAATAAATAAACTTAACCACAGCATTCAAAACTTCTCCATTTGCTATAATCAATAGTTCCACATATGGATGGTGTGGTGCTGGCTGATGGAACACCTGTGTTTCCTTGATGTTAACTGTTAGACCTCAATTAGCACAAGAGGCAGAGAATTGATCCATACTTTGTCACATCTCAGCTTCAGAGACTGCACTGAGTGCAAAATCATCTGCAAATAGAAAATCATGCACCAACACTCCCTCAACTTTAGTCTTGGCTTATAGACTTTTCAAGTAGAAGAAGTTGCCATCAGTGTGGTAGCTGACATTGATGCTGTGTTCATCCTCACTGAAAGCATTTGACAACATGGCTGAAAAGATCATGCTAAAAAACACAAGAGCAAGCATAGAGCCTTGTTTCAGTCCATTTGGTGGGGTCGTTTCTAAAGAATTACAAAGACTCAGGTCGACTCCAAGCCAATTGAAAGATATATTGTAGCTCTGAGGTTTTACACTCTGGCAAGTGACTAAGTTCCTTAGAGGAATCTAGCAATTTGAGTAAGGCAACACAAAGAATTTTATAGAGCATATGATACTGATTATGGGAACCTGATTAATATTAAAAGGGTAGGAGGGATGTGTTGAGAGATTAGGTAATGGAGGAGGGTACCTAGCTTTAATGTATACAGTGAGGGTGGGGTATGTACCGTGTTTCCCCGAAAATAAGCCCTCCCCTTACTGTGTAAGATTCCTCTAAAATAAGCCCTCCCCCGAAAATAAGCCCTATTGAGATTGCTACTGTAGTGAAGGTGATCCCCTGTGCTACACGCTACTTTACGGTACCCTCTGTATGCACCGTCTCCCCCCCCCCGTGAAACGCACGCCGCGCTCCGAGCTGCATCCAATCAGAGCTGCAGCAGTGAGCGCGTCATCCTGTTCTTCCCCAGTGATTTGCTTATTGAATAAAGGTACATTTTTTTGTTCACATTTACCTGTTTATTAAAATTGCTGTCAATGTTCATTAAAATAAGCCCTCTGGTGTTTTTCTGTCCAAAAAAAAATAAGACAGTGTCTTATTATCGGGGAAACACGGTATATATGATAATGATATTATTAAAAGCCCTTCTACATCATAGGTTCACTCTAGGTCAATTCTTTACTCTTAGTGCACAGGCGCTATCATTGGGTAGGCCCCTTCTATGCTTAGGTGGTCAAGCATCCTGCTCTACATCCTGGTAGTGTTATCTTCTGACAGGCTAGCTGTCGTGGTCTTGTCTGTTCAAGATGGATAGCTAAGTATTGTGGTACTGTCTTGGGCTAAAATGGATGATATGATTGTTATTGCACACCTTTTCTCCTGCGAAAGGGTGTAGGGGGAGTGCTGGGTTTCTATCACATTGGCACGCCTGCTGTTTTTGAGGGAACTAAGAGTTCAGGGACACATCTGTTGTAGTGAGCAGTGAGGAATGAGTTAGAATATTGCTAGGGGTCTAGGTAGATACAGTGGCCCTGTAGTGAAGTTTGGATGTTGGGGCTGGGGGCAGTTCTGTTAGGACTCCACATTGGTGACTGAGAAAGAGAGAGAACTTTGTCCATTATCTAGAACCTGGGCAAGCATGCTACCATGAAATTGACATAAAATACTGATGAACCTCTCCAGGAAACCACATTTTGACTTAATTTTCCCTGAGCCCTTACAACTTACAGTATCAAAGGCCAGGGTGAGGCCTACAGATGTTTTGTACAGATCTCTGTTCTGCTCTTGGCATTTTTCCTGGAGTTGTTGGGCAGCAAACACCATGTTGACTGTTCCTCGACCCTCTCTAAAACCACACTGGCTCTCAGATAGATGACCATCTTTTAAGTGAAGGATAAGCCTATTAAGGAGGACTCTGGCAAGAATCTTGTCAGGAATGACAAAGAGACCCCCTGTGATTGTCCCAGGACAATTTATTTCCTGTACCTTTGTATAGATGAACAATGGAGGCATCCTTGAACTCCTGGGGGATAACCTTCTTTTTCCACATAACCTGAAAAACTTTTGTATGAGCATACTATTAGGAGTCCTTTGCAATTTAGCTCAAGTCCTGCATCAACTATTCTTTATTTTGCATTTAAAATTATCTGTATTGTATATGTTTCAAACTAAATGTGTCCAAACAGAGTTCATTATCACTCCCCTTCCCACATCAAATTCAAGCTTCTAATATTCTTATTACTTGTGAGAACACAGCCATCCTTCTAGTTACCAAGTTTCTTAACCTTAGTTTCATTTTAGGCTCCTCACTCTCACTGCAAATGTTCAATAAATTGCCGAATCTCATTTCTGTCCCAATAATATATATGCCTTATATGTCCCCTTCACTCCACTCACCTATCCTGCTAGGTAAAGCCCTTGTCACTCCTCATTGGCTTACTGACAGTCTCCTAATAATCCTTCTGCTTCACATCTCTCCCCAGTCATATTCATTCTTCTTGTAGCACTCAAAATGATTCTCATGCAGTGTAGGTTTGACAACATAACCTCTCCATTTAAACTTCAGTAGATCCCTATTATCTCTAGAATCAAATATGAAATTCTCAGTTTGGCATTTAAAGATCTTCCTGGCATGGCTGCAGCCTACCTTTCCAACCTTGTTATATATTGCTCTCCTCCACATTCAGGCTCACCTATGCTGGCCTAATTGTGTTCCCCCACACAAGACACTCTCTATCTCCTTGTCTTTTCACTGGGGTCCCTCACCCCATGTCTGAATTACTGTCTCTTCTCACCTTTAATTATCAGGTCATTAGCTTCTACATAGGATTTTCATGCTTCCCCAACTTCTAGTGCATTCCTCTTCAAAGCTGCCTTGTATCTGCTTTACATACAAATGTCCAAAAAGTTTTAGTGCAGTTTTAAACTTTAAAAACTTCAGAAGCATAAATGCTATAAAAAGTGAAAAATTTGGAAGATTATCTAAAATGTGAAAATATTGATGTTTTTAACTAAATTTCAACATAACCACAATCCTGTGCTTTATACTGATTTACTCAATTCTTGAACTTTGCAAAAATTTTCATCAGCTGCTGTTTAGTGACTGGACATTTAACCTAATTCATCTTGTAAGGAGAAGTGGCAATGTCATTAGCCCCCAGTGGCTTTCTCACTGATGCCTTTTAAGTATTCTGTATTTCTTTCACTAAGTGAGGATGTGTCTCTTTTAGGGCCTCATACAAGTAGTCTTTGTAGGTCTTGTCCCAAGACATGCTAAAACTAAACAGTCGTCTCATTTTATCAGGGTTAGTTTTCTCTGCCCGTATGCGCTCATAATCCTCATTACTGAGGAATCTGCTGTAAAGTTTGTCGAGGATCATGTCCACTGATGTTACCCGAGAAATTATCTGATCCCTGTGTTGGTCAATAAAGTGAAGTCCTGGAAGAAGAGATTAAGGGAAAGAATGATGAAGCTTTTGGTGCTGGCAGAGAGGAAAACATATCTTAATGTACTAAGTAATAAAGAGTTTGTGCACTACCATCGCCTCCTGCTTCTTATTTCTATTAACTTTAGAACCTCAGCTCCCTACCTAGTTTCTTCATCCATCCTACTCACCATCTGGATCAACCACTATCTATCCTTAAGGCTTATGCTCATTCAGGCCCTGGCACTTTTTGGAGTAAATATGGTTAAATTAGAATGTGAACATCTACACAATCTGTGAAGACCACTAGATCTTTTGAGTGTGATGTACCCAAATCTGAATTCTCCCCCAACCCCTATCACCCTAGCTAGGGAGACATGGTCTATCAGTACATTCCCTCTGCATCTCTCTGAACCCACGAACTTGGCATTACAAAATCACTTGGTGTCCTTCCAGATGCTTGGGATATACAGGGTATCACAAAAGCCCAACTACAGTTTTAAACTACAGAAGTGCAAATTTGCCTTGAGACTTTTTTTGACACCCTGTCTATGTCTGTATCTTTGGTCACACATTATGCCCTCTCTGGAAGAGCCATCTTTCAATTCATACTTCAATTGTTGCCCAAGAAGATTCACTTAATAACTCTGAGGATATCACTAACCTGTGAAAGCTGAAGCATCTGGGGCAGAAGGAAATGCATATTTAAGGTCTCCTGGGAGAGAGAAAAGGATAACAAGGTATAAATCAGATTTCTGACTGATGTTGGATGCTCCCAGGGCCTTAAAGTTATGCATAGCAGTAGTCCTCAGGAGAGCTATCAACAGAGTGGTTGGGATAGGAAAAACAGATGCTAAAATCATCAACATAGAGATGATAAGTAAACCTGTGGGAGCTGATGAGATTCCCAAATAAGTAATACTGCACAGATACCTATGCTTATGCAGACATCTACACACACACACACACACACACACACACACACACACAAACACACATTCTTGCCTGAAAACTTCAGTGTCTTATTCATCATTGTGCATCTTACCTAATCTCACCAGTGTCTTCCAGACCAGTTTCCCATTTGGGTATCTCAAATCCAAACTGATTTTCTCCCTCACATTGCTGTAGTAAATCTCAGAGAACAATTGACACTTCCCAGGACTCTGGTAGCAGAGTTCTAGTTCCTGGAGAGAAACACCAATACTATGTGTACATTACAGGTTCTCAGAGCAGAGTGGCAGAGCAAGGCCATACTTGAATTAAATCACATTAAAAAATTCAAATTGGATATTTACTTCAAAGTTGTTTTAAAGTAACTCAAATCCTCATATTAAGTTACTTAGCAAAAGTAACATTTATCACTAAAAAGCTTAGGGAATTATGACAGGAATGCATACTGAGTTACAGGATTTTGCTGAGATTCACTGATTTTAGTTTGAATGGAAAAAAAAGGTTCTTTTACCACAGGGTGTGATTAACCAACATCACTTACTGCAGGCATTATTTCCAAGTGTTTTGATCCAGATACTAAGAAACGTGAACCAATGCGGAGTGGGGTTATTGGAGATGGCTTATGCAAGCGTAAAAAACGGAACTTTGCTTCTTCTTCATCTATAGCCTAAAGAAAGTGAAAGAAAAAAATTTCAACCTGAGAAATCCCTATTTTTCCCAGGAGAGTGCACAGGAAGGCCACAGTTACTTGTTATATATGTCAATGGCCTTCACCATAGAACTGATGTCAAATTGGGGGGTTGTAAGGTGAAGATGGGTTTGTAAGCTTTTTTAAGCTCTAACTTTTTCCTGATTCATATTTATGGCAATTTAAGCTCACCTGTTTTATTGAACAGTCACTGGGGATCAGATACAGGTGCAATGTGACGTCCTCAGCCCTGAGTTGGTAGTATATCAGAGTGGTGGAACGAATGGAGGCCTTAAAGTTAGAACGCATAATTCTCAGCAGAACTCCCACAGGAGAGAAGGTAGGGTTTTCCAGGATAGCATGGAATGACTCTACTCTCGTTGGATTCTCCAGGACCAAAGACTCCTCTTTAAAGTGGGCAATTTTGAACAAAGAGACATCAACATGTCCTGTCAGAGAATTTCAATAAAAATTACTTCCTATTTCTTCTAGTAGTCAAGGGTCACTTTATTGTGTGCTAAGGGTCTGTACTATGGATACAGATAGTCAGGTCTCTCACATAAAAAGAGGAAAATAACTAAAACTCTAAATTAAAGACAAATTCCTTGGGCAGTTTTGAGATCAAATTGAGGAAAATGAGTAGACAGAGAAATTAAGACTGAAAGTCACAAGCTGGCTAAGAAAGAAAATTGTATGTATTAATAAATACTTGATTAATAATTGACCATAATACAACTAAGAACCCTATATATTTTATAAAATCACTCCAAGTTTATGTGTTTCAATTTAATGTTTCCTTAGATTTTGATTTTGTTTTGTGTGGAGTTGACCCTGGGTCTTAAAGGTTATGCCAGAAGAATGCAACTCTGTCAATTTCTTTAATACTGATCAAGTGTGGTTTCAGCAATTGACTATACCTGCTTTTTGGTAATTACTATAGTTAAGTATGGAGAGTTAATTACCAGTTAGCTGGCCAATTGCTGATGAATTCTTTGGCCATGGCAACATCAATAAAAATACAAAATGTCTTTTATTTCCTTCCTTTCTTCAATGTTGGTGGTAGATTAGTGGAAAAGCAGAAGATACTAAGAATCTACAATTCTACTAGAGTGAGCTGAGGTTAGTGAATCATTTGAGTTTGAGAGTCCTGAGAAGTAATAGAACTAAAGGTGATTGGATAGTATGTCAGCACGACATCTGACACCAATATGGTGAGTCCCTGGGAAGGGAAGGCAGTAAGGTTACCTAAAAAGAGACAAACTGACCCAGATTTGAAAAACCAAGTAGGATGAAAGTTTTGTGCCAATCAGCATTAGGATTGTACCTATCAGTGACTGCTGTACTTCCAGCTTGTATAAGAAAGGGAGATCCAGTATTCAAAACAAAACAAAATGAAACAAAAGAAATTCATGACTCCTTGAAAGATATAACAATAGATATAATATAATTATTCAGACTAATATTATGGAGTGAAATACAAACAGGGAATGAACATTTGCTACTATGATGGAGGAAATCCAGCTTAGAATCCATGTCAAATAGGGATTTCCTATAGATTATGAGGTACTCTAGATACTTCTATTGGAAAATGAAACTGTTTTGATTTCAACAATGAAGATTCCTAAATGAAATCCATGACTGCTTAAAAGAGTTTCACCTAACTACTCAAGAAAAATCAAGTAAAGAACACCTACTGAAAGAATATCTAATGCTCCCTTCTTCCTTTTATTTCTAAATTTGCTCAGTTAGAGGTGAAAGTGAGGCAGGTCATGGCAGTGTCAAATTAATTTTTAAATATAGTGTTATTTGAAAAGTAAAAATAAAAAAAAAAGAATTCATCCCTTACTTTTGATATGTGAAAAAATACTTGATCTTATTACCATCTAACTGTTCTTTGTTGTGACCTTGTATATTCAACTTGCATGTCCATTTTTGGCTTACTATCGTATATAGGGTAGGATGTTGTTCTAAATCTCATTTCTACCAGATGAATTTTCAGTTCTTCCAGTATTTCTTGTCAAATAAAATTTACTACCCAAGTAATTTATGTCATTAGAATTACTGAACAATTGGGTTTATGGATCAAATGAGTTCGATAATTTATTTTTCTGCCTGATCATTTCTTCCCTATTTTCTTCCCAATCTGCATTCTCTCTTTAAACTGGCACAAAAGAGATTAGATGATGACTCCTTAAAAAAGAGTACTATAAATATGATTTGATATTTGGAATTACTATTACCTGGTCATTCCTACTTTTTAAAAATTAGTGTTTTCTTAAACCCTTTGTTCTTCCAAATACATATTTTTTCTAATTCTATGAAGAATTCACTTGGGGAAGGGCAGGGCAGAGCCAAGAAGAATGAAAGCAGAGACTCACCTGAGCTCAGCCATAAATTGTTTGTGTTACCTCTAAAATGTGAATTTGAATACATTTTAGAGTGGCAAAATCCATTAAGACACAGAGTATTTCAGTTTTCCAGCCCAGGAAAACATGGAAAACCTATAGGGAGGATTAGCTGTGCCTGGTGGGGCAGCACAGAGCATAGCACACAGAGGGCACAGGCTGCACCAACAGAGAACTGACCATAGCAGAGCCAAAGCAAACAAGGGTGAACTGATTCACCCACTGCAGGGGTGATGCCCAAACCTCTTACTGCAGGATACAGGTCTATCAGAGCTGGGTAAGAGACAGACTCAGGGCCTGTGTCAGTGGCAGCAGCTTCTCCTACGGCTATCAGCCCATACTCTGGATGTTTAAAAATCACCTGCCTGAATTTCTAGGAAACAAGATGGTGGAATAAACCATAGGTGCTCTCATCCTCCCCTTGTTGATGTTGAGAAACACAGAGAATATTGTTCCAGGGCAAAAAGCTGAAGTAGTGGAACAGGCAGGGGCTTGGGAGATCTACAGGAATGGTGAAGCTGTGGCTATGCTATTGCTATAGGGGACCGGATGGGAGGCATCCCAGTGGGAGATCCTGAATTCCAAGGAGGTGGACCCAGCAAGCACCAACACCAGAATCCCAGGTGCATCTTCATACAACAAGGGGAATTGGCAGATACCAGCACAATGCTGGTGACCAGAGGCCTAGCCAACTGAGCACTAGCCCAGGGGCGGGAAGGGGGAATCCTGAAATGGCCAGACCACCACTCCCCCACACCTCACACTTTTATTTTCAGTGTAACCCTGGGAAAACGCAGAAAGTCCTGGCCTCTTCCTCAGTCTCAGCACTCACCAGCCAGTTCCAGTTCAGTATCAGGTGAGCTGCAGCTTCATATAGCTTCTGACAGAACCAGAGGCCACAGCACACAAAGCCATTAATTAGGCCCCTAGTTTCCAGAACAAGAAGCATGGGTCAGAGCTCTTTCTTCCCCAGAAGCAGAGAGCCACTTTAAAAGCCAGGAAATAGACAATCACAATGGGGAAAAAACTGGAAAAAACAAAGCCTTTAGAATCCTATTATGGTGAAAGGGAAGAGCAAGGTTCATGTTCAGAAAAGGATAGCATTGACACTATACTCACATCTGAAACCTTAAAAGGGAACATGAACTGTTCTCAAGGCCAAAAAGCATGCTTGGAAGAGCTCAAGAAGAATTTAAAATGCCAAATTAGAGATGTAAAAGAAGAACTGACAAATTATTTTGAAAATACAACTGACAAAATGTAAATAAAAAATTCACCGAAAAAAATAACTCCTTAAAAAGTACAATTGGCCAAATAGGAAAGGAGTTACAAAATCTAACAGGAGAAAAAAATTCCTTAAAAGTAAAATTTGGACAAATAGAAAAGGAGGTACAAAAACTGAGGAAAATAATTCATTAAAAATTAGAATCAGACAAGTTGAAGCTAATGAATTTATGAGGCATTAAGAATCAGTCAAATAAAATCTAAAGAATGAAAAAAATAATGTCTGGAGATGGAGTCAAGATGGTGGAGTAGAAGCAGGACATCTGAGCAGCTTTCCACCTTCCCCAATCCATGTAAAAAGGGGACTCAACAAACTTTGGAGCTAAAGAACCCACAAAATGACACAGAGAAGCTAATCACCCCTTGAGGACAGCCCGGCAGGCCAGCAGGAATTGGCCAGTGCAGCACTCTGGGAGAAGAGCCCAGGCACCTGTGAGCAGGAGATTTTAGCCCCAGGGTGGGTCTGACCAGCCCCCGGCCAGAGGGACTCCAGATCAGCAGCGGCTGTGGCTGTTTCCAGAATTATCAACACATAGATGAGAAGGAAAAAGTGAGAGGTCAGTGCAGTCTGGACTTTGGGATCCAGTATGGGAGTGCGTCAGCTTTTGCCCCTGTGGTGAGAACCACTGAGACACCTGGCCCAACCAGCCAGTGCCACAGGGAAGCTTCAGCTACTGGCCTGCAGAGTATAGGGGGATCAAGCAACCAGTCTGAGGGATAATCGTGCTTGGATCTGGATTGCAGTCTAGGTTGGAAGTCCTGGGGTGTGTGTCCAGCTTGCCAGCACATGTGGAGGCCACAGAGAGGGCACCCATCTAATACCTCCAGTAGCTGAGAAAACCCCAGCGTTTGGGACAAACTCCCCTGTCTGGTGGCAGACACATACTGTGGCAAAAAGCCCAGGGTCAAGTGACTGACGGGTGACGTGGACAAACAAACAAAACAAAGCAGACAGAAGATTCCAACATTAGACTGCTATTTTGGGGACAAAATGGAGCAAAGCATGGAACAGGAGGAAGACAGTGAAGTCAGAACTCCTGCACCAAAAGCTTCAAAGGAAAATACGATCTGGTTACAGGCCATAGAGGACCATAAGAAGCAGATAAGAGAAGTGGAGGAAAAATTGGGAAGAGAAATGAGAAAGATGCAAGAAAATTATGAAATGAGAGTCAACAGCCTGACTGAGGAAAATCACACCTTAAAGAACAGACTAACTCAATTGGCAAAAGAGGCTCAAAAAGGCAATGAGGAGAAGAATGCCTTAAGAAGCTGAATTTGCCAGATGGAAAAAGAATTTCCAAGGCTCACTGAGGAGAATCATTGCTTCAGAATTAGACTGGAGGAAATGGAAGCTAGTGACTTTATGAGAAATCAAGATGCTGTTAAACAGATCTAAACAAATGAAAGAATAGAAGGCAATGTGAAATATCTCATGGGAAAAACCACTGACCTGGAAAATAGATCCAGGAGAGATAATTTTAAAATTATTGGACTACCTGAAAGCCATGATCAAAGAAAGAACCTAGAAATCATGTTCTAAGAAGTTCTCAAAGAAAATTGCCCTGATGTTTTAGAACCAGAAAGCAAAACAGAGGTTGAAAGAATCCACCAATCATCTCCTGAAAAAGATCCCAAAAAGAAAACTCCTAGGAATATTATAGCCAGGTTCTGGAATTCCCAGATTAAGGAGAGAATATTGCAAGTAGCCAGGAAGAAACAATTTGAATATTGTGGAAACACAATCAGGATAACCCAGGATCTGGCAGCTTCTACAACTTCTACACACAGCTTCAAGCCCTACACTAGGGATTGAAGGGTTTGGAATATGATACTCCGGAGGTCAAAGGAGTGGGATTAAAACCAAGAATCACCTACCCAGCAAAACTGAGTATCATGTTTCAGGGGAAAATATGGTCACTCAGTGGAATAGAGGACTTTCAAGCATTCTTATGAAAATACCATAGTTGAATAGAAAATTTGATATTCAGATACAAGAAACAAGAGAACCATGAGAAGGTAACGGAAAAGAAATCATAAGGAACTTGTCAAACTTGAACTATTAACATTCCTACATGGAAAAAACAATAATTGTAACTGATAAAACTTTTCTCAGTATGAAAATAGTTGAAGGGAATAGAAATATATATATATATATGAGGGTATATGGACATATGAATAAATATGTGAATGTGTGTATATATGTTTACAGGTATACATAGATAGAGGGTACAGGACCAATTTGTTAGGAAGGTATGATAATTAAAAGGTGAAATTAAGAGGTGAGAGAGGAATATAATGAGAGGAGATGGGGAGAGACAGAATGGGGTAAACTATCTTATATAGAAGAGGCAAGGGAAAATGGTTACAATGGAGGGGAAGAATGGGAAGGCAAAAAGGAATGGGTCAACCTTATTCTCATTGAATTTGACTTGCAGAGGGAATGAAATACACACTAAATAGGGTATCTCACCCTACAGGAGAGTAGGGGGTAAGGGGATGAGAAGGGGGATGATGGAATGGAGGGTAGGCTGGGGGGGGAGGGAAGTTGGAAGCACCCACTTTTGAAAAGGGACGGGATCAAAGTAGAGCATAGAACAAGTGGGAGGTGGCCTAGGAGGGAGGGAAATATAGTCAGTTTTTTATAATAGATCTACTATGTTATTCTTTTGCATTAGCCACACATATGCAACTTATACTGAACTTCTTATCTTCCCAGTAAAGGTGGGTGACAAGGGAGGAAGGGAATGAATCTAGAATTCAAAGTTTTAAAATCAAATGTTTAATATGTATAGTATTGATACTATTTTACATGTAATTGGGAAATAAGATATACAGGCACTGGGGCATAGAGATCCACCATGCCCAATGGAAAAGTCGAAAGAGTATGGGAGAAAATATGGGAGACAACAGATTGGAGGAAGGGATATCCTCTAGGTCTGCTATTTTGGGGCAGTGGTTAGGGGAAAAACAGGAAGAAAATGTGTAACTCAATATCTGGCAGAAATGAATGATGTAAATCAGAAGTTAATAAAGCATTTGAAAAATGGAAAAAATGAATGAAAAAAATAGAAGAGAATATGAAATATCTTATTGGAAAAAACAACTGATCTGGAAAATAGATCAAGGAGAGATAATCTAAGAATTATTGGCCTACCAGAAAGCCATGATGAAAAAAGAGCCTGGACAGTATCTTCCAAGAAATCATGAAGTAAAACTGCTCTGAAATCCTAGAACCAGAGGGTAAAATATTCATTCAAACAATCCACAGAACAGCTCCTGAAAGAGATCCCAAATTGAAACCAAGGAATATTGTAGCAAAATTTCAGAATTATGAGGTCAAGGAGAAAATACTGCAAGCACCCAGAAAGAAATGATTCAGATATCATGGAAATATAGTCAGGATCACACAGGATCTTGCCGCTTCTGCATTAATAGATCAGAGGAACTGTAATATGATAAGCAAGGGAGCTTATACTACAACCAAGGATCAACTACCCAGCTAAATTGAACATAATCTTTCAGACAAGAAGATAGTCATTCAATGAAATAAGGGACTTCCAGACCTTCCTGATGAAAAGGCCAGAGCTGAATGGAAAATTTGATCTTCAAATGCAAGACTCAAGAGAAACATAAAAAGATAAACAGAGAAAAAAAAAACAAAAAAACCTTACTATTCAATAAGAACAAACTGCTTACAACCCTATATGGCAGGATGATGCCTGTTAATCTTGAGAACTGTATAATTATCATGACATTTAAAACAGATATAAATAGGAAGAAGGTGTGGATATAAATTAACTGATGTGATGATAAAAAAATCTAATTTAGGGGCTCAAAGGGATTGTAATTGGATAAGAGGAAAGGAGGAGGCAGAAAAGGGTAAATTATGTGACATAAAGAGACACCAAAACATAGTAGAGGGAAATAAGGGGGGCAGATTAGCATTGTATGAGTTGTACTCTCATTGGTTTTGGTTCAAGGAGAGGAATAATATATTCAGTTGGGTATAGGAATCTAATGTGAAGGTTCACAAAAATTTATTATAATAGAGGGAAAGGAGGGAGAAGAGCATTGTTTGAGATTTACTCTCACTGGATTTCATTCAAGGAGGGAATACCATACTTTGTTAAGTATAAAAATATCATATGCCCCTACAGACAGTAGGAGGAGAAAGGGGAAAGGAAAGGGGGGGGGGAGCGATTAGAAGGGAGGGAAGAAGAAGTAAGGGAAAAGGGTAGAAAAAGGGAAGGGGGCTGATAGGTTGGAAATTTTGAGGGAGGCAGTGGTCAAAAGCAAAACTCTTTTGAGGAGGAGAAGGAAGGATGGAGAAATAAAAGCATAAACAGGTGAGGGAATAGTATAGAGAAAAAGACACAGATAGTTATGATTACTACTATAGATTAAAAATCATAATCCTACAATAGTTGTTTACACAAAACACATTTGAAACAGGGATACATACAGGGTAAAGGTAAAAGGCTGGAGTTGAATATATTATGATTCAGCTAAAGTAAAAAAAAAAAGCAGGGGTAGCAATCCTAATCTCAGACAAAGAAAAAAAAATAGATCTAATTAAAGGCATAAGGAAGGAAGCTATATCCTGCTAAAAGACACCAATGACAATGAAGTGATTTCATTACTAAACATATGTGCACCGAGTTTATAGCATCCAATTTCTTGGAGGAGAAGTTAAGGGAGTTAGAGGAAGAAATAGATAGCAAAACTATACTAGTAGAGCACCTCAGTCTCCCCCTCTCTGAACTTGATAAATATAACTGCAAAATAAACAAGAAAGAAGTTAAGGAGGTGTATAGGATTTTAGAGAAGGTGGATATGACAGACTTTTAGAGAAAAGTGGGATAAAAAGGAATATACCTTCTTCACATTGGTACATGTACTAGGTACCATGTACTAGGTATTGGTACCTAGGTACCATGTACTAGGTATTGGTACCATGTACTAGGGATTGAAAACCTCACAATTCAGTACAGAAGGCAGAAATATTGAATGGATCCTTCTCAGATCATGATGCAATAAAAATCACATGCAATAACAGGCCATGGAAAGATACACTAAAAACTAAAAGGAAACTAAATAATTTAACCCTCAAGAATGAGTGTGTCAAAACAAATTACAGAAACAATCGGTAACTTCATTAAAGAGAATGACAATAATGAGACAATATACCAAAACTTGTGGGATGCAGCAAAAGCAGTTCTTAGGGGAAGTTTTATATCTCTGAATGAATATATGAATAGAGTAGGGAAAAAGGAAATCAATGAATTGGGCATGCAACTGAAAAAGCTAGATTTGTCACTTCAACAAATTGAAGAATCCACTTGGAGGTTTTATTCTCATAATACTAAATCTGTAAATTAACTTAGATAACTATGATTTTTATTGTTGGCTTGGCTCAGTCATAAGCACACACACCTCTCTACATATTTAAGTAATTCTTTGTTGTCTTTATGTTTGTAATTGTATCTATACAAATTTTGAATTTGGTATATTCAAAGATAATTTATATTTTTTCTGGATATTTTGAATAGAACTTCCTTTATTCCTACTTCCTCCTAGATTATTATGACTATATAGAAATGCTTTTGATTTTAGGGGTTTATTTTGTATCATAATAATTTATGGAAGCTAATGTCTCAGATAGTCTCTTTTTTTTAATTTTTCTGGAGTTCTCTAAATCATCAGGCCACCATAAGACAGGAATAGTTTTGTTTCCTATTTGCAGTACATGCTACTTTTGGTTGAATGGATATACTATTCCACCCTCTTTACCAGTTCTCCGAATTTTGAAATAATCATGTCTTATTCAAAATGCATGTTTGAAGGTCTGTTCTCTGACTCCTTGCAAAAATTTTTGTTTGTCTTTGAAATTTTCAAATTTGATTACTAGATATTTTGGAGTTCAAAGTACATTCAAGTTCTATCCCTACCTACTTCCCACCCTCTGCTCTCTAAAATGATCTATGGATATTCTAAATCATGTTTTTGTTGTTTGTATACAAAAGTTCTTGACAGTTTGGGGAAGTTATTCCCTGCAGGTGATACTCAGGTTTTGGACTTGTTGTGTCCTTTGGGGACATCTATCATACTTAAGTTACTTCTGATGATTCTGTCACTTTGGATTTATAGGAAATTTGTATTTTTTTTAACAATATTACTTTTTATTTCTCTTTGTCGGTTTTCCTTTATTTTGCATTTTTTTATACCCTAAATCTCTTATTCTTTCTCATAGCTTCTACTTCTTGGGAGACATTTCCCATCATATAATCAGTTTTTCCTTCCTTACCAATTGTTTTGAAATTTACCATTGTGTAACTAATATCTGTCCTATATTCATTTCTAATTAGTTATTTTTTGAATTTATTTATTTTTTTACTATGCAGGAATTTCTCAGTCTTTTTCTTTGATCTCTGGGAAGCCCACAGCATTTGATCTTTCATCCGGCAACACTGGTTCATTTTCCTTTATACTCTATATTTCTTAAATATACTTTGATTTTTCTGCAGTTTTACTCATTCTTTCTGTTTTCAAGGCCTCCTCTATTGCTTGTGTGCTAGGCTTGTATATCTCTTAACAATCTGGTGTTTTAGTGATTCTTTTTTTTTTAAAGCAATTGGGGTTAAATAACTTGCTCAAGGTTACACGGCCAGTTATTTCTGGGTGTGGTGCTGAGTATCTGAGCCCGGATTTGATCCAGGTCATCCCGACACTGGAGCCGGTGCTCTTACTCGCTGAGCCACCTGGCCGCCCCTGTTTTAGTGATTCTTTATTAAAAGAGAGGATCTCTTTCATTATCTCTTTTGTCACTCATTTTGATTTCTCTTCTTTCATTTATACAGATCCTTGGAGCCATGTTGTTTGACTCTCTTAGCTTCATCACACTGGAAATGTGTGGGAGTTACTATTATTTTTATTACTATTTGTAGTCATTACATAGAAATATCAAGGAATTCTGCTTTAATCTTGATGATTGCTTTCCAAAAGGGAACAATTCTTCTTGATCAGAGGAACTGCACTTTTTAATGTTTTAATGAAAAAGGTCTTATCTATGAGGATAAATCATAAAAGATAGCTTACATTGAAAAAGAAGAGGGGGCAGTAATATAGAGCATAGTCACCATTTGACACATTAGAGGCATGTCCACTGTGATATTAATAGAGACAGCTATAACTCTAATTTTATCATTTACTAAACTTGTTCTGTTAATCTGCAGAACTATTTCTACCATAAGCTCCACTTACATCAGGGAAAGTAGGGGCAGTATCCCTGTTTTGACAATAGAACTTTTACATATGACCTTTCAAAATAGAGCCTTTGCATGATGAGACATAAGCCTTGGAAACATAGCCCTGCATGCTATGGTAATGAAATATCACTCACATTCTAATATCTCAGTACCATACTCTGTCAAACTACTGAGTTAACTACATAATTGCTTTTAGCTTCTTGATAATCTCTAGCCATTTTACTAACAGATGGTCTTAGAGATGAGGACAATATTGCAAATACCATGTGACAGAAGCTAATCAATGAGAGATTATCCAGAAAAATAGGATAGTACACTGGGTCAAATGCTGCAAAGAAATGAAGTTTTCCTTGAAGTCCACTAATACTGAGCTTTCAGTCTACTAAGATACAACATCTCTCTTACAGGAAATTAAATGTGGCCACATTTTCTTCATCCTATACTTGAACAGTTATTTTTTTTAAGCCTGAGTCAAGGACTTTATACTTATTCCTATTTATTATCATCTTCTTGGATTCAGTCTAGGGGAAGATGACAGAATAATGATGATTATGACTACAATAACTCAATTAAACAGGTCAAGAAAATAAATCTCATAAAATAATTTTGTCTATGCTTACCACAGTAAGTAATTATCATCTATCTAGATACACATGCTATCTATGAAACCACAATAATGATCCTAATCATTTCATGACCACCATCCCATCTCCCATCATTACTATATTCACTGTCTTCTTCATCATCTTCACTATCATCACTTCAGTCATCACCACTCCCATCTCCACCATGATTAGAAAAAAATATTTACAGCACCCTGTGAAGTTAGATGGTGAAGCTTTGTATTCTGCAATCTGGATGCTACCTCTATCAGTTTTGTTTCTCTTAAAAGATCTAGACATATTCTCAACTAGATATAGTTTTAAACCATTAGGTATACATTCATTTACCAGCTCATTAAGGCTGTAGCTGCACATGTTGCTGTGTCTTGCTATCACAATAAGATTTTCACCTCATATCTCTTTACCTTTGAGGGACACAAAATGAGGGAGATGTACAGAAGTCACAACCCCAGGATCAACTCTGATATGAAATAGAGGGCCAGCAATCATCCAACTTTGATTCTGAATCCAATCCAGATGTTGATTCCAAGTACCAAATTCAATGTCAACAATCACCTCACTTCTCACAGAAAAACCAAGTCCAGTGTCAGGCCAGTGATAGAAGCCAGCCATAGGTAAATGAACTCTGGAAAGCACAAAGAGAGACAGACTGTCACAGTAGAAGAGAAGAATCTCCAAAGGACTCTCAATTTGCACATAGGCCATATGCAGTACAGTTTCTATATACATTAATTACCTCCTTTATCCCTTATCAAAAAGGAGTGACTGGGGAGAGAATGATTCTCACATTTTCGTAACAATGAGACAGCACAAAAGCTTGAGGCAAATGTGATAATGAAACATCATTAAATATTTATGGTAAGTGATGGGGTGCTTGGGTGCCTGTGTTTGAAGCTTCCTTTGTAAAATCAAATTTTTCCCTAGCCTGAAATATCCCTATTCTCAAAACATTGTCTCAGGCAGTTTCTCTCTAGCTCAAGGTCAGCATGCCCTAGCTAAATACTTATCTCTCTTCCTGTTACAGTGGCCAGCTGCACCTATAGAATTTAGTAGTTTGACTCAGCTGTGTATTGGCTGAAGCAGCTGTGTACTGGGTCATATCTATCATTCACACACATGCTATATATATATATATATATATCCTAGACTCAGTCATATGTATACTCACTAGCTCATTATACACTTCCTGTATCCTTTGTTAGCTTGGAACACAAGTTTATTCCCAATATCTATCTTGTCAAACATGACATTGATGGCTGCAGCTTGGTCAGCCCCAACTGCTAGCTGACTTAGTTAAGTTTCAAGCCTAAAACCACACCTCCATGCAGCACCCCCACCTTGGGGTATTTCCCAGTGAATTCTGGACAATGTGCCCACACAGTAGATAGTAAAAGTGCATGTACCTTTAAGCACTGACCACTCCTTAACTCCTCCCTAACCCCACCCTGACTCTCCCAGTTAGCATATTTGGTACAGGTTCTACTATATGATCATCATATAAAAAATTTAACTATACCCCTTTAAGATTGCAGGTTCCCTAAGAACTCTTGCCTGCTGTAAAGCATAACAATAAATCTTTGCCACCTTGACTGGAGAATGCTTGAGCTCATGAATTCATTCCAGACTGCTTTCTAGGGACTCTGGTTATTGCGGTTCTTGGACTCCATGAACTCCTTGACCCCTTGACTCCATCAGTAAACAGGAAAATCATTGAGATGAAACATCACTAAATATTGATTTAGGAAAGGAAAGAGGAGATGAAAGAAGGGAAGAAGAAAAGAATGGAGGGGAACAGAGGGAAGAAAAGTAAAAGGGAGCTTCATCTAGATTGAGAGAGGGCTATTACATCCTCTTTCTGTAAATCACATACACCAATGCATGACATCCCTTGGGACTGGAGGGGAACAGAGGGAAGAAAAGTAAAAGGGAGCTTCATCTAGATTAAGAGAGGGCTATTACATATCTTCTTTCTGTAAATCACATACACCAATGCATCACACCCCTTGGGACAGAAGGAAATGAAGAGACCATTGGTTCTCACCTGTATATGTTTCTACTCTTGTCTATCAAGTCAAGCTTTACTGGTCCATTTGGTCCCAGGAAGTAATTTTGGCACCTCGTCATATCGAGCTGTTCATCTTCTAAATGGTCAAAAGGGGATAGAGAGGAAGTCACTTCTGGCTTTGTTTGTGGTGCTACTTCTCCTGCAAATAAATGTTAAATATGTAAAAAAAAATCAGTAAAAGAAAAAAAATAGCTGATTCTCTCAGATTCACATGAAGACATAATAGTTTGCTACATTGCTACCATCTTTGGCCAGTATGGCAAACTCAATAGAGGCATAAAGTGGTCTCACAGGTAATGTGAGCAAATGGTATCATCATGACTACTTGAATTTTATGCCTTAATCCTAGTTGAGGATTCCTGGATTATGGAGCATAAAAGAGAAGTCTTGCCTCCTCTGTATTCACTTTGTACCAGAGTTTATACTCATCTCCATGAAATAATGATGATCACATCCAGTAGCCTTCGTGACAAGGGAGTACCTGAAAATGGTACTAAAGAAACGATGCAGACAAGGAGAAACAATGTGAAGGTAAGAGTTATCAGGTGAAATCTCTGCCGTTCTCACTCTTTTATAACATTGTACCCAAGCCTTACTGTAAAGCAGCCACCAGTAACACTGCTCTATTTATAAGAATAACATTTTTTTTCTGTATCCATGTTACTACACAGGGAGATGAACTTAAATATGTGTATGATTTTTTTCCTCTAAGCTTTCCTTTAAATTTGGAGAATCAGACTTAGGGAGGCATAAAAAGCTGTGATTTGGTTACACTGATTGTATTTCATCTGGTCATTTAGATCATCAGCAAATTCCTAAGGAATTTGTGTTACTGTGGGTTATTTAAGACAATGGCCAATTAATCTTTACAACCAAATTCATATTGTGCTATTGTTTTTGGTGATGAGAGTAGTTTTCAAGTAGCCCTAAAAATGCAGAGATAAGCAGGATTATCCTGATGAATGTATTTGGAATACTCTTTCCATTCAAAGACATGAATATTTAAAAAGTAACAAAATAGTCAAAAAACAAGAAACAAAGAACTTTTTTTTTTCAGTGCTTTTCAATTCTTTGTGACCCCATTTGGGATTTTCTTGACAAAGACACTAGAATCATTTGTCATTCCCTTTTCCAGCTCGTTTTATACATGAGGAATTGGAGGTAAACAGGGTTAAGTGACTTGCCCAGGGTCACACACCTATGAAGTATTTGAGGCTAGATTTGAACTCAGGAAGATAAGTCTTCTTGACTCTAGACCCAACACACTACCCACTATTAGACCTAGCTACCTCTAAACAAAGAACAAACTTTGGTCAATACTTCCTTTTAGAATATGCTGATTTACAAACAAAGGGCCTTTGTTTATAGATTATTTAAAACTGGATATAATACAAGCCATCTGTCCTAAATTGTTAAATCTAAATCCTACTTACAATGGAATATAGGATTCCAAGACTGGAATCTTTCCCTCTTTTATACAAATCCATTAGGATAATCCACCCTGTCTCTTTTCAGGGCTAATTCAGAACTATTATAATCACCAAAGACAATACAACAATATGCATTTGAGTATAATGATATGTCATCCACAGTGACCCAAATTCCTTAGAATTTCCTAGAATTTTGAAGATTCCCTAGAGACCCTGGAGAATGAAACAGATGAGTCGAAACTGTGGGGAAACTGGGCTAAGGGTAAGATTACTTGGGAAGATTACTTTTTATTGCCAAGGCCACTGAAAATGGTTGCATATTGATATAGAGGGTAAAAGAGGGACCAGTGAGAGGTGTGATAGGAGAAAGGGGAGATCATAGGATCAAAGGATCCTATATTGAATATATTCTCTTGAAAAAATCAGGAGATCCAGAATCCTCCTATAATCATGAAACAAGGCTTTGCTACAGTTTCTACTCTCCCTATAATGTGCCACCCCAAAGAAATCACAGGACAGTGTTTTACTTAATATCCTCATAGATTTCCCAGGGCTTTTTAGAGAGATAATGATTCTGATGTTGATAGATTTCCCTATCAAAACAGCTCCTTTTATCTTGCTATGTACCCTTCCTGATTCCTTCCATATGCAAAATCCCTGTTGGTTTCTGCCTGTTAGTTTCATGGACTAGGTCTTTTTGCCAGAGGTCTTCAATTCACTCCCAGTTTTGGAGGGATTTCTATTTCTCCACAGTCTACCATCTTCATTCATACACGTAGCTGTTGCTAACTGCCTACGATGTGCACTATAATAAGTACTGGAGTAGGTGCAAGAAAGGAAACAAATATAAATAAGAAATAATCCCTGCTCTTGAGGAGCTTATTAACTAGTAGGGATCATTATACCCATAAAGATAAATACAACACCAATTCCACTATAGCAAGTGCTAACAGAAGTCCAAAGAGTTAGGAGACATCTGAAGTAGGCTTGGAGGATGGGTAAGATGATGACAATAGGAGAAATAAGAAGGATGTTTCAAGCAGATGTGGATAGACTTGAGAGAGTATAAGCTGGCTTAAGAGGATGCCCAACAGTTCATTTTTTTCTACAGCAAACAAGACATGATATGAAGTAGTGTGAGATGAGACTGGAGAGGTGAGATGGACATGGGCATTGAATACCAAGTTAAAGAGTGTAGAGCCATTAAAGATTCTGAGGAGTGGAGCAATTTGGTCACATCTATACATTAGGAAGATTGGTCTAGTAGCAGGATATGGAATGGATTGAAATGAGGAGAGACTGGAGATCAGTAATGTATTTTAGGAGTCTAGATTTAGTGTAATGAGGATCTGGGCTAAAGTCATGTCAGAGGAAATGGTAACAGTAGAATAAATATAAGAGATATTAAGATTTCACACCTCTTAATATGATTCTACATGCAGGGCTATGGAGAGGGAAGAATCAAAGATAATTATGCATTAATGAACATGAGTGAGAAAAAATGTTAAATTTTGTACCATTGACAGAAAAAGGACATCAGGAAAAGAAGTAGGTTCATGGAGAAAGTTAATATGTTGAGATGTCATGATCATCCTTATCACTGTCACTTGTGTATCTCTTTAAGGCTTACAAAGTACTTTACTTGCATCATTGCATGTGATCTTTACAACAACCCTGTGAAGTAGGCAATAATAATAATGATAATTGAAATTACATAGGGCATTAAGATGTACAAAGTGCTTTAAAATATCTCATTTTATCCTTACAACAACACTGGGAGATAAGTGCTATTATTATCCCCACTTTACAGATGAGGCAACTGAGGCAGAAAGAAGTTTAGTGACTTGCCCAGAGTCACACAGCTAGCAAATATCTTAGATAGGATTTAAACTAAGTTCCTTCTGGCTCAGGTCCAGTCCTCCATCCACTTTACCACCTATTGGTGTAAAACATCTTGATCTTGAGAAGCTGGTAAGTCATTAAGGTAAAGATATTTGTAAAGAGTTAGAAATGGAAATCTGAAGCTTAGGAGACAGTTCTGGAACAGAAATGTAAACTTGGGTGTTTTCTGTGAGAAGATGACAGTCAGTCAATCAATTAGCATTTATTAAGGTGATTCATCAAGTTCAGATGATGGGAGCCTGAACTAGGAGAGTAGCCATGTGACTGAAGAGATGGAAATACACAAGAAGGGTGTTGTAGGGGCGAAATCAACAAGACTTTGCAACTGTCAGCAAACTAGCTTTTATTAAGCCCCAGCTATGTGTCAGTCACTGTGCTAAGTGCAGGGCATACAAAGAAAGACAAAAACAGTCCCTGCGTTCAAGGAGGAAGGAAAAAAAAAGTATTTATTAAACCCCTCTTATGTTCAGGGCACTTTGCTAAGATCTTTACAAATATTATCTCATCTGATCCTCACAAAAGCCTTGGCAGGTAAGTGCTATTATTATCCCCATTTCATAGCAGAGGAAACTGAGAGAAACAGAGGTTAAGTAACTTGCCCAGGGTCACATAGCTGGTAAATCTCTTAGGCTGGCTTTGAACTCAGGCCTAGGTTTGCCACCAGAACTGTCACCCTATAGATAATGAATAGAGAAATTCTGAACCAGAAAGTTTATGTAGTGAAGCATTAAGAAATAATGTTGAAAAGATAGGGAGGGGACAGACTGCTGAAGAGCTTGGGTATAAGGCTAAGGATTTCAAGTTTCATTCAGCAGTGACAATAGCAGAACAGTGACAGTGTCAGAACTGGGAATGAAGAAGATTAATCTGGAAGTGTGAGCATGATAAGAAGAGACAGTAAATAAAAAAGATTAGGTGGCTGTTTTGATAGGTTAGGATAAGGTGATGAAGGCCTATCCTAGCTAGGTCTTATTACCCAGTCTGGACCTCAGATGCCCCTGTGGGGAATTACGACGCTCCTCTTCTTTCATGGAAAGATCAGGAAATGTCTCTAGAATTTCCCTATAAAAAAAACAGGCAATCAAAGTTGACATTTTGTTGATAGAGGTAAGAAAAGACAATATCCAAGTTTTTTGACATAGACACTGACCCTGGAGTTCTCATGTGCTCTCTCATGTCAAAAACCAGTGAAGGGGTGGGGCGACTAGGTGGCATAGTGAATACTGCACCAGCCCTGGACTCAGGAGGATCTGAGTTCAAATATGGCCTCAAACACTTAACACTTACTAGCCATGTGACCTTGGGTAAGTCACTTAACTCCAGCTTCCCCCTCCTTTCCCCTCCAAAAAGCAAAAGAAAGAAAGAAAACTAGTGAAGTGAATAAAAGGAGTAAGCATTTATTAGACACCAACAATGTGCTAGGCACTGTACTATATGCTTAAAAATACTTTCATTTGATTCTCACGACACTAGGAGTTAGTGGGCACTATTATTATACCCATTTTACAGACTAAGAAGCTGAGATGGAGATTAAATGCTTTGCCCAGAGTCACACAGCTGGTAAGTATTTGAGGCTGGATTTGAACTCAATCCTCTAGATTACAGGCTCAGCTCTTTATCTGCTGGTAAAGGCCTGATGCTGAGACACAAACTTTGAATCCAAAAAGCCTGTCATAGTCAGAAATGGAGCCATCACTGGCAGGTCTTTTGCATATAAAGGATCTTTCCTGGGAATGAAATTAACTCTTACTTCAGGAGCTTCTCTCACCCCTCCCCCCGAATTTTCCTCTCTCACTCTCACATCTGTTCTACCCAAAAGTAACCTCTTTCATCCCACTTCATTTCAACTATGAGCAAGAACAACATCAACTAATAAGGTATTAAATACTTAGCTATATGTACGGCACTGCGCTCAGGGCTAGAGATGCAGAGGTGAAAAATAAAACAGTCCCTTTGCCCCCAAGGGGGATGAGGACACATAAATACATATGATACAAGGAAGAATGCAATGTGAGAAAGGAATAATGCAGACACTTCTCTATGAATATTTGAGCAGGTAAGCTCACTTTGTTTTATCATTTTTTTTTTTTTTTTTAGCAATCAGGGTTCAGTAACTTGCTCAAGGTTACACGGCCAGTTATTTCTGGGTGTGGTGCTGAGTGCCTGAGCCCGGGATTCGATCTCCAGGTCGTCCCAACACTGGAGCCGGTACTCTTACTTACTGAGCCACCTGGCCGCCCCTAAGCAATTGGGGTTAAGTAACTTGCTCAAGGTTACACGGCCAGGTGTTTCTGGGTGGGTGCTAAGTGTCTGAGCCCAGGATTCCATCTCCAGGTCTTCTCAACACTGGAGCCAGTGCTCTTACTTGCTGTGCTACCTGGCCGCCCCTATCATTTTGTTTTCTTTTGGTTTTGGGGAGGGAGATTTCTCAAGGCTTTATGAAGGAAGTGGGACCTAAGCTTGATTCTGAAAGAGCAGAAGAATGTTAAGAGGTCATTTAAAATGAGGAAGGAAGGTGTTTAGCAAGGGGCCCAGCATGTGCAAATGTGCAGAGATGAGAGATGACAGGATGAGCCTGGAGGATAGCTAGCTGCATGGTTTGGAATATAGAGGACACAAGAGGCAGTGATATGACATAAAAGGCCGTAAGTATAGTGTTGAGTCAAACTCTATGAGGCCTTGAACTTCAGGCTAAGAAGTTCACCTTTTATCCTAAGGACAGTGAGAAATATTAAAGGTTTTGAAGCTGCAGTGTGGCATGGCCAGACACATCTTCTAAAATTATTCTGATGGCTCCTACAGGAATGTTTGGAGAGAGCAGTCACTGGATGAAGAGAAAACACCAGGGACGCTGTTCCAATAGACACAGCAAGAGACGATGAGCTAGGACAAGTAGCATTTTGGGAAAGAAAGGGATTGATGTGAGGGATTGTGATAGAAAAAATGGACAAAACATCAACTGATTGGGTGTGTATGTGGGGGGGCGGTGAGGAAGGAGTTAAAAGGCAAAGATGTCTATCAGTTGACAGAGAGGTGGGTGGTATTCCTAAGTGGAAATAGTGAAGTCCAAGGAAGGACAGGCCTGGAGCAGAAGATAATGTGTTCTGAATTGTCCCCATCTTCCTCTCCTTGGATTTCCAGGCTGACTTTCCTTTAAAAATGATTTCCCCCCTGTGGTTAAATTCAAATTCACAGGTCCTGAACCCTATTTCCTTTATTTCATACCAGAGAAGACTGGGGAAGTGGGTGGTGGTGGTCAGGATTTAGAGTGTGCTTTGAGAACTTACCATAAGATATTTGAGTTGTGATCACTCATTAACTCAGTATTTAGTAATGATCTGTTACTTAGAGGGAAGAGTGCTAGATGCTGATCGAGATGCAAAAATGATTAAGACAATGTTTGCCATCCAAGAGCTCACAGTCTAGCACATAAGATCACATGTTCACAAATAAATGTAATAAAGATAGCATATGATAAGTTTAGATCTGTGTGGTACAGTCAAAAGAAAACTGGATTTTCAGTCAGATATGCTGGGTTCATAATATCCTGCTGATGTTTATTACACATATAAACTTGAATAAGGCACTTTGTCTATTGGGTCTCAATCTCCTTAACCATGAAATGAGGGCAATGGACTAGATGGCCTCCAAGGTCCCTTCTAGCTATTCATCTAGGATCCTAAGGGCACAAAAGGAGGTAAACAGTGCTGTGAGATATCAGAAGGTGCCAGACTTGGAATTAGAGTACCTGGGTTTAAATCCTAATTCTTCCACTCATTCCCTGTGTAATCTTAGGAAAGTCACTTCCACGTACTTCTTAACATCTCAATGGCTAGAGAATGGGGGAGGGAGAGAATTTAAACCTGAAAGTTAAAAAAAAATGTCACTTCTCTTCTTACCACATCAGTACAATGAGGAGGTTGGACTTTTGGACTTGATGGCCTCTAAGTCCCTTCCATCTCTAACTCTATTATCCTATGACCTTCCTTCCTTCTATCCTTTCCATCCATTCAATCTATAACCCAACCCCAATGACCACACCTCTGAACACTCTGCTTCTTAATCCTATTTTCCCCTACTTTCATCCCATCTCTTTGATTTTCCATCTTATTCATGCCTTTCTCCTTTTTGTTCTGCCTCCTGCCCTGGGCCTTCCTCTATTCTCACTCTACTTGATCCTTCCTCCCTTTCCTTTGCCTCTTCAAGTTGTCTTCATCTTTTAAGAACTAACTCAGAACCCATCTTTTCCATGAAGCCCTCCTTAACTATTCTCTTCCTCTCTTCTCCAAATTTCCATTGCAAGGAGTCAGGACTGCAGTGCCCATTCCTTCAATATTCACTCATCCCTTTTTTATGAGTGTGATTGAATACTGTATTCCCCCCACACCATGCCTAATTAGGTTCTTTAATGTGAGAAGTAATTTTTGATATTTCTTTTATCACCCACAACTGCCTATAATGGGCCAAATACAGAGCAGATACTCGAATGACAGTCACATTTTTATAATGCCCCAGCATTTGTAAAACATACTCCCTTGTGAGGTAGGCAATGTAATGATCATTATTCCCATTTTATGAGTGAGGAAGCTAGATTTAGAGAGTCAAGTGGTTTGTCCAGTGTCAGGTGCTCAAGTTATGGTAATGGGAATCTAAGATCTTCCCTGCCCCTCGGCCCTTTAATAGGCTTAATTAAGTGACTCTGAGAACCTTCCTTGATTTGAAAATATACTCTGCCCCCTAATAGGCTGAATGTGGTCACATGGAGCCTGTAGCAGGAGGCTTGTTTGTTAGGAATGTCCACACCTTGTTGCTTAGTGATTGGGCAGTAGGTCAAGAGGGCTATGATATTCTCTGATCCAGGAGAAGGCTATATATACCCTGATGTTAGGTTTTGTTTTGGGGCTCACTTTAAGAAGTGTTGTGTGATTTGGCCAGATGAGACTCTGGGAAGCCATTGAGCCCCCCCTCCCCCAGTTTTGAAAACCCAGATGTTGGTGCTTCCCTCTCTGGTAACTGACTAGGTATGGATGTAATGGTCAGACAGTTAGAAGCCTGTCTGCTGATCTGTTTCTCTGTCTTATAACTTCTCCTGGTAACTTGTTTGTATTCTCTGAATTTTGAGGAGCTGACTTTTTCCCCCTGAACTAGGTAAATGACACATGTTTGATTAAAGCAAGATTGTTAACCCATTTTGAGTTGCTTTCCTTTAGAAAAGCAGATCTAAGAACCTGTGCTGGCAGCCATCCTGGGGATGCTAGGGTGCTTGCTGCTGCAGCTCATTATTGCCTGATAGATTATTTTTGTTGTTAGCTACAGGAAGATTAATAGTGAGGGCAGTCCTCCCAGTGAGGACAAATTTCCTACACTAAAACTGATGACTTTAGTCATACTTAGAAATTAAGTATGCTATTTGGTGGCTGGATATGAAGAATTATAAGCTTTTGTAAAAGAGGAGGCTGTTTCCTGAAGTCATAAAGGTCAGTAAGTGCCTGGTAGATGCCTCACACTTATTAAACTCTCTTAAAGAGTACTACTATCATTTCTTCAAACTATGCCTCCTGAAAAACCAAAAATTGTTGTATAGCAAAACCTGGTAATGAGGAACCAAAGCAAAATAAGCAGGCTTAAAAATTCAGTTAGGGCTTAGTTCAGTCCATAAGATGCTGAATACCTTCAATTTGCTGGAGTTTTTTTGCTGATGTGCCTGAATGGGAGGGGCTTTTTTTTACAGTTTTTATTTTTACATCTGCAATCAATCTCTAAATGCACTTGATTCTATTACAAATGTCTTTTGAGACAAAGCTTCACTTGAAACACGTGTACTTCAGTCGCAACTCAGGGAGAGATTATACCAAAAGAATCAAAGCACCACAGATTTAGAGCTTAAAGGATCCTAGAAACCATTGAGTTCACCTACCTCAATTTACAGGTGAGGAAATAGAGGCACTTGGAGGCTAAGTGATTTGCTCAGTGATAGACAGATAGTAAGTTCTGGGGCAGGATTTGAATTTAGGGTTTCCTAACTCAAAGCCCAACACTCAATTTTCCTTCCCTTCCCTCTTCCATGACTTATGCCTCAAACATGGACACTCTTAAAGATTGCAAAGCAGAGAACTGGTGCCACAATACCACTGCCTTCCCTTCCAATCACTGTCTGAGAGCTCCCAAAAAGGAGCATTTGGAGCACACACTAGAGATGGGATCTTTCCTATACAAAACCAGAAAGATGCTGCCCACAAACCTGGAAATTTTCATGACTCCACCCTCACTGCCTCCCTCCCAGCTCCTTGTCCTTCCCCCCCTCTGCAAGACCTCAGTCCTCTGGACAGAATATCTTTTAATTAATCTCAGTTGAATATAGTAATCTGTGCATAGCTTTTGTCCTTTTCATTTCCTGGCAGAGATTAATACATGGTATCATCTATTAAGGGATCTCTTGGCTGTCAAACACAACTCTAATAGCAAGAATTCAGTCTGCCATGCCTTTAATGGAGTTAACAGATTCATGGTGGTAAAGAACACCACCTCAGTGTTCCACACAGGCACAAGGAAAGCAAACATCTAGCAGTGCCTGGTGTTGGACCCTTCATTCCAAAATATGTGTGCCAAAATAAACAAACAAAAAAACCTGGGTGAGAATTTGGGCTGGACACAAGTTCAAAGTTAAAAAGTGAACACTGCATATCCCATAGGAAGCATTCATATTTCTATCTGTCTGCAAAAAGTCTGCTAACCGCTTCAAGATATAAGAAACATACTCACATTCTAATCTGAACTTCCTCTCCAGCTCCCTTACTGTCTCTCCTCTCCTTTCTTCTCCTCTCCTCCCCTCCCTTTCATACTCTCCCTCTGTATGGATTAGAGAGGGGAGACTTGAGGTATGGAAACCAATTAGTGGGCTATTCCAATAGTGAAGGGGAAGGTGATGAGGGTATGAAATAGAAGGGCAGCTGTCTGCACAAAGATAAGAAAGAGATAAAGGAGACGTTTTTAGAAGAATAAATTACAAAATTAGACAACTGGTTATATGTATGTGGTGAGAAAGTGAAGAATCAAAGATAATAGTTAAGCAGCAAACCTAGTGACTACAAGGATGGTGCACTCAACAGAAATAGTGAATTTAGGAAGATATGCAGGTTTTGTTGAAAAGATAACCACTGTTGTTTAGATCTGTTAGTTTGACATGTTTACAGGATATCCAGAGACTAGTATTGATTTTACAGATTTAGGAGTCATGCACAAAGATGTGAAAATTGTCTGTTGGAGAGAAAGAGAGTATCCTTTAGCAAAACAAGCTTTCTCTGTCATGTTACTACTTAGGGCAAAGTGAGCAGGAGAAGGTTGAGACAGATAGAGAGTTTCACTCTCCATTCCCTGGTTTGTGTTGATCTCTCTTCCTAATACACTCCTGTCCCTGATATCAAGCAGAAAACTCCTAAGTGAACATGTAGGAACTCACCCCAGTTGCTCCAGCTTGCTGTTCTGACTTCCCAAGGCCATAGACAGACGATTTATTTCCCCTTCTTCCAAGAAATTTCCACTCAGATCTAGGTCTTTCAGGCTCTTATTGCTACTGAGAGCAGAGAAGAGATTCTGGTAACATGCAGAGGTAAGACAACAAAATGCCAAACTGTAGGAGAAAAAATTATCAGAGGGAAAGTGGTTCAGTTTTCTGTGATTAACTCACTTCCTGCCTTTCTCTGGGCAATGATAAAAACACACTGAATATATGATCACCATCCTTTGTCATCTCCTTTTCAGTGGAAAGAATGTACTTTCTTTAAAAATGGTCAGTCTTAAAGATAATGGAGTAAGGGCAGGGACTGGTCTAAGTTCTCCCTTAATTCCATGCAAATACCTTTAAAAAGTGACTCTAAACAAATTATAGAGAAGCACTACCCACACAAAGATGGACTGAAACAAATTTCCAGCCCAAACCAATTTGGAAGGTCAGCAGGAAAGGTCCATTGCAGCGGGTAGGAAAGGAGCATAATCCAGCACAAGCCATAGCAACACATCCCTTGCCCCAGAAAACCAGGAGCAGGCCTTGGGAGGGACTAGATTAGCAGCGACAGCAGCTACTGCTGCTGCCTTCAGAGCTCTTGGCCTACAGAAGGCAAAGAGGTCAAACGAACAGTCAGAAGATTAGAGGAATTTCTTTGCTAGGATTGAAGGCAGGACTCTGTTGCTCTGCCCATACTTGGATCCAGGTTGCAGTCCTGGTTGGCATTCTCAGGGGGAGGAGGAACAGTAGCACAGCAGAGCTTATGGCCACAGTAAAGGGGGTGCCCTCTTCACAGGGCAGAAAAGAGTGCTTGTGTTTGCTCCAAGACCAGAGCAAAGGCCAGGAGAGTAGGAAACACATTTCCTTAGAAATTCACAGGTTCCCAAAGTGGATGATACTACCCCCTGGGAAGTACTGGAATGAACAAGGAGGGGGGAAAGTGGACTTAGGTGCAACTGTGTAGCATTAAATAAAAATAAGGGGGCAGTAAAAGAATAAAGAAAAAAGAGAAGAAATTTTGAAAAACCATTCCTACATGCTTCATCTGTTATGTAACAGAATTAAAGTCATAGTGATTATATTATTTTTCAAATAAAAACAAAATGGAAGTTATAACCAATCAGTGGTCATCTGCCAACAGGTCTTAACAAGCAAGTGTTGGTAGGCAAGCATGTCACTCATTTTTGGGAAGTCCAGCATGCAGCAGCAGGAATATATGCATGTAGTGACTTATTTACAATATGATACTATATGATTACATGACATAATATTGTGCCATCAAAATTTCAATGCAGGGGAAAATCAAGAATTTTACACTAAATTATTATATTTAAGATTCATCATTTTAAAAATTTATTTTTTTGAACCAAAAAAACATTAAAGCATTTAAGAAAAGGTATTATTCTAAATAATATAGAATATATAGTATATTCTAAAAAAAATATTATTTTTTTAGAAGAGGACAGTAGGGCAAATAGGTATGGGAACCTCTACCTTAGATCATACCACTTAGAAGAAGTAAAAACTTACATGTCCTTAGAAGTATCTATATAAACAGATATAGAAGATCGCTGAAGCTTGAGACAGTGTGCCCTCCACCTTGAAAGCCGAGCCATACTTTAGCAAAGAGTTAAAAAGTCAAGTAATAGGCTGGGAAAGTGAGTAAACAACTGAAAAAAAACTCTGACTATATAAAATTACAATGGTGACAAGGAAAATCAAAACATACTCAGAAGAAAACAAAGTCAGAGTTCCTACACTGAAAGTCTTCAAGAAAGATTTGAAATGGCCTTGGAAGAGCTCGAAATTTTTTGAAAATCAAGTAAAAGAAGTAGAGGAAAAACTGGGAAGAGAATTGAGAGTGACACAAGAAAATCACGAAAAACAAGTCAATGGCTTGGTAATGGAGACAAAAAAAATACTGGAGAAAATAACACCTTAAAAAATAGACTTTGTCAAATGGGAAAAGAGGTCCAAAAAGCAAATGAGGAGAGGAATGCCTTTCCAGAACTGGCCAAAGGGAAAAGGAGAACCAAAACTCACTCAAGAAAATTATCCCTTAAAAATTAGAATGGAGGAAATAGAAGCTAATGACTTTATGAGAAATGAACAAAACAATAAAATTAAATTGAAAGGATCAAAAAAACAGGAAACAAGGTGAAATATCTCACTGGAAAAACAATTACCCTGGAAAATAATTTAAATTATTTAATAATAATAATGATTATTATTATAATAAAATAATATTTAATAATAATTACCCAAGAGAAATAATTTTAAAATGATAGGACCACCTGAAAGTCATAATCAAAAAAAGAGTCTAGACATCATCTTTGAAGACATTATCAAGGAGGAGCAGGTAGGTGGCACAGCAAATAGAATTCTGGCCCTGGAGCCAGAAGAACCTGAGTTCAAACCCAGCTTCAGACACCTAACACTTATTAGTTGTGTGACCGTGAGCAAGTCACTTAACCCCTTGCCTCCCCCCTCCAAAAAAAAAAAAAAAAGAAAAAGAAATTATTAAGGAAAACTGCCCAGATATTCTAGAACCAGAGGGTAAAATAGAAATTAAAAGAATCCACCAATCATGTCTTGAAAGAAATCCCAAAATCAAAATGGTCAGGAATATCGTAGCCAAATTCCAGAGTCCCCAGGTGAAGGAGAAAAACTGCAAACGGTCAGAAAGAAACAATTCAACTATCTTGGATCCACAATAAAGATGACACAAAATTTAGCAATTTCTATATTAAATGATCAGAGGTTTTTAATATCATATTATGGAGTGCAAAGGAGCTAAGACTACAACCAAGAAACACCTACTCAGCAAAACTGAGTATAATACTTCAAGGGGAAAAATGAATATTTAATGAGATAGAAAAATTTCAAGTATTTTTAAGAAAAGATCAGAGGTGAATAGAAAATTTGACTTTTAAATGCAAGACTCAAGAGAAGAATAAAAAGGTAAACAGGAAAGATAATTCATAAGGGACTTATTAAACTGTTACACTCCTACATGGGAAGATGACATTTGTAACTCATAAGACCTTTGTCATTATTAGGTTGTTAGAAGGAGTATATATAGACAGAGGGCACAGGTGTGCATTGGATATGAAAGGATGATATCTAAAAAATAAAATTAAGGAGTGAGAAAGAGGAATGTAATGGGAGAAAGAAAAAGAAGTAGAATGGTGTAAATTATTTCACATAAAAGAGGGAAGACAAAACTTTTACAGCAGACTGGAAGAAGGGGGAATTGATGGGGAGTTAGTGAACTTTCCTCTTATCAGAATTGGCTCAAAGAGAGAACAACATACACACTCAATTGGGTATAGAAATCTTTCTTACCTTACAGGAAAGTAGGGAGAAAGAGACTAAGATGGGGGTGGTGATAGAAGGGATGGGCAAATTGATAAAAGGGGTAGTCAGAAGCAAAACACTTTTTATGAGGGACAGGGTGAAAGGAGAGAGAGAATAGAATAGAAGTAGTGGGTGAAGGACAGAGGGAAATACAATTGGGAATAGTAACTGTGAAATAAATCTAGAAGCAAGTTTTTCTGATAAAGGCTTCATTTCTCAAACATGTAGAGAACTGAATCAAATTTATAAAAATGAGAGCCATTCTCCAATTGATAAATGATCAAAAGATATGATCAGTTTTCAGATGAAGTAATAAAAACTATCTAGAGATATATGAAAAAAAATATTCTAACTCACTATTTATCAGAAAAATGCAAATTAAAATAATTCTGAGGTACTACCTCATACCTATTGTATTGGCTAATAGGACAGCAAAGGAAAATGACCAATGTTAGAGGTAAGGTGGGAAAAATGTGACTTTAATGCACTGCTTGTGGAGTTATGAAGTGATTCAGCCATTCTATAGAGCAATTTGGAACTCTGCCTAAAGGGCTATAAAACCATGGATACACTTTGACCTTACAATACCACTACTACGTCTGTATCACAAAAGACATTTTTTTTTAAAGCAATTGGGGTTAAGTAACTGGCTCAAGGTTGCATGGCCAGTTGTTTCTGGGTGTGGTGCTAAGTATCTGAGCCCAGATTCGATCCCAGGTCATCCCTACTCTGGGGCTGGTGCTCTTACTCACTGAGCCACCTGGCTGCCCCTAACCTGACATTTTTTTTTTGCTTTTTGGAAGGCAATTGGGGTTAAGTGACTTGCCCAAGGTCACATGGCTAGTTTTTGTGTTAAGTGTCTGAGGCCGAATTTGAACTCAGGTCCTCCTGACTCCAGGGCCGGTGCTCTATTCACTGTGCCACCTAGTCGCCCCTCACAAAAGAAATTTTTAAAAAAAGCAAAAAGGAAAAGGAAAGGGACCTATATGTACAAAGATATTTATAGAAGCTCTTTTCTGGGGGTAAAGGATTAGAAATTGAGGTGCCCATTAATTGGAGAATGGCTGAACAAGTTGTGGCATATGATTATGACAGAATACTATATTATAGTATAGGAAAGGCTGATCATAATACTCTCAGAGAAACCTGGAAAGACTTATATGAACTAATGCATAGTAAAATGTACTATCTACAAAGTAACAGTAGTATTGTAGAAGGATCAGCTGTGAATGACTTAGCAATTCTCAACAATACAACTATCCAATACAACTTTGAAGGACTTGTAAAGGAAAGGGCTATCCATTCCGAGAGAAAGAACTGATGGTGTCTGAAGGCAGTCTGAAGTCACTTTTTTTTTTTACTTTATTGTTCTTAATGTTTTTTTGTCTATGTTTCTTCCATAACATGACTATTATGGAAGTGTTTTGCAAGACTACACATGAATAAACAATATCAAATTGCCTTTTCAGTGAGGGATGTGGAGGAAGGGAGAGGGCGGAAGAGAATCTGAAACTCAAAGCTGTAAAAATGAATGTTAAAAATACTTTTTTCCTTTTAGAACCAGAGGGCAAATTAGAAATTGAAAGAATTCCCTGATCACCTCTTGAAAAAGATCACAAAAAGAAAACTCCTAGGAATATTAGAGTCAAATTCCAGAGTTCCCTGGTCAGGGAGAAAATATTACAAGCAGCCAAGAAGAAACAATTTGAATATTGTGGAAACACAGTAAGGATAACACAAGATCTAGCACCTTCTACATTAAGGAAGTGAAGTGTTTGGAATATTATATTCTGGAGGTCAAAGGAGCTAGGATTAAAATCAAGAATCACCTACTCAGCAAAACCGAGTATAATGTTTCAGGAGAAAATATGGTAATTCAATGAAATAGAGGAATTTCAAGGATTCTGGATGAAAAAAACATAGTTGACTAGAAAATTTGACACTCAAATACAAAAAGCAAGAGAAGCATGAGAAGGTAACAGGGAAAAAGACATCATCAGGAACTTATTAAAGTTAAACTATCTCTATTCCTACACATAAGAAAACAATAATTGTAACTTATGAAACTTTCCTCAGTATGAGGATAGTTGAAGAGAGTATAAATGTGTGTATATATATATACATATATATGTATGTATACATACATATACATGTTTACATGGGAGGGTATATATGCATATAAATACCTATGTGAGTGTGTGTATATATGTGTACATGTATACATAGACATAGGGCACAGGATCAGTTGAATAGGAAGGTATGATATCTAGAAAATAAAATTAAAAAGTGAGAGAGGAATATAATGAGAGAAGATAGGGAGAGACAGAATGAGGTAAATTATTTCATATAAAAGAGGCAAGAAAAAAATGTTACAATGGAGGGGAAGAACAGGAAGCCAAAAGGGAATGGGTCAACTTTATTTTCATTGAATTTGGCTTAAGGAGGGAATAACATACACACTAACTTGGATATCTTACCCTACAGTAAAGTAGGGGGGAAGGGGATAAGAGGGGGGATGATAGAAGGGAGGGCAAATTGGGGTGTAGGGCGGTTAGAAGCACACACTTTTGAAGAGGGACATGGTCAATGTAAAAAACAGAATGAGTGAGAGGTGGGATAGGATGGAGGGAAATATAGTCAGTCTTTCACAATATATCCCCTATGGAAATGTTTTGTGTAACTACACATGTACAACCTATATTGAATTACTTATCTTCCCAGCAAGGGTGGGTGATGAGGGAAGATGGGAAAAAATCTGGAATTCAAAGTTTTAAAATCAAATGTTTAAAAAAATTTTTTTACATGCAACTGGGAAATAAGATATACAGGCACTGGGGTATGGAGGTCCATCTTGTCCTACTGGAAAATTGGATTAGGGATGGAGGAGGATATAGGATAGAGCAGATTGGGGGAGGGGATATTCAGTGGGATCACTGTTTTGGAGTGGTGGGTAGGGGAAACATGGGGAGAAAATGTGTAACTCAAAATCTTGTGGAAATGGATGTTGTAAACTAAAAATTAACAAAAAATAATTTAAAAAAAGAAATAGAACTTGTGAACCCCACATTTTGTGAATCCCAGAACTTGTCCACCCCTGTTCCAAAAGGAAGGGGCAGAAGAGTGAGGAACTTAAGGACTATATATAAGTAGAAGCCCAAGCTGGGAAAAAAGCAGAAATGAGAAGAGAACACCTGTGGTGGCAGAGTTGAGAAGGAGAAAACTTGTGGTGTCCCAGCACTCTGTTTGTGTTAATTTTTGTTTGTAATACTTTGTACAGAAGTCCTGTGCCCTTACTGGAAGCCCTGAAAGAGGATTTTCTGGTTGTCAGTTTACAGAAATCCTACAGGAGGGTTCGGAGGTCCTGGGACTATACTGATGATTTGTGTTGCCCTCCTGGACCTTGTTTGTGGGTCTTTGTTGATTTCACAGGCATATACTGAATTGATGATGGTGTTGGCAACGTGCATGAATGTTGTTTTAGCTCTGTTAATCTCTTTGTTTTCCCAGGAACAGAAACTGTGAAGGACTTGAGGTGGACTGGCCACTGTGAGCTTCAATATGGAATGAGAACTGGATGAGGAAATGGACAAGGAGCTGGACCTGGAGCTGAAAGCTACCTACCTTTGAACCCAGGTGATAGTTGGGTAGATTCAGGAAGGAACTGGGATCATGGAAGAGGGACCATGGAATCTGAGAGCCAGCCTCAATGTCAAGATGAAAATACCTCTCCTTGGGTACTTAGTGCTGACTGAGAAGATCATGATTTAATGTGGCCTAGGGGTGGGATAAATTTGTTCTCTATATCTTGTACCTCTTAAGTATAATTAAGTTAAGGATGACTGGAAACAAATATCCAATTAAGAAGAAAGACTTTTAACTGAGAGAATAAGACAATGTGACCTAGGGATGGAGAACTTTGACCTTTGTACATCGTGTCCCTTAAGGAGGCTTGATCCTTAAGGATGACTGAGTTAAGGACTTAATGAATGATATCTTTTAAACTTTAAAACTATGTGGCCACTTTAGTGATAAGGTTTTATGTTATAATATTGTGAATGCTATACACTTTGGTTTCTCTTAATGTTTTGCTTTACTTTACTGCTGAATAGAGAGTTCACTATAAAAAATTAGTTTTTCCATGTAACTGGAAAAAATAAAATGCTAAATAAATAAATAAAAGCTGAAAATGTTCAGTCTCTTCCAGAAAATGGCATTTATAGACATCAAATTATACTATAAGACAAGAATCATCAAAACAACTTAGTATCAGTTTAAAAAATAAAAAAAAAATCTGCCAAAAGATTAGATTAAATAAGAAAGAATTAGAAAAAACAAAACTCAATTTGTCTTCAACAAACATGAGATCATTAATTACTCATAGAAGAACTTCCTAAAGAAAAAAAATCTGGAAAAACTGGAAAGCATTTTGGTGGAAATTAAGTTTAGATTAACATTTACAACATATGCCATAATTAGCCCAAAATCTACATGTGGACTGAATGTTGTAGGTCATAATGTGAAAATAAAGGAAAAGAGAGAAGAGCATTAGATCAGGAACATTAGACAATTATGAGTGGAAAGAATTCATAGACAGCGCCAACAACAAAAGACAAAAGGGCTCATATACATTACATGAAATTGAAAACTTTTTAAATCTTAAAGATTTCAAAGTAGAGAAATGGCGCTACAAAACCATTCACTTCCCTTCCAATCATTGCCCCAGAGTTCCTAAAAGAAAAGAATTAGTAGTACACCTATGGATGGGATCTTTCCTGTACAAAAACTGAAAGCTGCTGGACACAAACTTGGAAATTTACACGACTTCACCACTCCTGTCTCTCTCAGAGCTCCTTTTCCTTCTGCCACTCTGCAGGACCTCAGTTAATTCAACAAAATATCCTTTAACTAATTTTAGTTAGATATAGAACTCTGTGGACAAGTTTTATTTTCCCTTTTTTTTTTCCTGGCAGAGATGAAGCTACTATAGTATTATCTATCCAGGGATGTCTTTGCTGGCAAATACAACGCTAATCGCACTAATTCAATCTGGCATGCTTTTAGTGGGGTTAACATATAAAGGTTGGAAAACAATACCAACTTAGGTTCCACACAGAAAGAAGGAAAGACAAAATCCAGCAGTACCTACTTTTGGACTCTTTGTTCCAAAATTCTGTATCCCCAACAAAAGTTCAGGTGAGAATCTAGGCTATACACATGTCCACAACTGAAAAGGGAACACTAGATGTCCCAAAAGAAGGATCCCTAGTTCTATCTGGCTGCAAAAGCCTAGTAAACACTACAACATATAAGGAAACAAACATACTCACAAGAGAATGCTCCCTGGCTGAAGACGGTGCTTATTGCAGAAATATGCACTGAGTTTGAGAATATCTACTTTGATTTCTTGGATGTTAATCAGTGCCTGTGTTACAAACTCAGCATCTTGAGTCTCCAATAAAGGAGAAGACCATTCTTAGAAATTAGTATTAGAAAACCAGGATTGTTTATGATCTATCTCTATTGGTTTCTCCCTAAATCCACTGCAGGGATTGTGGCTGGATTTTGAGTGAAATTCTACACCTGAGTTCTCTCTCCATGTCCCTTCCTGTCTCTTCTCTCCTCTCTCATCTTCTCCTCTCTGCCCCTCCATTCTGCTTCCCTCCCCTCCTTCTTCCATCCTCTTCTTTCTCTTCCCCTTGCTTCTCTCCTGCTGGGTGGGTTAGAGACAGGAAAGACATGAGGTATGGAAATCAGGTAGTGTGCTACAGCAATAGTGAAGGTGACAGGTAATGAGGGTATGAACTAGAAGGTGAGTCATATGAACAAATCTAAGAAAGAGGATAAAGAAGATTATCTGCAGGAAGAAATTATATTTGATAACTGATTATGTGTATGGGGTGAGGAATTGAAGAATCAAGGATAACAGTAAAGATATAAATATGAGTGACAAGAAGGATAGTATCCCCAACAGAAACAGGGAAGTTAGGAAGAGATGTGGATTTTCGTAAAAAGATAACCACTTCTGTTTAGACATATTGAGCCGGCTAACACGGTATCAAAAGAGTAGGAATGATACTTAAGATTTAGGAGCCATGCCCATAGATGCGATAATTGGCTATTAGAGAGAAAGTCAGTATTCTTTAGCAAACCTCTAAAAGGTTTAGCTCTCCCTGTCATGTTCCTCCTTAGGCCACAGTGAGAAGGAGAAGGTTATAAAACTATGAACCCTGAACCTGGATTAGGCACATAGTTTCCACTCTCCATTCCTTGATTCGTGTTTCTCTCTCCTCCTAATGCTCTCCTGTTCCTGATACCAAGCAGAACAAGAACAAAGGGAACATGTGGGAACTCACCTCAGTTTCTCCAACCTACAGTTTTGATCTTCCAAGCCCACACACAGAAGTTTCATTGCTTCCTCCTTAATAAAATTTCCACTGAGATCTAGGTCTTTCAGGCTCTCATTGCTATTGAGAGCAGAGAAGAGATTCTGGGAACATGTAGGTGAAAGAAAACAATGCCGCAAACTGTGGGAGAAAATGTAATCAGAGAGAAAGTGGTCATTTCATTTTTAGTGATTGTCACATCCTTTCTTTTTCTGGACGATGCTACAAACTCAGTTACTTTATGATCACCATCCTCTGTCACCTCCTATTCAGTGGAATGAACGTAGTTTCTTTAAAAATTGTCAGTCTCTTCAAGAGAAAAGCATTTATAGACCTCAAATTACACCATAAGACAAGAATGATTAAAAGTATTTAGTACTAGAAAAGAAAATGGAAAAGTATATCAATACACCAGATTGAATAAAAAAGAATCAGAAACAAGTAAAGGCAATAATTACTCTTCAACAGACATGAGAAGATAAATTACCCATGGAGGAAGTTCCTATGTAAAAAAAAAATACTGGAAAAACAGGATAGCACTTGGGCAGAAATTAGATTTATACCAATATTCAGAACATATATCATTATTAGTACAAGTGACTTGAATACTAAAGTTCACAAAGTTTAAAAAAAATGAGAGAAGGTAAGCAATATATCAGGAACCTTAGACAATTATGAAAAGCAGAGAATTCTTAGATAGGGTCAAACAGTAAAGACAAAATAGGTCATAATCATTACATGAAATTGACAATTTTAAAAGATTTCAAAGCAGAGAATTGGTCCCAAAGTACCATTTACTTTTCCTTCCAATCACTGCTCCAGTGCTCCTAAAAGACAAGGAGAATTTCTAGCACACAC